>NC_083446.1:671437-1027427 GCF_020745735.1 Hemiscyllium ocellatum | reverse complement strand
CTAAGGATGTAATTGCACTGGAAAATAGTTCAGAGATGGTCCATTTGACTGATTCCTAGGAGGAAGGGGTTGTCTGATCAGAAAAGGTTGGGCCAGTTAGGCCTGCACCTACTAGAGTTTAAAACAATAAGAAATGATATTATTCATACATATAAGATCCAGAGTGATTTTCCAGGGGCCATGGCAAGGATGTTTCCCCATGTGGGACAGATGAAGCTTGGGGAGATGGTTAAAAAATAAGCACTATCCCATTTAAGACAGAAACAAAAAATCTGTGAAATTCTCTTCCCCACAGAGTGGTGGTGATAATGGGATGGTTCAGTATTTTTATTAATCCAGGTGGTCTCCAAATTACCAATGTCCAGCTTACGAGCGCTTGTCCTTATGAATGCGATCCTACACAGGGGTTTGATTCAAGGACTCGACATTCAAATGTTCCTGAGAAATGGCTGCTCAATATTGTCCTGCATTGTGTGATGACTTGCATACAAATCAACTTACAAACGGACTCCAGAACAGAACACCTTTGCAAACCAGGAACTGCCTGATGTCATGGAGAAGCAAGTCCTGGACTGGAGGGTGCCATGGGGAGGCAAGGCCCAGACTGGGGCATGTCATGGTGAGGGGAGTCCTGGACTGGAGGGTGCCATGGGGAGGCTAGGCCCAGACTGGAGGGTGCCATGGGGAGGCTAGGCCCAGACTGGGGGATGTCATGGGCAGGCTAGGCCCAGACTGGGGGATGTCATGGGGAGGAAAGGCCCAGACTGGGGGATGTCATGGGCAGGCTAGGCCCAGACTGGGGGATGTCATGGGGAGGCTAGGCCCAGACTGGGGGATGTCATGGGGAGGCTAGGCCCAGACTGGGGGATGTCATGGGGAGGAAAGGCCCAGACTGGGGGATGTCATGGGGAGGCTAGGCCCAGACTGGGGGATGTCATGGGGAGGAAAGGCCCAGACTGGGGGATGTCATGGGCAGGCTAGGGCCAGACTGGGGGATGTCATGGGGAGGCTAGGCCCAGACTGGAGGATGTCATGGGGAGGCTAGGCCCAGACTGGGGGATGTCATGGGGAGGCTAGGCCCAGACTGGGGGATGTCATGGGGAGGCTAGGCCCAGACTGGGGGATGTCATGGGGAGGCTAGGCCCAGACTGGAGGATGTCATGGGCAGGCTAGGGCCAGACTGGGGGATCTCATGGGGAGGAAAGGCCCAGACTGGGGGATGTCATGGGGAGGAAAGGCCCAGACTGGGGGATGTCATGGGGAGGCTAGGCCCAGACTGGGGGATGTCATGGGCAGGCTAGGCCCAGATTGGGGGATGTCATGGGGAGGCTAGGCCCAGACTGGGGGATGTCATGGGAAGGCTAGGCCCAGACTGGGGGATGTCATGGGGAGGAAAGGCCCAGACTGGGGGATGTCATGGGAAGGCTAGGCCCAGACTGGGGGATGTCATGGGGAGGAAAGGCCCAGCCTGGGGGATGTCATGGGGAGGGGAGTCCTGGACTGGGGGATGTCATGGGGAGGAAAGGCCCAGACTGGAGGGTGCCATGGGGAGGCTAGGCCCAGACTGGAGGATGTCATGGGGAGGCTAGGCCCGGACTGGAGGATGTCATGGGCAGGCTAGGCCCAGACTGGGGGATGTCATGGGGAGGCTAGGCCTGGACTGGAGGGTGCCAATGGGCAGGCTAGGCCCAGACTGGGGAATGTCATGGGGAGATGAGTCCCTTGCGGACTGGAGGTATGGCCTTGAGTTTTGAAGGCCATTGTGGTCTGAAGACATGGCCCAGGATGATCTGGAGGCTAAGTGCTGGCATGGGCTGGGGTGAAAAGGGCTGTAATCCGAGTACTTTTTAGAACTTTTGATTTTTGTGTCAGACATTTATTTATTATTGTTTCAATTCTGTACCAAATTCTTAAGTATCTGTACCTAGGTATCTTGTACCTTTGATGATGCTGTAAGTGGCAACATTGCAAACGTTTTACTGCACTCATTTGAGTGCACATGACCTCAAAGCTAATTCAGTTCAGACAGCTTCTTGACTGACAACAGAGCCACAAGGTAGACAGGGCAGGAGAGTGAGGCCATAATCAGATCAGCCATGATCTTATCGAATGGTGAGCAAGCTTGAAAGGCCAAGGGGCCTACTCCTGCTCCTTAGTGATATAATCACATGTCTGAATGTTGATACGTACTTTCCAATGGAAACCTGCCTCCCTTTCTCAGTCTGGGTGTGAAGGTGACTCCATTCCCAAGTTGATGCAGCTGACTCAGCCCCTGCCCATTCTGAATCCATTACACTTTGTGCACTGGCTGGGTGACTGGGACTGGCCAATAAACAGCAGGCTCTATCAGTGACCCCCACATCCTGAGAATGAACAGGAGGAAAGCAGTCAGTGAAATTCATGGAAAGGGGATCTTTCTCGTGTGAATCCTCAGGTATCATGAGCTCACAGTTAACCTCACCTCAGTTTATGATTTTAAACATCAACGGAGAGGTGAGACATGCCTGTGAGAGCACATTAACCCAGACTGCTGAGTGAAAATGGGACTGAATCTCCCTAAATCAGGAGGACAGGACACAGTGAGCCCATATCACACAAAGACAGCAGGAGAGAATATCTAGACTTGGGGCTTTACCTGGGTGTGGCGTGGGGAACAGAACTATGTAACTCTACTCACCCACATTCTGAACAGGTGAGAATGAGAAAGAAATGTCGAGTGGGCACTGACCTTTAACAGATTGTGAGAGCCCCTGGGGTTTCAGAATGACGTCAGCACCTCCCCCAAGTACAACATATACCCCTGGAGGAGATATAGACAATCATTGTGAAACAACAGGTACAGGATTCAGAATCTTTCCCCGCGGGTGGGGACTGTGTGAAGCCTCTGACTTTTGAGTCAAATAATCCAGCAACACTGCCCCAGGAAATTCCCAGGAAAGTAGGAAATCTGTCGCACAGTCCCCTATCTTCTCTCCTGCAGTTGGGCACTTCTAGTTTACAAATCTAAAAGACAAGGGAATTGAGTTTAACTCACCTTTCTCCATCTCAAGGTGTTGCGGTTCTGTGCACAGTTTTTTTAAAAATTAAAACTAAGTGACTTTATTTGACCTTTAACCACAATATTAACCCTTTTAAATGAGCTGTGTTTTACAAATATTAACAGAAATAGATCCAAGTGAACAGGACACAGGCAAAATCCAATGATTAATATTACTTAGTTAAAAATCACACAGCACCAGGTTAACGTCCAACAGGCTTACTTTGAAGCACTAGCTTTCAGACCGCTGCTCCTTCAAGGTCAGGCTGCTACTTGACGAAGGAGCAGTGCTCCAACAGCTTATACTTCCAAATAAATCTGTTGAACTATAACTTGATGTTGTGTGATTTTTAACTTTGTCCACCCCAGTCCAACACTGGCACCTCCACATTAAAGGTACTTACGAATTTATTGATGTTTCAGCAGGGCAAATCCTTTCCACTATCTGAGCAGGTTCACCCCACTAGTGTCTCAACAGGCTATGGACCTGAGTGAATGTCTTGCCACACTCAGAGCTAGTATAATACAGCCAGTGAATCACCAGAGGGGGAGACCGACAGAAACTCTTACTGCACTCCGTGCACATGAATAGTTTCTTACTGAGCGCTCTGCTGTTGTAACAGGCAATCAGTGAATGCCTTCCCACACTCAGTGCAGGTGAATGGTCTCTACCCAGTGGGAATGTGCTGGTGTATCACCAGCATGGACGGCAAAGTGAAATCCTTCCCACACTCTGGTCTCTCCCCAGCGTGAACTCACTGGTGTTCAGTCAGGTGAGAGGAGTGGCAGATGGAGTTAGATAAATGCGAGGTACTGCCATTTGGTAACGCATATCAGGGAAGGACTTATACAGTTAATGGTAGGGCTTTTGGGGAGTGTTGCCGAATAAAGAGACCTAGAGGTACAGATTGATAGTTCCTTGAAAGTGGAGTCCCAGATAGACAGGATAGTGAAGAAGGCATTTGGTATGCTTGCCTGCATTGGTCAATCCATTGAGAACAGGAGCTGGGAGGCTCTACAGGACATTGGTGAGGCCATTTTTAGAATACTGCGTTCAATTCTGGTCTCCCTGCCATAGGAAGGATGTTGTTAAACTTGAATGGGCTCAGAAAAGATTGACAAGGATTTTACTGTGGTTGGAGGATTTGAGCTAGAGGGAAAGGCTGAATAGTTTGGAACTATTTTCCTGGAGTATCGGAGACTGAAGGGTTTATAAAATAACGAGGGGCATGGAAAGGGTGAAGAGACATGGTCTTTTTCCCAGGGTGGGCGAGTCCAAAACTAGAGGGCACTTGGTGCAGATGAGTTAGCCCGAAGGGTCTGTTACCGTGTTGTATGACTCTAAGATTCCTTGAACCGAGTCTCACAGTGAAACCACCTGAATGGCCTCTGAATGGTGTGAACACAATGGCGGGATATCACTATAACAGCACTTCCCACAGATTGGTCAGGAAAACGGTATCTCATCAGTATTAAGCTGCTGGTGCATCTGTTAAGATGTGGAGCTGCCGGAGTTGGACTGGTGTGTACAAAGTTAAAAATCACACAACACCAGGTTATAGTGCAACAGCTTTAATTGGAAGCACCGGCTTTTAGAACACTGCAACCTGATCAAGGAGCAGTGCTCTGAACGCTAGTGCTTCCAAATCAACCTGTTGGACTATAACCTGCGTTGTGTGATTTTAAATTCTGTTAATGCAAGGCACTTTTTAAAGTGCAGCCACTGATAGCCCCGATCTGTTCCAGAAACAGTGTCTGGACACTCACCCCGCAGTCCAGACACTGTCGCAGCTTACACTTTTCAACTGGAGCTATGGACAGTCCACTCACAGACCCCTATGTTCTTTCTAACACACAGACCAGGAATCTCTCTTGCTCTTACCACCAAACTATCAGAGATCAGCACTGAAAGAGCGCTGCACTATCAGAGGGTCTGCACTGACACAGTGTTGCACTGTCAGAAAGTCAGTGCTGAGGAAGCTCAGTGTTGGAGGGTCAGTGCTGAGGGAATGGGGACTGTCAGAGGGTCAGTGCCAAGGAAGTGCTGCACTACTGGACGGTCAGTGCTGAGGGAGTGCTGTACTGTCAGAGAAGTTGTCTCTTGAAGTAGATTTGTGCCCCCTAGTGGACATGGGGGATGATTTCAAACAGGCTGGAACAATGAGTCATGTCAAGACATGATATGATTAGATTACTTACAGTGTGGAAACAGGCCCTTCGGCCCAACAAGTCCACACCGACCTGCTGAAGTGCAACCCATCCATACCCCTACATTTACCCCTTACCTAACACTACGGGCAATTTAGCATGGCCAATTCACCTGACCACACATCTTTGGACTGTGGGAGGAAACCGGAGCACCCGGAGGAAACCTACGCAGACACGGGGAGAACATGCAAACTCCACACAGTCAGACGCCTGAGGCAGGAATTGAACCCGGGTCTCTGGTGCTGTGAGGCAGCAGTGCTGACCACTGTGCCACCGTGCTGCCCACAAATAGAAGGTGTTTTCCCATAATCCCTCTAACAACTGTCTGGAAATAGATTCACTTTCTGAATTGAAAATGCCCAGGCTTGAAATGCTAGGTTGGTGAGGCAGTGTCTGTGGAATTCAGGAGAAACAGAGCTCAGGTTTGATCTGAACCCCACCTTAGCAGTGTGTCCAGGGGAATGAACACAGACGTTTCCTTGCTGGCTGTGGAAGATTCGTGAGCTGATAAGGATATAACAAGAGATACATACACCCATTTCCTTCATTTAGCAAGATGGAATTGCAAAATGGCCTCATGAAGTGGAGGAATAAAGAGAATGTTGAGTGGGCAGAGTCTGGGATAGGTAATGTATACACAGACAGAGACATAGAGATACACACACAGACAGTTGGCTGGCCCACACTGTCAGGAGGTTCTCAAAATGAGCTCTCTGCTCTGAGCTCTGTCACAGTAAACGGGAACCACGAGGGCAGAGAAAACACTTCAGAGAAGTTGGCCAAACCCCGCCTGAGAAAATCTTGTCCAAACTGGAGAATTATTTATTTCAGCATCTCTGAATATAGCTTTTCCACTGTTCTTTTGAAGTTGGTGAAGGCAATCTTTTACAGCAAGGGAACGGGGATAAAAAATGCAATTGAAACAGCTAAACTTCTAGAGGGCTCCTTGCTTCTCTCTGATCCATCCTGCTCGCACAGTCTGGGTTAATCTGAACTTGACCAATCAGAGCATCATTGCTGTGCTGAGCTCAACTGAAACCACAATTGGTGCCAATCAAAAACCCAGTTAAAAGACAGTCTCTGGGGAGGATTGTCTTGAACACACCCAGGTGGCATAGTGTTACTGAAAATATTACTTGTTCGCATTACTTGTTTTAACAAAGCTGCAAATCATGCCTTCCATGTTCGCTTTTTCAGAAGTGTCTATTTCCTCATTTTGAATTATTATCCAAAAAATTAAGAAGATGTGATTTCTTACATTGCACACCAACAGCCTCTGAACCTTTGCTTTCTGTTTTGCCACAGGCTTCAGAATTGGTCAATTGTTGGACAAGCTCACAAGGAAGCAATGCTTTCTCTCAACAATTAGAAGATAATGCATAGAGAAACCTCGCTGAAGAAATATCTCAGTGCAGTTCTTGAGAAATTAATATCTTGGATTGTATACTTTCAAAGTCGAACCATTAACTTGATCCATGGACCTAGGTCTAACTGACCTGCTACTTGAACTGAGGGAATTTCATTGTTCTACAATCCAAGCAACAGCATCTCACGGACAAAAAAAATGAAAAAACTCTGAGTAAGTCACCTCAATCCACCTTTTTTGTTTGGATTCTTGAGCTACCATTGTGTTTGTGTTTCCTCAATCCTGTAATACTCTGCTGAGAAGATATCACCTCACCTTATCAGTGTGTGCGTGCATTTTTGGGATTAGAGAGATAATAGTTTGGTCCCGCATTGCAGCTTGGCTGGTAACGAGCTTGGCCAAGTACTTAAAATCTGAAGCTTGATTCTAATACATGTGATATTTTGGAGTTTATGAAAGAGACTTGGTGAAGATCAATCTTTTGTGCTCCATAAAGAGAAACAAATTGACTATTTTGCTGATAAATGAGAACGTTTGGGTATGGCTTGCGGGGCTTCATTTCCAATGCTCTCCTCCTATCAAAGTTAGAACGGGTAGCAGGGATTCTTATCCTATGATGATTTCACAATTCACTGTGATATGCTTTTTGAGGACCATTGGTGTGTTGGATCTTCATCAATATTACATCCTTCTCTTCAATCTCTTCTTAACTCTTGTCTTCATTGTGTTGTGGTGATAAGACGTTTCACATTAAGACAGTGGATACCAACCCAGCCAATAGTTGGTAAGGAAACAGCTCAGAGCAGTGAACTCTTTGACGGTCCAAACATGTGCCTTAAGACATGTTTGAGGCATGAGTGCTGGTTGATCTGAGTGATGGTGGGTCCAAATAATGGGGCAAAGTCTGAATGATGGTGGTTCTGAGTAAAGGTGGGTCCAAGCGATGGAGCAAAGTCCGAGCGATTGTGGGACCACATAATGGTTGGTCCAAGTAACTGGGAGACAAGTAAAATGGTCAGCAGCAACATGGATACAAAATGGGTAATTGGAAAGAGAGGGTAATGGTCAATGGATATTTTTCGGGCCAGAGGTAGGGTTGCAGTGGAATTCCCTAGGGATCGGTATGCAAATTCTTGCTTTTCCTGATATATATTAATGATTTTTGTATGCTGGGGACAATTTCCAAAGTTTGCAGATGATGTGAAACTTGGTATTGCTGTAAACAGTGAGGAGGTCAGTGTGGAACTCCCAAAAGGACATTGACAGGTTGGTGGAGTGGGCTGATTGGTGGCAGATGAGGTTCAGTACAGGGACATGTGAGGTGATGCACTTTGGTTGAACGAACATTGAAAGACAATAGAAAATAGAGGGCACAATTCTAAAGGGATTGCAGGAGCAGAGAGACCTGGCTGTATATTCACTGAAGGTGGCAGGACAATGGGCCAAATGGCCTCCTTCGACATTGTAACTCTTCCGTGATTTGATGGGTCATCATCTCAGAGACTCTGTGATTCGGTGATCATCTCAGGGACATTGTGATTGGGTGATTATCTCAGGGACACTGTGATTGGGTGATTATCAGAGGGTTTATCAAAGGGACACTGTGGTTGGATTATTGTGTGATAAACAGGTTGATTATGCGATTGCCTCAGGAATACTGTGATTGGGCAAGTGGCTAAGGGACTGTGTGATTGGCTGAATACCTCAGGGGGAGAGTGAATCCTGAGAAGAGTATAAGGGCAGTAGGAGTATACAGTACTAAAAAGGGAAATTAGGAGGGCAAAAAGAGGACATGGAATAGCTTTAGCAAATAGAGTTAAGGACAAAAGTAAATACATTAAGGACAAAAGAGTAACTAGGGAAACAACAGGACCCCTTAGAGACTGTCCATGTATGGAACCACATGAGATGGGGGAGATACTAAATGAGTATTTCATGTCAGCATTTATTGTAGAGCAAGACGTGGAAGCTGGGAAAATAAATAATATCTTGAAAAGTTTCCACATTACAGAAGGGGAGATGCTAGAGGTCTTAAAATGCATAATGATGTGGAGTGTTTTATTTCTCTCTCCGATTCTATTTTGATTTAATCCCTACCCTTCCCTTCACTTTTTCGATCACGTAGGCATTTCTCCAAAAGAGAAAGACACTTGTCACTGGCCATCTGGGTGCTTTTTCTTCCTGGTGGTGGAAAGTGAATAAAATTTTCTGCACTCATTTCGTCACTGTGTCCTACACAAAAAAAAGGCGTAAAGGTAGATAAATCCCCAGGACCTGATCAGATGTTTCTCAGAACTCCGTAGGAAACTAGAGAAGTGATTACTGAGCCCCTTGCTGAGATATTTGTATAATCTATAGCCACAGGCGAGATGCCAGAACACTTGAGGTTAGCTAACGTGGTGCATTTCTTAAGATAGGTGGGAAGGAAAAGCTAGGTAACTACAGACCGGTGAGCCTGACATCGGTGGTGGCGAAGTTGTTGAAGGGGATTCTGACATACAGGATTTACATATATTTGGAAAGGCAAGGACTAATTAGGGATAATCAACATGGCCTGGTGTGTCGGAAGTCGTGTCTCACTAAATTGAGATTTTTGAAGAAGTGACAAAGAAGATTGATGAAAGCAGAGAGGTAGACATTGTCTGTATGGATTTAGTAAAGTGACACGATTTCACAAGGTAGGTTGGTTAGCAATTTTAGATCACATGGGATCTGAGGGAGCTAATCGATTGGATATAACATTAACTTGAAGGCAGGAGACAGGGAGTGATGGTGGAGTGTTGTGTTTTGGACTGGAGGCCTCTACCACTGGTATGCCATTAGGATCAATGTTGGGTCCACTGCTTTCGTCATTTAGATCAATGATTTTAATGTGAATATCAGAGGTACGGTTAGTAAGTTTGCAGATGACACATGGTGCAGTGGACAGTGAAGATTATTTCAGAGTACAACGGGACCTTGATCAGATAGGCCAATGGGCTGAGTGGCAGATGGAGTTTAATTTAGTTACGTGTGAGGTGTTGCATTTTGGAAAGGCAAATCAGGGCAGGACTTATATAGTTAATGGTAGGGTCCTGGGGAGTGTTGTCGAACAAACAGACCTAAAGTTGCAGGTGCACAGTTCCTTGAAAATGGAATCACAGGCAGACAGGGTGGTGACGAATGTATTTGGCACGTTTGCCTTCATTTGTTATAACATTGAGTACAGCATGTTGTGACTGTACGTGATGCCACCTTGGAATACTGTATTCAATTCTGCTCAGACTTCTATGAGAAGGACGCTGTTAGAGTTGAGAGGGTTCAGAAAAGATTTACAAGGATGTTGCAAGGACTGGAAGGTTTGAACTATAGGGTGAGGCTGAATATACTGGGAAATTTTCCCTGGAGTGTCAGAGACTGAGGGGTGACCACATTGAGGTTTGTAATATCATGAAGGGCATGGATAGGATGAACAGACAAGGTTTTTTTTCTTCCAGGGTAGGGAATTTCAAAACTAGAGGGCAGAGGTTTAAGGTGAGAGGGGAGAGATTTAAAAAGGATCTGAGGGGTAAGACCTTCATGCAGACAGTGGTTCGTGTTTGGAAATGAGCTGCCAGAGGAAGTGGTGGAGGCTGGTATAATTACAACACTTAAAATGTATCTAGACGGGTACATGAAAAGGGAGAGTTTAGAGGGATATGGGCCAAGTGAAGGCAAATGGGACTTGGTCAGATTGGGATGTCTGCTTTGGCACAGGTGAGTTTCCATGCTGTGACACTGTGATTGGGTGATTACCTCAGGAACATTGTGATTGGATGATTACCTCAAGGACACCATGATTGGCTGATTGTGTGATGGACACTGATTGGGTTATTGTCTGAGGGACACTGTGGTTGGGTTTTTATCTCAGGGACACCATGATTGGATTATTGAATGAGGGATACTGAGATTGGGTTATTGCTTAATGAGAGGTCTGCTCACCCAGTGTGTACACCTGTATACCCACACACAGACATACATACATACATGTATACATATATGTTTGCTTGTACACATCAGCATGTGAGTGTACTGTGACAGTGAATGTTTGCTGTTGAACTAAAGTTCATTAAGGGCTTGGTGTATAAATTTTGTTTTCTGCTATTTGGGACAGGTGATTGGCTGTCCCTGCCTCAGTTTCTCGAGAACATGCAGATAGTTACTGTACACTCATTCCTGTCCTCACAGTACTGCTCGAAGGCACATATTACACCAACGCTCTCTGGCAATGACAGTTCAAAGAGGTACAACAGTGAGTTTGTAATAACGTTTGGAGAGGGGGTGGGGTAGGAATCGAGTAACAGTTTCAGTGAGAGTACCGCGAGTTATCCATCATCCTCATGAGTTTACCAGAGATGTTTGAGAAAACGGCAAAGGAGAGTGATGCTGTGGAATTTAGAGGGGAGAGTTTCGGGGCTGGAGCAGCAGAGGCCAAGCAGAAGGCTCAGAAAGTGCAGGCTAAGGTACGTCAGTGCAATTGGCACAGAGCCTGATTAGTGGGGTATATTACACTCTCAGAGTGCCCTACAGTGAAGGATTAACATACACCTTAGTTAAAGTTAATTGTGAATGGCCTTGTGCAGACAAGTGGAAATACTGAAGATGTTCCTCTACAAGGCAAGTGCAGCAAAGCTCGAACACTCCTGGCCTGAAGGGTTTAATTCTTGTCTTGAAGTGTTTTAGAAGGGATAGTGGTACGGCTAGGCAGGCACTAGTCAGAGGTTAGAAGGCCTCGGGACTGCACACTGATCGGTAGTTTTAGGTGAACAAAGAAGTAATAACTTATTCAGAAGATAGGAAAATGTCTCCATGTGATAGTTTTCATGATCTTCAGCATCCCAGAGCAGCTTCTAACTAATTCAATAATATTGAACAAATACCATTGTAGGGGCACAACTCCTTTTTCAGAGACAGGAGTGCGTAATCTAGGCCACTATTGAGTGCCAGCATTGAGGGAGCTCCACATTATCACAGAACCTGTACTGAGTGAGTGCAACACTGTTAGTGCTGAGGGAGTGCTGCTCCATTGGAGGGTCAGTGCTGAGGGAGTGCTGCTCTGTTGGAGGGTCAGTGCTGAGGGAACGCTGCATTGTCGGAGGATCAGTGCTCAGGGAGTGTCGCACTGTCGGAGGGTCAGTGCTGAAGGAGCACCATAATATCGGAGGGTCAGTGCTGAGGGAGCACCACAATATCGGAGGGTCAGTGCTGAGGGAGCACTTCACTACCAGAGGGTCATTACTGAGGGAGCAATGAACTGTTGGAGAGTCAGTGCTGAGGGAATGCCAAACTGTCGGAGGGTCAGTGCTGAAGGATTGCTGCGCTGTTTGAAGGTCACTACTGAGGGAGTGTGGTACTGTCAGAGAGTCAGTACAGAGAGAGCACTGCATTGTCAGAGGGTCAGTGCTGAGGGAGCGGGCACTGTCGGAGGGTCAGTGCTGAGGGAGCGGGCACTGTCGGAGGGTCAGTGCTGAGGGAGCACCGCATTGTCAAAATGTCAGTACTGAGAGAGTGGGCACTGTCGGAGGGTCAGTGCTGAGGGATTGCTGCACTGTTTGAAGGTCACTACTGAGGGAGTGTGGTACTGTCAGAGAGTCAGTACAGAGGGAGCACTGCATTGTCAGAGGGTCAGTGCTGAGGAAGCATCGCACTGTCGGAGGGTCAGTGCTGAGGGAATGCTGCGCTGTCGGAGGGTCAGTGCTGAGGGAATGCTGCGCTGTCGGAGGGTCAGTGCTGAGGGAATGCTGCGCTGTCGGAGGTGCCATTTTCAGATGCAACATTAAACTGAGATCCCTTGTGTGAGGGGGAGGATGCAGGAAGGTGGCGTAAAAGATCCCACTGTAGGCACAGACCCTGGTGTCTAGCAGCCACTATTTTTCTCCAAACCAATATCACTAAAAATATGTGAAGTGGTCATTCTCATATTGCTCTGCGTAAATTTCTGGACTTTTTGCAATGGTGAAAGCTGTTCTAGAAATTACTTCTCTCTTTTTAGTCTGATTAAAATCCTCACAGTGAAATAGTCAGAAAATCATCTCTTAATAGCGGTGAGAGCAGTGGAAGGTATGAGTTGTTGCTTTATTTTGATGGGTAAAGAATGCAAAGGAATGAAAGCTCTTGCCCACATAGAGGACTGTGAATAGAACTGTCAGTCAAAAGGCATCAAGATTCTCAAATTAAAGACATTGATTGGTAGTAATGGGGTGGGGAGGGGATCAGCAGAAATATGGCATTGATATAGTAAAGGAAGGATTCAGCAGGCTTGATGGGCCGACTGGCCTACATTTTACCACGACTGAAGCAGACTCTATGAACTGAGAACAATTGTGTTACAAGCACTTATAAGGTAAAATACACAAAGGATATCTTAAAAGGCACTTTGGAGTTTTAAATTGGTGATGAGTGACATCAAACCTGTCTTCTGTTTAAGGTACAGGTTGTTATTAAATAATGTTTTGCTTAAAACTGGGAAATGGAGTGAAGCTGCTGTGTTCCAGTCATTCAGACTGCAGCTTTACTGAACTTGCTTTTAAACTGAGCTGGCTAAATGTTTCCTGTTCTCTGTAAGTTGTTGTTGGGTATGGGTTGGAAGGACTAAGGAAGTAAGGCAGGTAGAATGATGTTCAGGCACAGAGTGGCCATGATCTGATTGATAGTGTGGAGCAGAGACTCTGTGGCCTACTGCAACTCCTGTGTCCCAGTATATTCCACAGACTGTAGCGCAGTCACCAGGGCAATCGATTAGAATTGAAGAGCTGTTGGAGAAAGGATTTCATTATCTGAATCCACATTCTGGGCCAGATTACTTTGCTACTGTCCCCAGACTAGGTGAGGAGGAGCTGGATTGGCTGTACAAAGCATCTGTTTCAAGCCTCACACACACACACCTACAATCAGCTAAACAAAGGAGAATCCAAAGCAGCTTTCAGCTTAATGACTGACAGCGATTCTCCTCTCCAGACTCAAAGTGCTCACTACCCACCATACCCTTTCTTTCCACTCGCCCTCATACATTCATACAGTGCAGGAAAGGCCTTTCAGCCCATCGTGTCTGCACTGATAGAATTACCACTAAAGATGCTCTAATCCCAATTTCCTGCACTTGTCCAAATCCTTGAATGTTATGATACTTGAAGTGCTCATCCAAGTATTTTTTAAGGGTTGTAAGGCTCCCAGCTTACATTACCTTCCCAGGCAACACATTCCAGATTCCACAACCTTCTGTGTGGAAATGCTATTCCCCAAATCTCCTCTGAATCTCCAGTCCCTTACTCTAAAACTATGCCGCCTCATGACTGACCTTGACTTTAAACAATCCAAGCCTACCTAGTCTCTCCTTATAACTCTCTCCATCCCAGGCAACATCCTGGTGAACCTTGTCTATACCCCCTCTCATGCTATCACATCATTCCTGTGGAGAGGTGACCAGAACTGTGCATAGTACTCCAGCTGGGGCCTAACCAATGCTCTGTACAGCTCCAACATTACCCCCTTGCTCTTCTACTCTACACCACGATGGATGAAAGTGACCCATGTGTTGCCTTAACTATCCTACTTCCATGCTCTGCTGACCTCAAGGATTTGTGAATAATTACCCCAAGATGTTTGTTCCTCTGACTACCCCGTGTCCTGACATTCATTAAATATTCCCTCATCTTGATTCTTCTTCCAAACTTCAACACCTCACACTTATCAGGATTAAATACCATCTGCCATTGCTCTGTCCGATGACCAACTCATCTTCCTCACTTAACTGCCCGACCAATCTTGGTGTCATCTGTACAGTTGCTTAACATTCCCTCCACATTTTCATCGATATCATTTATGTATAGAATAAAAAATAAGGGTCTCAGTACTAATCCCTGTTGTACACTGCTTGACATCAGCCTCCAATACTCAAACAGCCTTCTACCACTACCTTTTGTGTCATTTTACTAAGTCAGTCTCTGATCTATCTTACCAAGTTATATCACCGTCTCCCCATGGGGAGGCAATGGCCGAGTGATATTATCACTGGATTGTTAATCCTGAGACCCAGGTAATGTTCTGGGACCTGGGTTCAAATCCTGCCATTGCAGATGGTGGAATTTGAATCCAATAAAAATCTGGAATTAGAGTCTAACAACGATGATAAAACCATTGCAGAAAAACCATCTGGTTCCCTCATGTCCTTTAGGGAAGGAAACTGCCGCCCTTACCTGGTAGGGCCTACACATGACTCCAGACCCACAGCAATGTGGTTGACTCTTAGCTGCCCTCTGGGCAATAACTGCTGGCTTGGCTATACATCCCGTGAATGAATAAAGAAAAGCTTCCCTCAATTCCATATTCTTTAACCTTCTCAATCAGTCTCCCATGTTGAACCTTTTCAAAGGCTTTGCTAAAATCCAAATAAACTACATTAACTTAACTTCCCTCATCCACACACTTGATCACATTTTCAAAACGTTCGAAAAAATTTGTTAGTCATGACTTCCCTTTGACAAAGCCATGCTGACTGTCCCTAATTAACCCACGCCTTTCCAAGTGGATATTAATTCACTCCTTCAGAATTTTCTCCAATAGTTTTCCTAACGCAGAAGTAAGACTCACCAGTCTGTAATTTCCTGGTTCATCTCGACCACCCCTCTTAAAAAACAGAACCGCATTAGCTGTCCTCCAGTCCCCTGGGACTTCTCCCGTGGCCAGAGAAGAATTTAAAATTTATGTCAGAACTCCTGCAATTTTTTGCCTCACCTCTCACAGCAACCTGGCATGCAAGTCACCCAGGCCAGGAGATTTGTCTGTTTTTAAACCCGACAGAGCCTCCAACACCCTCTCCACTTCCTTTGTCAAACTGTGCAAGTTCCTCACTGTCACTTTTCCTGAATTCCATCCCCTCAGCTGTGTTTCTTTATTCAAATTCACACACTGCATGCGGGCATCATTGGCTGCACTGTCAGGATTTATTGCCTATCCTTAATTATCCAGAACACAGTGAAGAGACATTGCCGTGGGTCTGGAGTAACATGTCGACCAGACCAGTTAAGAACAGCATATTTCATTCCCTCAAGGGATATTAATGAGTCACGCAGGTGTTTAACAACATATCGGCAGTGGTTAATGGTCGCCAGTAAGCTACCTTTTTACTCCTGAATTTTATTGATTTGAACCCAAGTCCCCAGGACTCTAGATTATTAGCCCAATAACATGATCACCAAGCCACAGCCTGCCCCAAACTAGCTTCACCAGAAAGGCAGCTACCAGGGATGACAGCGTTCAGTGAATGTGGAGAGAGTGGAGAAACTGGGGCTGTTCTCCTGAGTGCAGCGAGGTTAATGGGAGATTTATTGAGATGTATCTGGGAGTTGGGGTAAAAAAGATTACTGTCTGGTTAAAGAAGTTGATCTTGAATTACTGCATGGATTAACTAGTGATTGTCTTATATTGCTGCTGCTGGTTTTGAGTTCTGCACTATAGGAAGCATAGACTTCACATCTAACCTATTGCACCCTTTCACAATTTTAAAGACCTCAATCAGGTCACCTCTCAGTTTCTACTTTTTTTAAGGAACTGAGCTTCAATTTATTCAGCTTTTGCTGATAGTTCTTTGTTCTGTTAATGTCCTTATGAATTCTTTCTTATCTGTGCCTATATTTTAAAAGTTATTTTGGTGGCCAGACCTGTACTCATTAACTCCGAGGGGTTTGCAGTGTGGGATACAGGGGACTGCTGGTTTTGACCGGTCAGTTGCTGGCATTGTTGTAAATGAGACTTCTTGGGGAGATGTATCTATCAAAAGCTCAAGGACACTGTATCCTCAGTTTCTCCTTCAAACAGAGATGTTTGAAGGTGTCATAGCAAGATAAGAAAGCATACGGGAGTCTGAAAGTTAGAAACAAAGGCATGGAGTACAAGAGCAAGGATGTTAGCACTGAACTTTTATACATACTGGTTAGGCCCCAGCGAGAGTTTTATGTCCAGTTCTTGGCTCCACACTGTAGGGAGAATGTTAAGACCCTTCCATAAGACCATACACTGTAGGAGGAGAATTAGGCCAGCTTGGCCCATCAAGTCTGTTTTGCCATTTGACTGTAGCTACTGTGTTTCCCAATTCCATTTTTCTGACTTCTCACCATAACCCTTGATCCCCTTACAAATCAAGAACATGTATCTCTCTTAAAAACACCTTTGTAAACATGTTTATTCGCAAATATACAGAAAGTACTTACAACGAAGTACTCACTCATATTCAGCACCCACAAGGAAAGTCAAGTTCTAGCGACAAATGATATACATAGGTAATATTTCTCTCCACACAGAAGTGCTATCACACACAACTGAGCGACTTGCCCACCGCTAAAATTGCCCTGACTATTTCTTTGAAATACCACCAGTAAATCACCCATGTAGCCAATCAAATATTTACTAGCAAAGTCTATTATGGGTAATACTGAGGGAAAGGGTAGGGAGAGAGGGAAGGGGCTAAATCAAAATGGAATTGGAGGGGGAGATAAAGCACTGTATCCCCCATGGTGCCACATCTATCTAAAGGTATCAACACCGCGTGCTCCCTCTCCAAGGATATCTGGGCGCATATATAACTGTGGAAGAGGGGCAGGCAGTCAGCAGATACATCCCTCGTGACAGCCCACTACCTGGATCTGTTCATAGTCAGCATGGCTGCACGAACATTATTACCAGAGTAACTATCAACAAATCACATGTTTTAAATTAGCCCTTTGAGATGGAAAGTGCTACAGACCTGATCCTCAGTGACAGCGTGGATATTTTGAAAGCTCAATACAAGATCAAATACAATATTAAAGACACAACAACAGTGTAGCTCAGCCTCAAGACGTTTACTAAGAAATTGAATGAAATCAATGATAGGAACCCTTCAAGTGATTTACTGGAATGGGGCCAGGGTCTTCAGTAAATGTGGAGAGAGACTGGTGGCACTGGAATGGTCCTCAGAACACAGAAGGGTAGGGGTGGTTGCAGCGAGATGGGACAAGTACAGAGAATGTTGGAGAAACTCAGCAAGTCTGGCAGCATCTGTGGACAGTAAACATTTTGAGATCAGAATGACTTATTAAGAAGAGCCATCCTGGACTTGAAATATTCACCCTGTTTCTCTCTCCAAAAATGTTGCCAGACCTGCTGAGCTTCTCCTGCATTACCTCTGTTTGTTTCAGACTTCCAGATTCCACAGTATTGTATTTGAAGGTTCGGGGAGAGATTGAATCGAAGTGTTTGGAATCGGGGGGGTGGGGTCGTGGGGGGGCTGCTGGATTGAGTCTATGAGGGACAAATTGTCCCAGAGGCAGGAGGGTAGGTATACCAAAGGGACATAGATTGAGGAGGATGAGGAAATAAGGAGAATGTTTTATTTGAAGCAGAGAATTGTTGTGATCTGGGTGCATTGCCTGAAAGAGCAGTGGGAGCAGTTCAAAAGGGAGGAATCAGAGAAATACCAGGAAAGGCAGAAATTGCCGAGAGCTGTAGGGGAAGAGAGTGAGGGGCAAGACTGGGACTAATTAGATCTTTCAAAGAGACTAGATCAGCGGTCAACGCCATTTTAACATGTGCTTGAATGACATAACAGACTTATTTATGGAAATAAGGAATTTTCTAAATGCCCTCTCAAGACTGTATGAAATAAACTCTCATTTTAGTACATGAGGAAAGAGTGTTTGGGACAGCATTCTCCTGAAACTTTCACAAGGAGGTGATGATCGATGTAGGTTTTAAGGAGAGGTTCTGAGGGGGGATAGAGAGATTAAGAACAATGGGAATTTAAGTATATCAGGCCATGAGGAAATGGAATATAAAAGAATGAGAAGTGACAGTACTGAAACATAGGAGATTCTTAGAGAACTTGACAGGGTAGATACAAAGAAGTTGCTTCTCCTTGTAGGACAATCTAGACCAGAAACAGTCTCAGAACAAAGGGTAATAGAATCAAAGATTCATGCAGCACGGAACTGTCCAAATGCCCTTGAAATGTTGTAATTGTACATTTAACTCAGAGCTAAGGAGGAATTCCTTCTCCTAGAAGATAGTGAATCTGTGGAATTATATACTGCAGATGGTGGTCAAGGCTGAGCCATTAACGATATTCAAGATTTTTAATCACTAAGGAAATCAAGTGGATGGGGAAAAGGCAGGAAATGGAGGAGAGGATTATCAGATCAGCCATGATCTCAGGAAATGGCAAAGCAGACCTGATGGGTCAGATGGCCTGCTTCTGCTCCTACATCTTATGGTCTTATAAGAGGACCTTGCATCTATATAGCACCTGAAACAACCTAAGGGCGATAGTTAATCCTATGAAGGATTAAGCATGTTGCAACATTTCACTGGGTTAAAGGCCCTCAGAAATGAAAGCTGTCACTACAAAATAGTTTCAACTGTTGAGGAATAAATGTTGGCCTGGGACATTGCATCTCATCTTTGTTACATTAATGTCCAAACAAAATGTACACAATGTTGCCTCAAGCTAGGAACACCCGTGGGTGCAGGGGTTTAAAATCTTGCCGTCTTCCTTTTGGGGATTTGGGCTGAGATTCAGTCATGGACAAGACGTCTCCATCCGATCCTGAGGCATAAACAACATTTGCCTCTCACTCTGCCCCAGTTGGCAGGAAGTTAGGAATCTCCAGGCAGTGGGTTGGCTCTGAGATGAGAAGGTGAAAAAGGCCAGAAAAGAAACAATAGTGTGAATGTGAGAATAAAGGCAGAGGAGGATTGTTTTCGTAGTACTCGCCTTATCTCAGTCATTCTTTCTCTCGATTTGCTCTCGGGATGTGGGTGAAACTCGCTAGGTCGTGTTTGTTGCTGCGGAGGTAGCGGTGGGGCTCTATACAATAATTTGCACAAGTCAATGCATGGAGTTAACCGCATTGTGTGGACAAGAGTTACATCTACAGACCACAGCATTTGGGGGCGACAGGTTCCCTTCCCCCAAACGGCACCAGTGTGGTAACTGGCTCAGCATTTAGATAGCCATTTCTTTTCGTGGTACTGGTTCACAGATTGGAATAGGCTGCCTGAAAGGGCGGGACAGGTGGACACAACCGTAGAGCTGGAGCTGGAGAAATGCTTGCAAAGGAAACATTTGTGGAGCTACAGGGGTTGTGCAGGAGAGGTTTATCATAATTAACCCGCAATTCTGAGCTGTCTTGACAGAGACCTGTGCCGCTTGTACCTTGTAATCTAATCCCGCGTGCAGACAATATCCACTGTTAGCTCCTCTTGGTGAAACTCAAGCTACATTCAAGAAACACCAGTAAACATAGTTCAGCCAGGCCTGAGACAAGAGCAAGGAGGAAAGAGCAGGAAACTAGGACTGAAGTGCTAGTATGCTGGATCAAATGGCATCTTTCTATGCTGTAAGTTTCTATGGTGTCAACCAGAGCCATGTGTAGGACAGTATACAAGTGGTTTTAGCCACAGCATCTTGTTTATTCTTTATTGCCCCAGATGTACAGGCCAGCTGTAAATAGGCCTCTGTGCTATCTTCTCAGAAATGGAAATAGATTCAGGATTGACATTAGCACCCTCAAGAACAAGCTAAAATAAAGCGTGCACAATAGCTCACTTCTGGGATTGTTGCTAACCCCTGGCCCCTCCATTCTTTTGCCTCCAGCTTGTTCAGAGACTGTGCGGAGACCCTTGTCTCTTGTATGTTGGTTAGTTTGGCTGGAATACCCAGAGCAGCCACCTTCACAGCTTGACTGTACTTCCAGCTTCTCGCCCTCCCTCCAAAGCACTGAACATCTTACCAGCCATGCCAATCACTTCTGTCAAAGTACCTGCTTACGTACCTCAGAGGCCGTTAAACCACATTGGTTGTGAGGCTGGCTTTCCATATCAACGCAGAGCAGACAGAAAAGGTAGCCTCTCCATCCTCTCTGCCGTCGAAACATTGTACTCCTCACTCTGTTCTATCACTCTATGGTCTTTGCATGGTATAATCTGCCTGTACTGCTCACAAAACAAAACTTTTCACTGTACCAGGTACATTTGACAAAAATAAATCTTTTTGAATCAAATCGAATTAATTGGGCTGGTCTGTTGACCGTTTTACTTATTGGAATCCCGTAATCTTCTTAAAACTGCAACCAAATGACAAATTCCGATAGTATAGACTTCAGCTTCTCTGATTACTGGTTCAGATCCCTGGATCACTGACCCAGATTCATGGATAACTCATCCAGATTCCTCGGTTTCTAATCCAAATCTCTGAATTACCGATCCAGATTCCTGGTTTACCAATACAAATTCATGGATTACCAATCCAGACCCCTGTATTACTTACATAGATCCCTGGATAACTGTCCCAGATTTCTCAATTACTGGCACAGACTCCTGTATTGCTGCTTCAGATTTCTGGCCTAGATCCCTGGTCCAGATGCCTGTAAGCTGACCCAGACCCAGAGCAGGAAGAGAGCAATGCAGTGGCTGGAACAGGAAGAGATCAGTGTAGTAAGATGAGGCAGAGGGATGGTTGTAGTAAGGAGCAATGGGCAGGAAAAGGGCTATGTGTAAGCGATAATGGGGCAGAGAGGGACAGTGGTATAGAGTCAGGATGCGGTAAGGGACTAGAGAGCTGGAGGGAGGTGATAGAGCAGTAGGAGGATAAAAGTGTTTTTAGAAGGCAGTTGGGCTGAGAGTGCAATGGTAGGGAGTAGTGAACCGGAGGGAAGGGTGTAGAATGAGAGTAGTGTTCTGAAAGAGGAATTTTGTAGAGAATAGCGAGGCAGACAAATTGTAATGTATGGTTTGTGATTTATTTACCTGTGTATATAATATCATTTAATTTAGAGTTTGGATTTTGAACAAGTGAATGTGGGTTTTGGTCTATGTGCATAAAGATATTTAATAATTAACTCTTTCATCTTTCATGAATCATGATTTTAAATAAATGCAAACAGATTCAAGAACAGCTTCTTCCCTGCTGTTATTGGACTCTTGTATGCGCCTCTTAAATTTGTACCTAACATTGGTCTCACTCTCTGTGCACCTTCCTTGCGGCGGTAAAATTATATTCCTCACTCTGTTCTATTACCTTAATGCATTTTGTACAGTATGATCTGCACACAAAATAGAACTTTTCACTGTACCTAGGTACACGTGACAATAATAAATCAAATTAAATCGATATGTGTCAGAGAGCAGGTAACTGAGGCCCTCCTGGAGTGGGAATGTGAATTTGTTTATAAATGTCAGAGTTTTACAATCAGAGGCGGCGAACATTGAAAGGCACTAGCTCACTTTTTGGTTTAGAAAAATCAAGAAATTATTCTTGCTTAGCAAAGACCTAAGAAAGCTTTTGGGCAGTTTGCAGAATACCTGGCTGGGGTCAGTTTCAGTTTGACCCGGAGAAAGAAGTTAGTTTACTACAGTTTTAGGAAATAGTTACTTCTATGTAAGAATCTGAATTTGAAAATTCTACACCAGAAGCATTTATTGGTTAGAACTCTAATGGAATTATTGAACCTGGGAAAATTTAAGGTCATTTGAGTGAATAACTAAGAAAAAGGCATGGGAATTGAAAGAAATGTATGCATGTGAAAGAAAGGGGAACTTTCCCTGATATTTAAGTACAATAATGTGATGGTGGTGGAAATAGATACAAATTTTATTTTGCTGTGGGTTTGAAATCTTTCAAATTGTGTTATGTATAAATAGCTTGATTTGTTCCATTCTATCTTCATTTCCTTAGTACAATAAACTTCTGTTTTATTGTTAAAAATAAGTCTGCAGCATTGTGCACTTATGTTTCAGTAAAAGACAACCACGTTAAAAAATAATTTGATCTATCGAGGCAGATTTGAGTCTGGGATCTGACCTATCCAGTAGTTACATCAGCTGGGATCCTAACAGTAAGAGGATAGTAGGACAGAGAGAGAGAGAGAGGGAGAGGATTGTGGAACATTGAAGGGAGTATGGTAAGCAGGCACTGGGAAAGAGAGACATCAGTGTGGTAAGGGGGCAGTGGGGGGGGCAGTTCAAGTCAGCCCACTCTGAAAGTAAGCTGTGAGGGGTGTAGTCATGTGTAGGTGTCTGCAATCACTCTGCACTCACAGTTCACCAAAGGAATAAAACACTAGGGCAAAGGTTTTCATAAATCATAGATATTTGCATATCTTTGTCCCACAGGCATTGAATCATTCATTTAGTGATACAAACTGAATTCACAGAAATATCAGCAAAAGCTGAGATTTATACCAAATGCATTTGATTTGAAAGTTGCCACAGACCCGACTGTATGTCATGATGAAGGCACCTTGTTGCAGTTCACATTTGAAATTCTATGGTTTATCAGGAAGGGGTTTGAATCAAGTGGCATTTGCAGTGACAGGAGGGTCAGTAACAATGAGGGGAATTGAGTCAGGAACGCAAAGGGGAGATGAGAAGAATGGTTTTCTTGATGAAGTGAATTGCTGTGATCGGGGAGATGCTGCCTGAAAGGGCAGTTGGTGATTCAATAGGAACATTCTAAAGGGGGGGGGCTGAATAAATACTTGAAAAGGAGAAATTTGCGGAGTTTGGAGATGATGGGGGAAGAGATAATTGTATTGTCACCAGTTACTAGGCTCAAGCTAACGCTCTGGGGATATGGGTTCCAATCCAATCACAGCTACTGCTGGAATTGACATTCAACTAGTTCTGGAATTGGAAGCTGGTCTCAGTGATGGTGGCCATGATAACAATGATCAATTGTTGTAAAAACCCATCCACGTCACTCATGTCCTTCAGAGAGAAATCTGCCATCCTTACTCCGTCTGGCCTACATTTATCACCCGACCCACAGCAATATGGTATACTCTTAATTGCCCCTAAAAAGCCGAAGTGGCTCTGTAAGTTCAAGGTTCATTAGGAATGGGGGATAAATTATACCCACATTGCATATGAGATTTTCTCTTCACTAAGTTTCTGTTGCTGGCTGAGTAACGTCAATCTAATGATTTTACAAAGTGATTATTAAAACCAAATAATGGAAAATCACAAGGATGTAATAACAGATTAATACCGAGATTATTGTCTTTGAATTGCTGCATAACAGAAGCTGCGGCATCACAGGAAATGAAGCCAGAGATCAGAATATTGTCAGGTCAAAGAATAACTATTGTAGGTTTCACATATCTTCTCCAAACATTAACACCTTGTATAATGAGTGGCAATTAACTTTGTCATATTGCACATCTAAACTTCCTGGTATGAAAAATATTTTCAAGGTTGTTTTTGTTACACAGAGAACATGACCAAATGTACCTTTATAATTCTGTGATGTGAATTTACTTTCATATAGATGTTTTGCCTTCGATCAAAACTAGCAACTGAAATCAAAGTATTACCGTGTGAGAGTTATATTAATTCCTGATGTTTGAAATATTAATGATTTGTGACTGGTTTGAACAAGCATTTCCACCTTACATTTTGGTGTCCCAACTTAATATAGAAAAACAGAAACACCTGCATCTAATCTTGTTTAGACCTGACTCGAAGTTCATGTGAACAGCTCCAGATGGTAAAAAAAATTAGACGTTTTTGGACAAAAAGTCTAAGAGGTTGATAAGGACACGTTCTTTATCTGAGAAGCTGCGTCATTTCAGAAAGACTGAACAGAAAAGGCGACAGGGTAATCTAAAAGAGGTTCCAAAAGAATGAAGGAGTTTGCAAAGTGTGGATGTAGAGAAGATGTTTCCAATTGTCAAGGACCAGGGCGCCATCAATATTAATCAGTGACTAACCAATCCAATTGGGAATTCACGAGATACCTCTTCACCCAGACTGTGGGGAGAATGTGGAACCCACTCCCATAGGGAGTGGTTGAGGTGAATCGTTTTGATACAATTAAAGGGAGAAGTTAGATACAGGGGAATGGGGATAGGCCAATGGAGTGAGATGAAGAAGGGTTGGGAGGAAGCTCATACAGAGCAGAAAAAAACAGAAGATGGGCCAAGTGGCCTGTTTCTGTACAGTATATTCTGTGAATACCTGAAAGGACACTGCATGTATGGCCAGAAAATCTAATAACAGAAACTAAAAACAAAGCAGCTTCCACTGTGGCCTATGAGTGACGGGCATCCTGAGACTATTCTATAAGTTTGGTAGGCCCCATGAGACCCACGCCACATTACAGAGGTGGCAACAGTTTTTAATCTCATTTGTAAGAAAAAGAAAAAATTCACTGTGGTTTCCAACAAAATTACCTGCAGGAAAATGTAGGCTGCTTCTTGGTATTTTTTTCTCATATATTTCTTAGCAGACTTTTTGCTGACTTCTATGAGAGTGAAGAGCATTTAATACGTGTTTCAGTCTCATCAAAAGGAGTTGTGGAACAGGTTAGGCCTGGAGGTTGCAGTGAAATAATGAAATAACAACTCCCGGAGTTGTCTCATTTTATTTTACTGCATTTATTACTCCTCAGCATTGTACCAACTTTGTTTGAGAAATGGTTTGAACATGAGATAAGATTCAAGATCCAAATGCATGAAGGGAGAGAAGAAAGTGGAAGATGAGGGAGAAAACAAGAGAAAGGGCAAGAGATCAGACAAAGGGAGATCAGAGGAGGGGTGGAGGAAAATGGGGAGATGAGAAAAAGGGAGAAAAGGAAGGAAAGAGGGAAGGGGAGTTTAGTGCAGGGGAGATGATGAAAAGAGAGGCAAGGAGGGGAGAACCGCAGAGGTGAGGTGAAGAAAAAGTGAGTGAAAGTGGGGAAATAAGTGGAGAGAAGGAGAAGCAAGGAAGGGGAGGGCAACAGATGAAGGGGCGACAAGGAGGGGGCAATCTGAGGAGTAGAGAGGAGGGGAGGGAAAGCTGCATCCGCTGTCTCACCGAATAGAGGGTGTCGAATTGTTGCTGTGAGCTCAGGCCCGGTGATTCTGAAACCAGCCCTCGTGACTGATGCCGGAGGAGGAGCGGACCAACACTTACTGAGAAAACAAACTAGTGGAATGGATTGGGTTCCTTTCTCCTCCATTTCCTTCTCCTATCTCTCAAATGTGCCACGTGAGTACAGCATCAATTTAGCATTAGGGAGAGCATGATCGTTTTTTAAAAATATAATTAGCATTCAGTTTGGTAGAGAGGGTGGAGTTGACAGGATTGTTCCCCTTAGAGCAAAGGCGATTCAATGGTTTATCAGGTAGGTCCTGGATTGAGTCAATGGGGGAGAAACTGTTCCCAGAGGCAGAACGGTCAGTCATCAGAGGGAAGCGATCTGGGAAAAGAAGTTGAGGGGGAGATGAGGAGAATGTTTTATTTCAGGCAGCGAGTTGTTGTAACCTGAAACATGCTGTCTGAAAAGGCAGGGGGAGTAGATTCAACAGGAACGTTCAAAAGGTGTCAGCGTGGGGGGGAATACTGGGAAAGCAGAAACTTGCAGGTCTGTGTGGGAGAGACTAGGTGTGAGGAGAGCAGGTAATAATTAAATAGATCTTTCAAGAGTAAGTACAGGCCTGAGGGGCTGAACAGCCGCCTCTTATGTGGTGTCATTCTATGAATGCCAAGGCTAAAAAGCTATTTCAGGCTCTATGTAGTTCACATTTCAACTGAGCTGGGAATGGAATGGAGAGTAAAAAGCTTAAGGATTTATATGAAAATTATGAAAACATGAAGTTGGAAAAAAGTTAATTAAAAATGTAAAACTTTATTTAACAAATACATTGTAATATTTATGAATAATACTTTGCTTTCTGGGCTAGAGCCGGGTTGGAATTAATTGCCATGAGATTGTTAGTGACTAACTGTGTTTCTGGTGCTCAGTATTAAGGATGACGAGGCGTTCACAGTCTGGCTGACTGTTGTTCCAATGAGACAACAGGAAGGTAGGAAACCAAGCTGTGCTGAGATATGACACACCCCAGATAAATACAAATATTGCTTTTAAAAGGAGAACAGTTTGAAACATTCAAACAAATCTGTCAGATAAATAGACAGAAACTGTTTCCCTTGGTGGGTGGAGGGTAGGTGCGGTGTGGTGTGGAGGGGGAGGAATCTAGAGCAAACGGGAAGAAATTTTTAAATTCTAGTCAGGCTGTTCAGGGAGCAATTTGTCACTCAAAGGGAAGGGAGAATATGGATCACCCCCCCCCCCCCCCCCCCATAAATAACCTGTGGAAGCTGAGAGTCAACTGAAGAGAGTTTTCAAGGCTGAGACTTCCTGAAGTTTTTGTTGGATATAGGTATTCGACTATATTGAACAAAGCTGGCTAAACAGAGTTGGTATACAGATTGCTGTGAATGGCAGAACGAGATTGCAAGGCCATATGCCCTTTTCCTGAATAACATTTATGTTAATTACAGTCAGATCCATCAGTTTCTCACTTGACAAATATAAAGCTGCAAGCCTTCAGTTTTGTTTAGGTCAGAAATGGCTTTGCAGTGAAAATTGCTGACATATTGAACAGCATCAATTGGATTCAAGTTCTTAATAACAAAGGGACTTGTTAAAAACAAAACTCAAACTCACTGCAGATCTGACCCCGAGCTTGTGTGCTGGTAGTTTATTATAATGTGGTGGGAGAGGAGGCAGTGGTGAGAATCAGAGAAATTATATACCACTAAAGGAGCCCATCGAGTCTGTACCTGCTCTCTGAAAGAGTTATCAAGTTAGTTCCACTCCCCCCAATCCTTCCCTCTAGCTTTGCAAACCTTCTAAGTGTTTACCCAATTCTTTTCTCAAAGTTTCTGTTGAATTTGAGCAGCACCCTCTCAGATCACAACATTCTCCTCCTCTTCCCCTCCCTTGTTCAAGGTCTATTCCCAATTCTCTTCATCCCATGTCACTCTGGTGACCGACTCTCCTATCGCTGGGAGCAGTTTCTCCCTCATTGACTCGATCCAACAGCCCCCTTCCTGATTCTGAATGCCTCGATTCATTCTCCCTCCAAACCCTCTCTGCCCAGAGGCAAGCAATGGCAGCTTCGCGACTAACTTATTTATCAGTGCTTTAGTTTATCCATTTTTATGGAGATTTACTGAATTTATTGATGAATTAGTGTTGCTTTAGTTCCAAAGCTGGCGAATTGTTTTTGTGATGAGAACAGCCCTTTGGGACTGTATGACATTTACAGCAGATGTACCCATTAACTCCTCTCATGTAGACAATATTTAAATCAAACTCAGGATGAGAGAGAGAGAGAGAGAGAAAGAGAGAAAGAGGTGAATGGTCTCTGGTTTTGTCTAGGGACTGCTGGATTTAGAAAGATGAACATTTCAGTATTCCTGTTCCTGGTGGAAATCAGAAACACGCTCTCCCAGCTGACCGTTTCACAAAAATGATATGGTACAGAACGATGCATTTTGCACTTGCTCTCTAAGTATTTTCACTTGATGCTAAGCACTTGCCTTTCTCACATAACCCTGCTCGTTCATTTCTATTTAATAATCCAATGTCGCCTTGACTGTTTCAGCTGAACCTGCCTCAGTCACCCTTCGAGGCAGTCTGTTCCAAACCCTGGCTGCTTGCTATCTGAGATAGTCTCACCTCATACATGCTTCTTTTACAAAGCACCATGGGCAGCACGGTGGCACAGTGGTTAGCACTGCTGCCTCACAGCGCCTGAGACCCGGGTTCAATTCCCAACTCAGGCGACTGACTGTGTGGAGTTTGCACGTTCTCCCCGTGTCTGCGTGGGTTTCCTCCGGGTGCTCCGGTTTCCTCCCACAGTCCAAAGATGTGCGGGTTAGGTGAATTGGCCATGCTAAATTGCCCGTAGTATTAGGTAAGGGGTAAATGTAGGGGTATGGGTGGGTTGCGCTTTGGCGGGTCGGTGTGGACTTGTTGGGCCAAAGGGCCTGTTTCCACATTGTAGTAATCTAATCTAATCTAAAAAAAATGTCAAAGCTCGTTCTCAATCATTGTACATCCAGGAACAACTTCTGCACCGACCCCTGAATTTTGAAAACTCCCATCAAATGCCACCTCAGCCATCTCCCCTGCAAAGAAAGCATTACGAATGTCTCAAATGTTTCCTTATGATTGAGGCTGAAAACACTCTTGTAAACCTTTCCCGCGCTCTCTCCAATGTGTTCTTTCTTATAATGCAGCACTCAGAACCACACATAATACTCCAGCTGAGGTCTAAGCAGTGCTCATATAGGTTCACTGACATCATCCTGCTCCATGCCCCTGTTAATAAAGATTAGAATACCGTATGGTCCATTAACAGCTCTCTCTATCTTTCACCTTTGTACAAATACACTCAGGTCTTGCTGCTCTTGCACACCCTTCAGAATAATACCCTTTATTTTATACTGTCGCCCAATGTTCCTGTGAACAAAGTGCATCACCTCACACTCCTCCACATTTGAAGTAACTGCGTAGAGGCCAGTATTCCATCATCAAGTCACCTTTTATTTACTTGTGCACAGTACACGAACTGTGACTGGCCAGCCTGGAGTCAGTCCTCAACTGAGTAGATTCTAAATCCCCTGTTGATAGTTCTTTTCTTTTTCAAATTCCTTATGCTTCCCCTATACTATTGCCATACAGCTCCCCGGGTTATATGTTATTTTGTTTTTTTCCCCTCTGTCACCAAATCATCCTTTATTTTCTTGTGGCCAGTCAGCTCAGAGTCAGTTGCCTGAACTGAGGAGAACTAAACTCCTGGTAATACTTTCTTTTTTCCTCCAAATTTTTTTTTGTTTTTTTTAAAACTGAGATTCTAAATCTCCATGTTTTATTTATATATATATATCCTCACACTACCACCAAACAGTGGCAGTGCTTATTTTTCCCAGCACCTAAGTTGTGTAAGTGTAGGACACAGTGAAAAAACGAGTTCGGAAATCTATATTCATATTCCACCACCAGGAAGTGTGGAAACACCAGAGTAGCCAGTGACAGGCAGAGCCCTTCTCAACAAAGGGCAATGTTGCGTGATTAAAGGTGAAGGGAGGGCAGGGACTAAATCAAAATACAGCTGGAGGGGGAAATAAAACACTCCACTCCCCACGGTGCCCACCTCTCCCTGAAAACATCGAGGGTGGCCCAGAACTGAGGACATTCTAAATCCCCTATACATATATATATAATTTTTTTTCCTCTTTTCTTTCTTCTCCTGTTTATATGTTTTTTTTGTAAATCCCCAGTTATATTTTTACGCATTTTTTTGATTTTCCTCATTATATTTTTTTCTTTGTAAATCCCATGGTTATAGGTTTTTTTTCCTGTCACCGAATCACCCTTAATTTTCACATTCATAGTAGTTGACACTGGTCCAGGTTCCTCAGAATTAACAGCATGTCTGACACTCCTATTTATTTTATTTTTTCTTGTTTTTCTCCTTACTTCTGCCTAACAGCAGTAGTGGTTATTTTCCCCCAGTACCCATGCCGTATGTGTAACCGGTGTAGGACACAGTGAGGAACAAGTGCGCAAATCTTTATTTATATTCCACCACCAGGAAGAAAGGAAACACCTGAGAGGTCAGTGACAAGCAGTGCCCGTCTCGACAAAGGGCAATGCTACGTGATCAAAACAAGTGAAGGGAAGGACAGGGATTAAATCAAAATAGAGTAGGAGGCGAGATAAAACACTCCACCCCTGCGATGCCCATTCTCCCTAAAAGCTTCGAGGGTGTTGGTGGACACTGCACGCTCCTTCTCCAGGGACATTCCTTGGGTTATATATTTTTTTCTTTTCTTTCTTTTCCTGGTTATATATATTTCCTTGTAAATTCCCTGTTATAACAGTCAGCGAAGGTGTTCCTGATTGGCCCAATTTAACAACCCTAATCAAGGATCTCATAGTCAACAAGATTCGGCTGGTCGCTATAACGCTGAACTTCATCTGCCATCTCTCTGCCTACTCAACAACCTTTCTATGTCCCTTTGTATGTTTACACTGCTCTTCTCATGTCTGTCAATGCTTCATCCACAAACGCTGAAATTGTCCCCTGCACAGCAAGATCTGATGATTTCTATTTATCAGGAAAACTAAAAGTCACAATACTGACCCCCAGGTAACACCACTACAAACCTTCCTTCAGCCTGAAAAACAGCCATTGACCATTACTCTGTTAGTGATCCCTTAGCCAATGTTGCATCCATGTTCCTACTGACCCTTTTATTCCATGACACAGGTCTGGGGTGTGTGTGTGTGTGTGTGTCATAATTCTCTATGTTACCTCTCCAAACATCCGCAGCAAATTAGTTAGACAACATCTTAGATACAAATCCATGCTGACTCATCTGAATCAACTCACATTTTTACAGGTGACTATCGAAAATTAATTTCTAGAGGTTTGTCCGTGACCAAAGTTGAAGTGAATGGTAAGTAAATGCTGATCGTTGCCAGTGCTCCTGCAATTTCCATTCTCACTTCTTTCAATGTCCTTTGATGCATCTCTTGTGGTCCTAGTTCCTTATAACTTTAAGCAGCACCAGCTTATCAGTTTTAAACCTTTCTAATGATTGAGGTCCCTCCGCTGTTACCATAGACTGGACAGTATCTGCCTTGTACCCCAACAGCAGAGTCATAGAGCTTTGGATCATCCAATCCATGCTGGCCTATCTACACTAACCCTACTTTCCAACACTACTGCCAGTTGCCTTGAATGTCATTGAATGATGTAATCGAAACAATTTGGAAATTTACTCAGGTATGTCCTTGACACAAGAACCTGGACAAATTTAACTAGCCAATTACTACCTCACTAATCTTCTTAGGAGTTCTGGAAGAGCCATGGGGTTCAGATTAGGGACAGGTTTGGGACTGACAGAGTATAAGAGGCCGTGGGTATGGACTGGAGATGTGGAAGCAGACACGATGAATACACGATGGTGATACAGATAAGAGGAACTCATTATTCAGGATTCAGAAGGCATGGCTTTTCACTGTTATCAGAAGTTAGTGTAATTTAGGATTTGTCTGTTTCTGAAACAGCTGGAGCTGATGGGACAGAATATTTTTGACTTCGTTCATCCCTATGACCAGAGGGAACTTCAGGAGGCGCTGGGGTTTAAACAAGGTGAGAATGTCCTGTCAAACCCCTTTAAAATGAGGTGTGCCACACTGTCAGAGAGTCAGTGCTTAGGGAGCACTGCACTATCAGAGGGTTAATGCTTTGGAGTGCAGCACTGTCAGAGGCTCAGGGCTGAGGGAGTGCCACACTGTCACAGGGTCAGCGCTTAGGGAGCACCACACCGTCAGAGGGTCAATGCTTATGGAATGCAGCACTGTCAGAGGGTCAGCACTGAGGGAGTGCAGCACTGTCAAAGGGTCAGTGCTGAGGGAGTGCAGCACTGTCAGAGGCTCAGGGCTGAGGGAGTGCCACACTGTCAGAGAGCCAGTGCTTAGGTCAATGCTTATGGAATGCAGTACTGTCAGAGGGTCAGTGCTGAGGGAGTACAGCACTGTCAAAAGGTCAGTGCTTAGAGAGTGCCACACTGTCAGAGGGTCAATGCTCAGGGAGTGCAGCACTGTCAGAAGGTCAGCATTGAGGGAGTGCAGCACTGTCAAAGGGTCAGTGCTTAGACAGTGCCACACTGTTAGAGGGTCAATGCTTAGGGAGGACTGCACTGTCAGAGGGTCAATGCTTAGGAAGTGCAGCACTGTCAGAGGGTCAGTGCTTAGGGAGCACTGCATTGTCAGAGGGTCAGTGCTTAGGGAACACCACACTGTCAGAGATCAAGCTGTGTCACCTTTCCTGCTAACTTGGAGACATACTGCTATACGTAATTCCCCTGAATATAACCTCAGAAGATCTGTTCCTCACTGTCCCCTGCGCTAACACTATTCCGGTCCATATATAGGTACTTAATGTTTCCCATTATAATTACTCCATGGTGGTTACATCTGTCTGTAATTTCCTTTCAGATTTGTTCCTGTACATCCTTCCCACTAGTTGTTCGTCTCTAGATTACACTGAGCAATGTAACTACATTCTTCTTATTCCCTTTCTCGAAGCAAATTGATTCTGTACTTGAATCCTTGAAAACATCCTCTTCCTCGAGTACTCAACATTTTCCTTATCCAAAAACATCATTCCTCCTCCTTTCTCTTTACTCGCCCATCTTTTTGAGCATCTGGCGACCAGGAATATGAACTCCCAGACCAGTCTCTGTTATTGTCACAGCATCATAATCGCACAGGACAATCTGTGCCTGTAACTCCCCCATCTTATTAATTACACGCTTTGCATTCACAGCCATGCAGTGTAACTGTGATCGAATTTCAAAAAAAATGGGAGGGTAGGCAATGACCTTGCGGTATTATTACTGGACTGTTGATCCTAGACCCAGGTAATGTTCTGAGGACCTGGGTTCGAATCCTGCTGTGGCAGATGGTGGAATTTGAACTCAATCTTTTAAAAAAAATCTGGAATTAAGAGTCTAGTGATGACCATGAATTCATTACTGGTTGTCGGAAAAACTGATCTGGTTCAATAATGCCCTTCAGGGAAGGAAACTGCCACCCTTACCTGGTCTGGCCTCCATGTGACTCCAGACCACAGCAATGTGGTTGACTCTTAACCGCCCACTGAGCCAGTAGGGATGGGTAATAAATGCATGACTCTTCCACAAGACTGTTCTGAGTGGTTCTGCATTGTTGGAGGGTCAGTTCTAAAGAAGTGCTGCACTGTCGGAGGGTCAGTACTGAAAGGGTGCTACAATGTTGGAGTTGTTACAATGAGGATGAGCTGTATTGTCAAGGGGGCAGCAGTGAAGAGTGTTGCATTGTCACAGTTGTCATCTTTCAGGTGAAGTGTTAAGTTGAGGCCTCATGTGCCCTACATGTAGTTGTCACCATTACTGGATGAAGGGTAAGGGTGCTTTCCTTCTTGGAATCCTGATGAAGGGCTTTTGCCTGAAACATTGATTTTCCTGCTCCTCGGATGCTGCCTGACCTGCTGTGCTTTTCCAGCACCATTCTAATCCTGGGCTCAGTACTGAATCTGGCAGCAGCATGGTAATGATCACCAGGCTGTCATGGTAATGATCACCAGGCTGTCATGGTAATGATCACCAGGCTGTCTCTGGAACTTTGCTCTGTCACCGATTACATCCCTGATTTCACTTTGTAAGACTGAATTGGCTGGGATTGCCTTGACTGTGTCATAATTCACATGATTACTTTCTTCACGGGGTGTTTTTGCTTTTTCACCTGCTGTATAGATTTCTCAAAAGACTCGTCCATCTCTGGATAAAGCAGCACTCTCTAATGTCTGCTCCAAATGTATTTTCCACTTGTTTGAATCTACCACAGGAGGCCTGAATCTGAACCCTAACCCTCTCCGATGGGTTTTAACAAACATTTCCCCTTCACTGAGAGCACGCTTTGTGCCCTCCTCTGCACCACATCTCTGAAATCTGATTGTGGAATGGTGCAGAATAGCATATTCTCCAAGGTAGCTAGCTCTGAATGTGGTCAGTGCATCGCTCAATCTACGTTCATTCTCATTTGCCTCGTTATCCAGACAGACTGCTGGGAAGCAGCCTATCCTCAGCGCTGTTGCTTCACGTGGATTCTGCTCCCTGAGTCGCTCACACTGAGCCTTCCTTGCTCAGCAGAGCAGCAAGGATCTCTCAGGGCAGCACCCAGTCCATCCCATACTGCGCAGCCTCTGGTTTAGGGAGAATCAGAAACATAAGTTGATGATCCATCATTAACAATCAAACTCTTCCGGTCTCATGCTCAAAGCCGTTATTTTATAGACAAAAGTTTTTCATTGTCTATTGAAATGCCTCAGCCATTTAAAGCAAACATTGTCATTGGATTTTCAAAACAGTGCAGCCACATAAAACAACAAGGAGATTATTGTTGTTTTAAATCCATGTTCACAAGGATATTTTATCATGGATGTACATTTTTAATGTTACTTCATCAATATGACTATAGATTATGGATTAATTTAAAAGTTTGCAAGTTACACAAAACTTGCAGTGAACGGTGAGGAGGATAGTAAGAGAGCAGGACAGCAGAGGAGTCGGGGAAATGGGCTGATTGCAGAATAGGTTTACCAAAAGAAATGCAGTACGGTGCAAACTGGGAGGATGACTGAGGACAGGAAAACAAGCAAAAAGGTCCGACATTAAAGGCGTGAGAATTGGAATGGCCTGGAGTTGTTTCTACATAAATCAGGGAAAAGTGCATACAAGGTGTGGTGCACTTTGGTCTGAAGAACATTAATAGACAATTAGAAGATATAATTCTAAAGTGGGTGCAGGATCATTGAAGGTGACAGGACGTGGGGAAAGAATACATTGTTCTTGGTTTTATTAGTAGACTACAAGAGCAGGGAGGTGATGCTGAACCTGTATAAGACACTTGTTAGACCTCAGTTGGAGTATTGTGTACAGCCACAGGAGCCATAAAACAGGAAAGATGTGAATGCACTGGTGAGAGAAAGAGGAGAGATTTACAAGAATGGTTTCAGGAATGAGAAACTTCACTTATGAGCACAAATTTTAAAAGTTGAGTCTGTTCTCCTTGGAGAGAAGAAAACTGCAAGAAGATCTAATTGAAGTTCCCAAACTCACGTGTGGGTTGGAAACAGCAGATAGAGAGGAACTGTTCCCACTTGTAAAAGGAATAAGGACAAGAATAAAGTGATTTGCACAAGGAGCAAATGCTATGTGAAAGAAACCTATTTCCGCCCAGTGAGTAATTAGGATCTGGAATGCATAACCTGAAAATGTAACAGAGATAGATTCAAGGGAGATATGCTAGAAGGCAGTAGGTAATTATTTGGATGGAAATAATGTAGAAGGCTATGGGGAGAAAGCAGGAGACTGGCACTAAGGCATAATCTTCATTTGAAGAGCTGGAGCAGACACCATGGGCTGAATAGCTTCCCACTTCTGTGATTCTTTAAAGGGGCAAGACATATCAACACTGTTAAAAAAAAGGAGGATATAGAAGTAAGGGCATGATGACGAACCTTTCTCAATTAATGGTTTGATCTTATTTCTGGGCTCCCACTTTAGGGAATAAGTCAAGGGCAGAGATTCAGTCACCAAGAGGACACAAATTTCAGAAAGTTGTCCAAACCTCTCAAGGGTAGATGGTGGCGGTGGGGGGGGGGGGGGGGGGGGGGGGGAGTTGTTTTTGACACAATGAATTGTTCTGGGTGCCTCTTGAAAGAATCAGACTGAACCAACCTTCAAAAGGGGATCAGATAAAAATACAGCACTTGAAAAATAAATACATGTGGGATTGTGGTGCAAAGGTGACAGTACTTTCAAAGAGCCATTGCAGGAACAAAAAGCCCAATGAGCTCCTTGTGCACTGTAAGTTTCTACCCTGCAACCCCCTGGCTATACCCTGCTGTTCATAAACTAAATGTAAGTCTTTGCACAGATCCCCTCTTACTCACTGACCAACACTGACCAATCCCAACAGCTCCAAATAAAAATTCTCATCTCTGTGTTCATACCTAATCTGTAACTTCCTTCATCTCAAGCTCTGACTTCTCCCATCCCGCCAACCCTCTGAAATCTCTGCACTCCTGAACTCTCACTCAACTGCCCAATTACATCACCTTTCCAATGGCAGCCCTGCCTGCAGCCTGCAGTTGGAACTCCCTCCCTAAACTCATTTGCCTGTCTGTCCTCCTTAAAACTGTTCAACTGGACCCAATGTACCTTCACGTGTCCTGAACGTGACTGAGTGCCGAGCAGTACTGCTCGTACTCCTGTGAAACCCTTTGGGAAACTGACCCACCATTTGAAATGGAAGCTGCTGTACAGAGATCAGAATACCTCAGTTTCCTGTTTATAAGACTCTCACTTTGTGTGGTTGTTCTGTCAGGAGCAGGATCAGTCTCAGATCTGGCTGAACACGATTTTCTCTCTCAATAGAAGATGGTGAAAACACGCAGCAGAATCAGACAGCTTTGTGTACAGTGACACAGAGATTACATTTCAGGTTGATGATTCTTTTCATCAGAAATCTTCACTGCTCACTTGTCTCCCTCACTTTGCACTACCTGACTAAATTAAACTTCTCAAACATGTTCTCTTTTCATTTCTGACATCCAGAAATTCCGGTGCTCTCCTTTATGTTCTTCTGTTTGATTCATTTCATTTACAATTTTTTTGTTTCTAGAATTCAGTGATTAAATTGTGACCAATCCATTTGACTATTTGGTACAAGGTCACATTAGCAAGGGTGACAATACTGAGGGAGTGCTGCACTGTCGGAGGGTCAGTGTTGAGGGAGAACCGCACTGTTACAGGGTCAGAAGGTCAGCATTGAAGGAGCACTGCACTGTCGGACAGTCAGTGCTGAGGGAGTGCCATATTATCAGAGGGTCAGTGCTGCAGGAGTGCTGCACTGTTGGAGGGTCAGTGCTGAGAGAGTGCCACACTGTCAGAGGGTCAGTACTGAAAGAGTGGGCACCATAGGAGGGTCAGTGGTGATGGAGTGCCATACTGTTGGAGGGTCAGTGCTGAGGGAATACTGCACTGTCGGAGGTCAGTGCTGCAGGTGTGCTACATTGTTGGAGGGTCAGTGCTGAGGGAGTGCCACACTGTCAGAGGGTCAGTACTGAGGGAGCGACGCACTGTCAGAGGGTCAGTATTGAGGGAGTGACGCACTGTCAAAGGGTCAGCGCTAAGGAAGTGTGCACTGTTGGAGAGTCAGCACTGAGGGACCGCCATACTGTTGGAGGGTCAGTGATGAGGGAGTGCCACACTGTCAGAGGGTCAGCATTAAATGAGTGCTGCACTGTCAGAGAGTCAGTGCTGAGGGCGTGCTGCACTGTTGAAGGGTCAGTCTGAGGGAGCAGGCACTGTCTGAGTTGCCATCTTTCAGTTGAGGCATTATATTGTGACCCAGTCTGCTCTCTCAGGGTCGGCAGAGGGGGAAAGTTAGGCAGGATGAAGACGGGCTAGGGGTGATAGATCACACAGCTATTATGGGAAGAAAAGCAGGAATGTCATACAATCACACATTCATACAGAACAGAAGAGGCCCTTCAGCCCATTGAGTCTGTACCAATCCCAGTTTTCAGCCTTGGCTCATGGTCATGAATGTGATGATACTTCTTTACACAGCGGGTTGTGAGTTCATGGAATGCCCTGCCAGTAGCAGTGGTGAACTCTCCTTCTTTATGGTCATTTAAGCGGGCATTGGATAGGCATTTGGAAGTTATTGGGCTAGTGTAGGTTAGGTAGGATTCGGTCGGCGCAACATCGAGGGCCGAAGGGCCTGTACTGTGCTGTATCTTTCTATGTTCTATGTTCTATGTTCACCCAGCTCCTTGCGTTTAAAGGCTGGGAGGTTTTGTCCCTCCCAAGCAGTGTGTTCCAGTTTCCCATGATCCTCTAAGTGAAAAAAACCCTTTCCTTAAAATTCTACCGAATCTCCTATTCTCCACCTTATCATGGTAGCTCCTCATTACTGACAGCCCAACTCAAGGCAATAGCTGCTTCCTGTTCACCCTGTCTATATCCCACATAATTATACACGCCTCAATCAGGGCATGCCTCAGGCTCTGCTGTTCTGAAGAAAACGATTTGATCTGGTCCAGCCTCTCTTGATTAAGAATATGCTCCAGACCGGAATCAAGAATGTGGTGCTGGAAAAGCACAGCTGGTCAGGTAGCATCCAAGAAGCAGGAGAATCGACGTTTTGAGCATAAGTTCTTCATCAGGAAGCTTAATTGAGCTTACGCTCAAAACATCGATTCTCCTGTGCCTGAGATGCTGCCTGACCTGCTGTGCTTTTCCAGCACCACACTCTCAACTCTGATCTCCAGCATCTTCTGTCCTCACTTTCTTCCAAACCAGGAATCACTTCTGCTGTCCCTCCTGTTCTATCGCACCCCATAGTGGGCCTAGGGCCAATCATTTTCCCTCATCCATCATCACTAAAAACAGCTGATCGAGGTCGTTCTGACATTGCTGTGTTTGTGAGACAATGGGCTGATGTTTTTCTCTGATATAGCAATGACTACACTTCATAAGTAATTGGCTGCCAGTAGAGAGCCGAGGGACATGCTGGGGTGTTGTGTTAACAATTCAAATCCCTTTGCCTTTTGCCTGACTTTCTGCAGGCAGTGCCCTTTCTGGGTTGGTTGATGAGTTAATCTCTAACACTATCATTTTTGACTGTTTCTGAGTTGCAATTTGAGCTTTCAGTTTGTCGGTGCGGGAACTAACGAAAAGGTCTCACCACCTTGAATCAGGTTAACAGGTGGTTTTACTGAAAGACTCTCACTATTCCCTCAGAGAGACATAGTAGCCAGGCTGAATTAAAGGTCAGCTTGAGGCATGGTTAGTCAAACTGAAATGTTACTGCCAAAACTCTGAGTAGGACTGACGTCAGAGCTTGTGTCAGAGATACAGCAGCGGGGAGAGATCGTTTGGGCACTGACTCAGCAGAAATGCATCCAACAAATAAATACCTGAAACAGGGAACTCCAGGAAGCTCACAATCAGAACCATTCTAGCAGCTACATACTGTGACAAAACATGTTTCCACCAGGCTCACAGGGAGGAACACATTCCTTCTTTAAAAGTCACTCATCCAGTAACTCAGGGTCAGAACCATCACCATCTTCACATCAGAGATCTATTGTCAACAGCACATTTTCTAGGGAGATGACAGAAAGATTTTGTGCTTATGCAACATTTAACAACCACAGGACGTCTCAGATTATTTCACAGCCACTGAAGTTCTTCTTGAATGTAGTCTCGACTTTAAAGCAGGAAATGTGACAATTTGAGTACAGCAAGCTCACAGAAACAGATCCACAGAGTTTATTTTCTCACTGACATTAATGCAGGAGAATACATTGGCCCCAGGATGCCATGGAAAATGCCCCTGCTCTTCTTCCAACAGACTGAACTTTAGAGGGCAGATAGAGGTCTTAGATTAATGCTTCATGTAAAAGTGCCCACTCCCTCAGCACTGACCCTCCGACAGTGCCCACTCCCTCAGTAATGACCCTCTGACAGTGCAGCACTCCCTCAACACTGACCCTTCGACAGTGCCCACTCCCTCAGCACTGACCCTCTGACAGTGCAGCAGTCCCTCAGCACTGACCCTCTGACAGTGCGGCACTCCCTCAGTGCTGACCCTCCAACAGTGCAGCACTCCCTCAGTACAGACCCTCCAACAGTGCAGCACTCCCTCAGCACTGACCGTCCGACAGTGCAGTAGTCCCTCAGCACTGATGCTCCGACAGTGCAGCACTCCCTCAGTAATGATCCTCTGACAGTGCAACTCTCTCAGCACTGAACCTCCAACAGTGCCCACTCCCTCAGCACTGCCCTCTGACAGTGCAGCATTCCCTCAGCACTACCCTCTGACAGTGTGGCACTTCCTCAGCACTGATCCTCTAACAGTGCAGCGCTCCCTCAGCACTGACTCTACAACATTGTGGTGCTCCCTCAGCACTGAACCTCCAAACGCCCGACTCTCCCTCAGCACTGACCTTCTGACAATGCAGAGCTCCCTCAGTACTGACCCTCCAACAATGTAGAGCACTCTCAGCACTGACTCTACAACACTGTGGTGCTCCCTCAGCACTGACCTTCTGACTGTGCGGTGCTCCATCAGCACTGACCGTCTGACAGTGTGGAGCTCCCTCAGCACTGACCCTCCAACAATGGTGGATCACCCTCAGCATTGACCCTCCAACAGTGTGGTGCTCCCTCAGTACTGACCCTCCAACAGTGTGGCGCTCCCTCAGTACTGACCCTTCGACAGTGCCCACTCCCTCACCACTGATTCTCTGACAGTGTGCACTCCCTCAGCACTGACCCTCCGACAGTGTGGCACTCCCTCAGCACCGACCCTCCGACAGTGTGGTGACCCCTCAGCACTGACCCTTTGACAGTATTGTCCTCCCTCAGCACTGACCCTCTGGCAGTATTATCCTCCTTCAGCACTGATCTTCTGACAGTGTGGAATGAGTGGCAGCAAGTCAGGGCAATAAAGTATTGCTAGCAAAGCCAGCATTTATTACCTACCCCTAATTACCCTCAAGAAGGTGGTGGTGAACTACCTTCTGTAGCTTCTGCAGTCCATGGGGAGTAGGGAACCCCACAATGTGTAAGGAAGGAATTTCCAGGATTTTGACCCAATGATACTGAAGGAACTATGATACATTCCCAAGAGATGATGATGAGTGGGCTTTACAGTGGGTGTTTTTCACATGTAACCACTGCCCTTGTCATTCTTGATGGTAGTGATTGTGGATTTAGAAGGTGCAGTCTGAGGAGAATTGGTGAGTTACTATGGTGCATTGTATGTGGTACACACTGCTGCAGAAGAAAGTGAGGACTGCAGATGCTGGAGATCAGAGTCAAACAATGTGGTGCTGGAAAAGCGCAGCAGGTCAGGCAGCATCTGAGGAGCAGGAGAATTGACATTTCGGGCATAAGTCCTTCGTCAGGAATGTTGCAACTTAGCGTCACTGGTGGAGGGACTGGATGATTGTGGATGTGGGGGCTGCTTTGTCCTGGATGGTATTGAAGTTCTTGCATGCTGTTGGAGCTGTACCCATCCAGGTAAGTGGGGAGTATTCCATCACATTCCTGACTTGGATATGCTTTGGGGTGTCAGAAAATGAGTTACTTGCCAGATTTCTACACCTAGATCCGCTCTTGTAGCCACTGTATATAAATGGATAGTCAATTCAGGTTCTGGCCAACAGCAGTCGCAGGAATATTGATAGTAGGGGAGCCAATGTTGCCGATGCCATTGAATGTTAAGGGACAATGGCTGTATTCCCTTTGGTTCACGATGGTCATTGCTTTGCATTGCATGGAGGGTTTGAGCTATAGGGAGAGGCTGAACAGGCTGGGACTGTTTTCCCTGGAGAGTCAGAGGCTGAGGGGTGACCTTGTAGGGTTTATAAAATCATGAGGGGCATGGATAGGGTAAATAGACAAAGTCTTTTCCTGGGGGTGGTGGGGTGGGAGTCCAGAACTAGAGGGCATATGTTTACGGTGAGAAGGGAAAAATTTAAAAGGAACCTAAGGGGTAACTTTTTCATGCAAAGGCTGGTGCGTTTAGGGAATGAGCTGCCAGAGAGATGGTGGAGGCTGGTACAATTAAACATTTAAAAGGCATCTGGATGGGGAGATGAATGGGAAGGGTTTAGAGGGATATGGGCCAAGTGCTGGCAAACCAGACCAGGTTAATTTATGATATCTAGTTGGCATGGACGGGTGGACTGAAGGGTCTATTTCCATGCTGTATATCTCTATGACTCTAAATGTTACATCCACTCATGACACCAAACTTGGAACAAGGACTGCTTAAGTATCTGAGGAGTTGCGAATGGTACTGAACATTGAGCAATCATCAGCAAACCTCCACATTTCTGACCTTATGAAGGAAGGAAATCCATTGATGAAGCAGTTGAAGATGTTTGGGTCTAGGACACTACCCTTGGGAACTTGTAGAACCAATGGGAATCCAATCATTGTCCTGGAGCTGAGGTGACTGAACTCCAACACCAAAACATCTTTGCTTGTGCCAGGTATAACTCCAACCAGTGGAGAGTTTGCCGCCTAATTCCAGTCTTGCTTGTGCTCTTTGATGCCATACTTGGCTGAATGCAGCCTTGATGTCAAGGGCTATCATTATCACCTCACTTCTGGGATTCAGCTCTTTTGTCCATGTTTGAACCAAGGCTGTAATGAGATCAGGAGCTGAGTGGCTCTGGTGGAACCCAATCTAAGTGTCACTGAGCAGGTTATTACTGAGCAGGTGCTGCTTGATAGCACTGTTGGTGACACCTTCCATCATTTTATTTGGAGGGGAACCTGCCGGTGGTGGTCAGGTATCTGCTGATTTTGGTGGTAGAGTTTATGAATTTGGAAGATGCTGGCAAAGGAGCCTTACTGAGTTACCTCAAGATCAAGATGTCTTCAGTTTGTTTTTTTTTCATTCATTCATGAGATGTGGATGTTGCTGGCTGGGTCAGGATTTATAGCCCATCCCTAACTGCCCCTTGACCTGAGTGACATGCTCAGCCATTTCAGAGGGCAGTTAAGAGTTGCTGTAGGTCCAAAGTCACATGTAGGTCAGACTAGGTAAGGATGGCAGATTTCCTTCCCTAAAAGGACATTAGTAAACCAGATGGGTTTTATTTTTATATCAACAGGTTATATGGTGAACATCAGATTTAATTCTTCAATGAATTCAAATTTCACCATCTGCCACGGTGGGAATCACCACAGCCTGTGAATTATTAGCCCAGGAAAATTACCACTATACCATACCTCCCCTAAATTCAGCCCAGTTTTGAATTCACCTGGTCAGGCATTAATGAACATCTCCAAGGTAGTTGGGTCTGGAAACTGGACTTTCTTGTCCAGAGGTAGAGACACTACCACTTCACCACAGGAGGTCTCAGCCATGATAATTTATTATATAGTCCGTCTTAAGACTAAACACAATAAAGCACAGTATCCAGAGATAGCAGGTTCTCACCTTACTCTCAAATTAGTGAAAGATTATTCAATGCCTAATGTTGGTTGGTCTACTCCACATGATTCTCCAAGCTGTTAACAGGACAAGACAGGGTGGATAAAGATAAACTATTTCCACAGTCTGGGGATTCTAGAACTAGGGGGCAGAGTCTCAGAATTAGGGACAGACCGATCAGGAGTGTTGTTAGGAAACATAAGGGGTGAGACAGGTTTGGAATTCTCTACCACAAACAGCAGTTGTTGCCAGATCAGTTGGCAATTTTAAATGTGCGACCGATAAATTTGTGTTCAAAAAAGCTATGATGGAACATGGGCCAAAGGCAGGTATTTGGAGTTAGGCCACAGATTAGCCACAATTGCACTGAAAAGCAGAAGAGGTTTGAGGGGCAAGTCCTGATTTGTATATTTGACCAACCGTGGGCTGAGCAATGACCTGGTTCATAGTTGCTGGTGTTACTATCTTGCTCACACTAGGCAGCAGCGAAACTGATACGAACCCCTCTGATTTGCTGCCCCACATTGTCTTTCTAGAAAGAGTAGTCTTTCATGTTCACACCTTTGGGAATTAACCTTCCTGTACAGCTGCCTTTTCTTCCTCCCTGGAGTAGAGCGTTCTGCCTCAATTCATTGGCACATGCCTGACAGGCCTACAGGGAATCCCCGAACGATCTAGACAGCTCGCAGCAGCTGGCTGCACTGGCTTGACTGATTCACTGCACAATTAAAAGGTACAAAACAGAAGCAGGAAGAGGCCATTCAGCCCCTTAAGTCTGTTCCACCATTCACTATTTCCATGATTTGTCTGCTCTGTGGCCTGAACTCTTTCCTGCCTGTCCCTCACCACTCTCTGTGAGAACTCTCTGCAAGAAGAAATTCCTCCTCAACTCTGTCTTAAAAGGGAGGCCACTATCTTGAAGATGTATCTCCTGGTTTAGGAAACATGCTCTCCACAACCAGCTGGTAAAGTCCATTCAGAAACCTATGCTTCAATAAGATCATCTTTCATTCTTCTAAACTCCGATGAAAAGAGCCCAAACCTTCCTCAGAAAAGAAACTGCTCAGCCCAGGGACCATTGAGCGAACTTCCTCTGAACTGTTGCCACTGCAAGTACGTTAGGTGCCGGGGAGGAGAAGGACTGGGTACACAGCATAGACTGAAGGATAATGTTACGCTCTGAGATTATGATATTGAGAGGACCTGATAAAGGGCTTTTTCCCGAAATGTCGATTTTCCAGCTCCTCGGACCTGCTGTGCTTTACCAGCGCCACACTCTCAACTCTATTGTGAGGACCAGTTCTGGACCAAGATGTGCAGGAACAAGATATCTCTCATATTGCAATGTAGATGTCATGCCCTCCCACAAACACAGATATCCAGTGGGGTTTTAGAGTTGGCATTCCCCTTCTGGTTGCCTTCAGAACATAACAGCATCCTTCAGTCTATGAAGGAGAGAGATCGCATTTCTAAGGTACCTGTCATCACCACAGGATCTCCCAAAGCAGTTCATGACCAATTAAGGACTTGTTTTGAAATGTACTCACTTGTGTGATGCAAACACATGGCAACTAACTTGTGCACAGCAAGTTCCACAAAAAACAACGAGTAACAACTTGATAAACTATTTTAGTGGTGATGACAGCAGGATTAATATTGGCCCCAGGGCACGGGGGGGAATGCTCCCAACTCTCCTTTGTAGTGCTGTAGGATGTTTTACACCCCTGGACAGGGTGGACAGTGTTCCAGTTTAAAGCTGACTCCTCCAACACAGCAGCCCGCTGGCATCTCGAGTGGAAGCCAAGATTATGAATTCAAACTTTGTAATGGGGCTGTAGACTCAGACCAAGAGAATAGATAAGATAGAAGCAGGAAGGTTGTTCCCACTGACAGGGCATAACCTTCAAATCAGGCGGAACAGATTTAGGACTGAGTTGGGGAGGAACTTATTTACCCAAAGTGTTGAGAATCTGTCAAACTCCCTGCCTGAGAAGCAGTTGAGACTACCTCATTGAATGTTTTTAAGATAAAGATATAGAGAGATTGTTGAACAGTAAAGGAATTAAGCATTATGATGGGTGGGCGGGTAAGTGGAGCTAAATCCATGAAGAGATCAGCCATGATCTTTATTTGATGGTGGAGCAGTCTCAATGGGCCAGATGGTCTACTCCTGCTCCTGGTTCTTATGTTCTTACAACCTGTGACTGGGCTGAAGTGAGAAGGAAGAACTGCAGGCTGACTGTAGGCTGAGAAGAAAGGACTGAAAATGAGAACTATAGACAGAACAACACATACAAAAATAATGACAGAGAAAACTTACACACGGACAGAAAGAGTTATTCAACAACAGAAAAGTTAACTTTGAGCAATTAGTGCAAGAATAAAAATAAAGGAATGGGTGCGAAATGGCGAGGTATAAAATAAGAAAGCACAGATAAATTAGAGAATGTAGAGACAAACAAACCAATGAGAGAGATTTGATTGTTTAAAAGTTTCTTGAAATACAATGTGGGTCATTCTTCGGTTCAAGCATTGAGAGTTTTGTCACTGTAGGGGTGGAATTTACTGACATTATCTTCGCCTCAGGGTTAGTCAGAGCTGAACAACAGCCTACCAGTCAGAATGGAACTCATGTCATACTGAAACACAACACTTTGTTTTCACATTTCAATAATCTGCACTTGTCCCACACAGACAAACAGCCCTGAGATTAGGGAGTTCGAGAACTTCTCTACTCTGACAATGATCCCAGTGCCGGTACCAGCTCTCACCTTTCTCATGTCACTTGTAGGCTGAGCTTCTGGAAAGGGGTGGGGGTCAATGTCACAGCAGCCAGGGCATCATCCAAACTCCCAAAGGGCCTCACCCTCCATTACCTCATTCTCCAATATCTCACTGTCATCCAAACTCCCAAAGGACCTCACCCGCCATGACCTTACCCACCAATTTCTCACCATCATCCAAACCCCTATGGGGCCTCACTCTCCATTATCTCACTCTCCATTATATCTCATCCTCCAATATCTCACCGTCAACCAAAACTCTATGGGGCCTCATCCTTCATTATCTGACTCTCCAATATATCTCACCCTCCATGTCTTCACTTCCAATAATATATCCTCAACCAAACTCTTACAGGAACTCACATCCATTCCCTCAGCCTCTTAACTGCACTATCCACTACCTCACTCTCTGATATCTCACGTCCACTCTCTCACTCTCCGATATCTCTTACATCCACTTTCTCACTCCCCAATATCTCTCACATCCATTCTCTCACATTCGAACACTCTCCTACTCTCCAACACCTCTCACTCTCCAATATCTCACTCTCCGATATCTCACTCTCTATTACCTCACTCTCCATTACTCATCTCAGACAAACCCCTAAATTACCTCAGTATAACTTTAACCCTCCGGCACCTCACAAGAACCTTCAATTTAATCCACACTCAGTTCCTGACCCTAGCTCTACTAACCAGTTCTTTATATCTAACCAAATGTTGTCCGTGTCTCTGGCAGTGTTTGATGGGGACAATGTCACGGGAGCTTTACTTTCATTTAAAAGTGTACAGAAGACTTTACTTTCTGTTCAAAAGAATATAAGAAGCTTTCTTCTGTATCTAAATCCATGCTATCCCTATCCTGGGAGTGTTTAATGGAGACAGTGTAAGGAGAACCTTACATTCTGTTCAAAAGTATAGAGTGTTCTTTACCCTACAGCTACGATGTGCTGCACCTCTCCTCAATGTTTGAAAGGGACAGTGGGAGGAAATTTACTTTTAGTTTAAAAGAATAGAGAGGCTTTACTCTGCATCTAGTGTCTTGCTGTATCTATGTTTGGTCTATTCAATGGGGACAGTTTTACTCTGTACCTAACCCTGTACTGTTCCTGTTCTGGGAGTGTTTGATGGGTACAGTTTGGCGGGAGCTTTACTCTGTATCTAACCCCCTTGCTGTGCCTGTCCTGGGAGTGTTTGATGGGGGGAGGAACAGTGTAAAGAGAGCTTTACTCAGTATCTAACCCAAGCTGTCCCATCCTGGGAGTGTTTAGTGGAGGACAATGTAGAGAGAGCTTTACTCTGTATCTAACCCCATGCTGTCCTTGTCCTGGGCATGTTTGATGGGTGGACAGTGTAGATGGAGCTTTACTCTGTACCTAACCCTGTACTGTTCCTGTTCTGGGAGTGTTTGATGGGGACACTGTAGAGGAAGATTTACTCTATATCTAATCCTGTGCTGTTCTGGGAGTGTTTGATGGGGATTGTATTGGGGAGCTTTACTCTGTATCTACCCTGTGCTGTCCCTCTCCTGGGAGTGTTTAATGGAGACACTGTAGAGGAAGATTTACTCTATATGTAATCCCGTGCTGACCCTGTTTTAAAGTATTTGCCATAGCTGTAAATTAACTTTTTGCCATTCATGTATTAAGATACCTCGGACCCTCAGCATCTCAGAGCTCTGCAATCTCTCACTATTGTTTTTTATTCTTCCTATCAAAATGTCACATTTTGGTATATTTCACTTCATTTGTCAGATCATTTTTCTCTTTAAGTCATTCATAGAATGTAGGTGTCACTGACAAGGCTAGCATTTATTGTCCATCCCTAATAGCCTTTGGAAGTAGGGATGGATAATAGTTTAATCCCTCACCCTTATGAGGGAAAATGCTTTATAAATTGGTGCATCTATTCTTCAGCAGCCCATAAATGGGTTAACAGAAACCAAAACGCATATGTCAGAATTACAGTGAGATCTTATCAGCAATTGCCTTGAGTGGGCTTCACTGAGCACTGCTTCCTGTCCCCTCCCCCCGTTGCTTTCTAGTGGTTTCTGATACATGTAACAAGGGTTTTCATCAGGAACTGTGACCACTGCAGTTTTATTCTGCGTGTTACACAACCCCCATGCTCTGTGTCTCTATTTTTATCAATGTCGTCTCACCCCTTACACAGTGCACTGCCATTGGTGAGTGACAGGCCATGAGCAGATATCCGGAGGCCAACAAGGCAAATGGCAGGGAAGTCAGGAAACCTCTCTTCAGACAGTGCTTGTCCCACTCAGATCTTATATTTAGTTCAATGAATATTTACGACTGATGGCGAGATTGTAGCATTACATTGTAGCTAACCCTATAACCAGCCAATAACCCATTCTCACACTCTGAGATATAATTCCCTCTCCACTCTCTCATTCTAACACTCTGGGATGAGATTCCTTCTCTACTCCCACATTCTGACACTCCGGAATACGATTCCCTCTCCACTCTCCCATTCTGACACTCTGGAATGAGATTCCCTCTCCTCCAACCCATTGTGACACTCTGGAATGAGATTCCCTCTCCACTCTCCCATTCTGACACTCTGGGATAAGATTCCCTCTCCACTCTTCCATTCTGACATTCTGGGATGAGATTCCCTCTCCTCCAGCCCATTGTGACACTCTGGAATAAGATTCCCTCTCCACTCTCCCATTGTGACACTCTGGGATAAGATTCCCTCTCCACTCTCCCATTCTGACACTCTGGGATGAGATTCCCTCTCCTCCGGCCCATTGTGACACTCTGAGATAAGATTCCCTCTCCACTCTCCCATTCTGACACTCTGGGATGAGATTCCCTCTCCTCCGGCCCATTGTGACACTCTGAGATAAGATTCCCTCTCCACTCTCCCATTCTGACACTCTGGGATAAGATTCCCTCTCCACTCTCTCATTCTGACACTCTGGGATGAGATTCCCTCTCCTCTGGCCCATTCTGACACTCTGGAATGAGATTCCCTCTCCACTCTCCCATTCTGACACTCTGGGATAAGATTCCCTCTCCACTCTTCCATTCTGACATTCTGGGATGAGATTCCCTCTCCTCTGGCCCATTCTGACACTCTGGGATGAGATTCCCTCTCCACTCTTCCATTCTGACATTCTGGGATGAGATTCCCTCTCCTCCAGCCCATTCTGACACTCTGGGATAAGATTCCCTCTCCACTCTTCCATTCTGACATTCTGGGATGAGATTCCCTCTCCTCCAGCCCATTCTGACACTCTGGAATGAGTCTTTCCCTAACAAGAATTCTGCTAGCCATACACAGCCTGGCCAAAAAAGGACTTCAAGCTCACAACAATGCTGTTGATCCTTGACTGCCCTTTCACATGACCATGCAAGCCACTCAGTTCAAGGGTGGTTATGAATGGGCAATAAATGCTGGTCTTGCCAGCAACATTCCATGAAAGAATATAGAAAGAATGCTTGAATTGATAATTATTTCATAAGAATTCAAAGACAACTGTCCTTAGCCGGCACAGATAATGGCTAATGAAGCAAGAGATCTTCAGGATACTTGTATTTGCTCAGTTCTCCACACTGTTGAACCATTTATTTTATCATGGCTGACCCACATCTATCTACCCCACAGTCCACTGTCCTTCATCACTTAGCTCCTCAAAGAGGACTGTCCCAAATTTCCTCGCTCTTTTCTCGGAGAATCCCCTCAGGATCTTATACTGGTCAATTAAGTCACATATTAATTTTCTAAACTTTAGCAGACACAAGCCTAGCCTGTCCAGCCTTCCACTGTATTTACCTCCTTCCTTGAATAAGGAGGCCAGTACTGTATAATGGCCCTCATGATAAATGGTGCCATGACTTCCGTTTTCCTATTTGCTGGAGCTGCAAATTAATCTTTTTGCCACTCATGCATTAAGGCACCATGGTCCCTCAGCATCTCAGAACTCTACAATCTCTCACCATTCTTTTTTATTCTTCCTATCAAAACATCACATTTTGCCACCTTTCACTTCATTTGCCAGATCATTTTTCTCTTTTATTTGTTCACAGAATGTAGGTGTCATTGACAAGGCTAGCATTTATCGTCTATCCCTAATTGCCCTGGAGAAGGCGGTGATGAGATGTCGTTCTGAAAAGGTTGAACTATACTGGTCTTAGGGAGGGTTTGACCGGTGTCTGTGAAGGAACAGCAATATCATTTAAAGTCAGATGGTGCATGACTTGGAGTAAACTTGCCAGTGGTGTTGTTCACATAGATTGTCTGCCCTTGACCTTCAGCTTGCAGAGATCACAGGACCCGTTGTGTGTCAAGCAGTATGACTGATCTAAGTCATCCTACAACAAACAGATCAGATTTAAGTGCTGCAGTCCTGCTACATCCAATTGTGAATAGTGTCAGACAATTAAATATCTCAGAGAAGGAGATTTTCAATACCCCCATCCATGATGATGGGGAGGCCAGCACATCAGGGCAGTGCAAAAGACTGGACTAAAGCATTCACAACTATACTCAGCCAGAGATCATCCCCTCCAAATGTCCACAGCATCACAAATGCCAGTTTTCAGTCAATATGATTTGCTCCAAATGATATCAAGAAAGAGCTGAAGGCACTGCATATTGCAAAGGCTATGAGCCCTGACAATATTCCGGCAATACTTCCAGTGATATGCTGGCCATTTACAACATTGGCATCAAGCTGACAAAGCCAGGAAGTCCTGAACACAGGTAGCAGGATAAATCCAACCGGCCAATTTCCACGCTATCACTTGTGTGCAAAGGTCATGGACAGGGCTATCAGCTGCATATGATCATCAAAGCTCCTCAGTCAGAACCATCAAAATACTTTATATAAAAATCCATCAATGATCCTGTGGTTACATCTTGTAAAGTGAGCCATTTGTTCCTATCCCCTTTTCTTTGTTAGGTAATGAGTCTCCTACGATATCATACATTACCCCAAAAGCATGAGCTTCTATCTTCCCTCGTCATCTTTGATGTGGCATCTTGATAAAGGCCTTCTGGAAATGAGAGTGCAGTATATCCACAGCACATGTTACTTCTTTAAAGAATTCCAAAAAATTATTTCAAGGTGATTTCCCTTTCACTTAACCACGTGGACTCTGCCCTGTTGCCTTTAAGTTTTTTAAGTGTGCTGCTGTAATGGTATTAATAATAACTTCTAACATTTGATTTGATTTATTACTGTCACATGTAGTGAGATATAGTGAAAAGTATTGTTTTGCATGCTAACCAGACAAATCATATCTTACATAAATACATCAGGGTAGTAGAACAGAATGCAAAATATAGTATTACAGCTACAGAGAAGGTGCAGAGATACATCCACATTGATATATGAGAGGCTCATTCAGAAGTCTGATAACAGTGGGGAAGAAGCTGTTCTTGAATCTGTTAATATATGTTTTCAAACTTTTATATCTTCTGCACGATGAAGAGGGGGAAGAAAGGATAACGGGGGATGGGAGGAGACTTTGGTTATGTTGGCTGCTTTCCCAAGGCAGTAGGAGATGGAGTCAATGGATAGAAGACTGGTTTGAGTGATGGACTGGGCTGCGTTCACAACTCTCTGCAACATTTTCCCCATTAGAAGATTTAATTAGCCTGTAGTTTCCAGTTTCCCTCACTTTTTGAATAAATACACTTAAGAGGACTGATTTACAGATCTATGGAAAGTGATCAAAAAGTTGCACTGTTGTATGAAATGACAACAGAACTTTGACTAGTCTTTGTAATGATGAAAACATTTGATGGAATAAATGTAGAGATGCATGGTGGCTGGACCATAATTGAGGAACATTAGTGTCAGTTAGTCACAACTAAATCCAACAGGGAATTCAAGAGTGAATGCTGTGTTAAAGTCAAATGCTGTGAATGCTGGAAATCTGAAATGAAAACAAACACAATCCTGGAAATACTCAGCTGGCAGGTAGCCTATGTGAAAGAAATGGAGTTTACACTTCAGCTTATACTAAATTTATTATCGGACTGATGCTGATGGAAACATTATTTCAAAATGAAACATCAATTCTGCTTCTCTCCAAAGAGTCTGCCTGAACTGCTGAGTATTTCCAGGACATTTTATTTTAGAAGAATATGTTGAGCAGCTCATTGAAGAGGACATGGTGGGGGTTGGGGGGGGGGGGGGGGGGGGGTTCATGTGGGGCATCAACACCTACATGAACTGTAGTCACTCATACCCAGAATACACACAGGAATCTGTCACCCTACTGAACACCGACCATCAGTGATATTCACAGACAGCACATAATCATATACACACTTGGATCTTTCACACTCCTGCACACAGTCCACACTTTTACATGCTCAGTACACTTTCCATACATGCCCAGTATACATTCCACGCATGCCCAGTATACATTTTGTATACAGTCAGTACACATTGTATACACACCCAATGCACATTATACACACAACCAGTAAATACACTGCACACTCGCTCTCCTTATGCACCCAGTAAATACAGGTACTGCACTTCTCTTACACACCCGATGTTCTGTCAGTGGGCAGTGTAGTGTTGTTAAGTACCTGCACACTGCTGCATTAGTGATTAGACAGTCCATACTATGAATGAGAAATACATCCGTGTTGGTCTAGAATGGCCTCGAGACATCAAAGGCACTTCAAAAGCAGCCACAGGGGCCTGGAAGTGTACTTGGCCTTGAAGCTCTTTGACCTGCCAAGACGTACCTGACAAGAGTTAACGTATACAGCTGCCCAGAAGCAGTTAGAATTACAGAAGTGTCAACGCACCCATAGGAGTCAACAGAAAAACAAGGCGAGGACGCGAGCAGATCTGACTTTTCAAGATAGCATAAGTACTGCGGTCGCAGGAGGAAGGAAGTTGCAGTCTCATTCAGCCTCACAATGTAGCTTCAAGAGAGGTTAGTCACCCAATAAGATTAGCAAACTTAAGCAGCAGAAAGAGAGGAACAAAAGACATAAATTAAGAAAGTCCTGAGAGGAAAAATAAAACAAAGACCGAAACCATGAGATGGGGGAGTCTCAGACCTATCTGCAAAAATCCAGTGTAAACTATTTCCAACTTCATACAGCCTAGACATGGAGGGAGACCTTAACAGCAGTAGTATAAAACAACTTCGATCTCTGGTAAGTTAGTCCTTAAATCATAAAAAAAACTGTGATCAATTTTCAGCCATTCTCTAAGATAATTGATGTGAAATATGGTGGCAATTTTAAAACTCAACATGCATTGAGGTGGTCTTAGCAACACACCCCATTTAAATCCCAAAGACTCTTTATTGGAAACTCGCCCACATATCGTTAGCTGCTGCAGTGGTCAGTCTATCTAGCACATGCCAGAACGTTTCTTAAGTAGCCGTGAAGGCAGATTCAATCATTAACAGTTGAAGGTCAACGCCTGCAATATGTCAGGCTAGTCAAGTCACATTTTGTTCTTAAAGTCTGCTTAAACTCTCGCCCTTTCTTTACCTCCACGGGCCACCAGGTCTTCATCCCCATTGATTTCTTCGCTAGGTATTAGTGGCCTAGGCTGCCAGGCAGTGATGGAATTGAACCTTCATGTTCCTATCTCTTCCATTAGACTTGAAACATTTCTGGTATTTTTCTTCCAACAGACCTGCTGAGTTTCTCCAGCACTTTCTGCTGTTATTTTCCTATCATTTGAAACTGCATCCATAGCTTCAGCACTGGGAAGGAGGCTTTCAGGTTATGTTGGATTTCAACCTCAAAGCCCCATAAACAGTAGGAGCCATCATGTTAGAATTCCTGCACTCTGAGAGTGAGGATCAGAGTACACTCTACAGATGTATAAAGCAGTAAGTTACATTAAACCTATGTGGAACTAGACAATCCAGCTTCTTTGAGACCTGACTTGGAGCATTGTGAGTACTTCTTGTCTCCTCATTATATAAAAGGCTTTGGAGGATCTTTTAAAGAGATTGACAAGGATGAAACTGCAAGGTTTCACCTAACAGAAGTGACTGAACAGGCAGCGGTACGTTCAAATAGAAAACAGAAAGCTGAAGGGTGACCCAACATGGCTCTTTAACATTATGGTAAAGTGAATGTTCCCCTCACACTGGGCAGACCAGAACTAGGATGCTATTAATATTAAACAGACACCAATAAATCCATTGTGAAATTCAGGAGAACCATCTTCAGAGAGTGAGCAAAATGCGGAACTCACTCCCACAGGGAAGGATCAAGAGGAATCACATTAATGCATTTCAGGGCAAAGCTGTGTAAACACATGACAGAGAAAGGAAAAGAAGGACAGGGTGATGGAGAGCGATGAAGAGAGCAGTGGGAAGAGGAGAGCCAGGAACCTGTTGGGCCAAACTGCCTGTGGCTTTGCTAACAATGCTATGTATTATGATGTTAAAAATCACACAACATCAGGTTATAGTCCAACAGGTCTATTTGGAAGTACAAGCTCTCAGAGCGCTGCTCCTTCATCAGGTAGCAGTGCTCCAAAAGCTTGTACTTCCAATTAAACCTGTTGGACTATAACCTGGTGTTGTGTGATTTTTAGCTTTGTCCACCCGGGTCCAACAGCAGCACCTCCACATCATGTACTATGACGATAGACTGAACTACAGAGGGGTAGAAACATTGGCATATAAAACAGAGCGCTGAAGGTCGAAAATGAACATTTCGGCAATATTGTTGTGCACACTTCAAACTCCTGAGGACAATAACAGCAATTAGTACTGGTTCATTCAAATGCAAAGTAGAAGAACTTCTTTTTCAGAAAACAATAGCTGCGGACCAATATGGCAGCAACTGCAGACACCTGGAGTGTTTTGTGTGGTGTGTCTGGGGATAGTCGGAAGGATTTAGGTGGGCTGGTCCTGGAGTGTTTTGTGTGGTGTGTCTGGGGATAGTCGGAAGGATTTAGGTGGGCTGGTCCTGGGAATGAGAATCAATCTGAATGGTAAGGATGCTACCCACTGTACTGCATGTCGTGGTGATGCACAAGTGGAACAGGTCCTCCAATATTCCTCCAAAACCAGCAGTTTTCTGGGATTGTTGTGGTATTTTTAAAACAACCTGTTAATTTCACCTGCTCCAGAATCATCTCTGGAGCAGGTGCAATTTAAATGTAGGCTTTCTGGTCCTGAGAGAGCAATACTACCACCGCACCATGAATCCCTATGGTCCTGTTGGAGACTGATTGTTAATCACTGTGATTTAGCCCCACCAGATTGATTCTAGCGACGAGGCACTTCTCTTGTGAAGGGAGATTGAGCGGTTTAGGCCGACACTCTCTATTCGGAGAAGAGATCTAATTGAGTTGTATAACGTGCTGAAGGAGACTGACAAGGTAGACGGAGAGAGGATGTTTCTTCTTGTCGAGCAATCTAAAACAAGAGATCATGGTTTTAGGGTAAGGATAGCAGATTTAAAACTGAGATGAGGAGAAATTATTTCTCTCAAAGGTCACGAATCTATGGAATTCACAACCATACAGTATGGTGGATGCTGGGGATTTGAGTAAATTTAAGGAGGATGTAGACATATTTTTACTTAGTCATGGGTTGAAGGTTATGGAGAGCGGACAAGAATCTGGAGTCAAGGCCAAGATGAGATCAGTCTGGATCAAATTAAGGGGTGACCCGGCTTGAGGGGCTGAACTGCCAACTCCATCTCTCATGTTCTTATTGATTACCAGCTTATCATAAGATCGTCAGCAAAAAACTGGCCATTTTCTAACCGTGGAACACTGTGCTTACTTTCGTTTACAGAAGGAAATAGAGAATGTCTGAAAGATGGAGGTAGAAATTCACAGGAAGATGAGGGTTTCACTTCCTGAGCCATTCAACCTCAACCTGAAAGTGTCCAAAGTAAGGGTGTTGGTGGTTTCGGTATTTTACTGATACTGCCAGACCAGAATAAGCTGTGGTTCACTGGCCACTGTCTTGCCCTCTGAGTGAGAAAATCATGGATTCAAGCTCCCTTTTGGAGAATTCAAATGCATAATTCAGATTGATAATGTCAGTGCAAGTTCTGAGGTACTGCTGCACTGTCTGAGGATCAGTGCTGAGGGAGTGCCACACTGTCGGAGGATCAGTGCAGAGGGAGCACCGTACAGTCGGAGAGTCAGCGCTGAGGGAGCACCACACTGTCGGAGGGTCAGTGCTGAGGGAGCGGCGTACAGTCGGAGAGTCAGCGCTGAGGGAGCGCCACACTGTCGGAGGGTCAGTGCTGAGGGAGCGCTGCACTGATGGAACGCCAGTGCTGAGGGTGTGCCAGACTGTCAGATGGTCAGTACTGAGGGAGCGCCACACTCTCGGAGGGTCAGTGCTGAGGCAACAGCACACTGTCAGAGGGTCAGTGCTGAAGGAATGCCATCCTGTCAGAGGGTCAGTGCCAAGGGAACTCCACACTGTCTGAGGATCAGTGCTCAGGAAGTGCCACACTGTCAAAGGGTCAATGCTGAGGGAGCGCTAGACTGTCGGAGGGTCAGTACTGAAGGAGCACCACACTGTCAGAGGATCAATGCTGAAGGAGCGCCAGACTGTTAAAGGGTCAGTGCTGAGGGAGCATTGTACTGCTGGGGAGTCAGTGCTGAGGTACTGCTGCACTGTCAGAGGGTCAGTGTTGAGGGAGTGCCATACTGTTGGAGGATCAGCGCTGAGGGAACACTGCACCATCAGAGGATCAGGACTGAGGGAATGCTACACTTTCGGAGAGTCAGCATTGTGGGAGCACCGCACTGTTGGAGGGTCAGTGCTGAGTTGCTGCCGCACTGTCGGAGGTCAGTGCTGAGTTACTGCCACACTGTCAGAGGGTCAGTGCTAAGAATGTGTTGCTTTGTTGGAGGGTTAGTGTGGAGGGAGTACTGTACTGCTGGATGTGGTTTTTTTTAATGAGTGATCAAATTGAGACACAACTGTTCTCTAGTTTGGACATAATCCGTTCTATGACCACACACACACACACATCCCATTGAAAGAAGTGCAGAAGGGATGCTCCTTGTGGTCAGGTAGCTCAATTGGCTGGACAGCTGGTGTTCAATGTACAATGACGCCAATAGCATTGGTTAAATTCCTGCCTGACTTGAAGTTACCAAGCAGAACTCTCCTTCTCAACTGCTCCCTTCATCCGAGGCATGGTGACCCTGAGGTTAAATCACATTCAGTCATCTCTCTCCCTCTCTAATCAGAGCTGCCTATGGTCTGGTAAGACTATGGCAACTTCTCCTTTTCCTGACACCAAATTAATCCTTGAATCAAAAGCAGTAGAGCAGGTTACACTATCTGTCGATCTTGTCGATCATCGGCTGACATGTTTTTACATTACAGCAGGCTTGGTTAGCTGAAACGTTTGCTGAGGGGGTGACTGATGCTGTACAAAGAACAAAGACAATTTACAGCCCAGGAACAGGCCCTTCGGCCCTCCAAGCCTGAGCCCATCCAAATCTACTGTCGAAACGGTCAATTCCTAAGCATCTGCATCCCTTTGGTCCCCACCCACTCATGCATCTGTCCAGACGCATCTTAAATGAATCTACCGTGCCTGCCTCTACCACCTCTGCTGGCAATGCGTTCCAGACGCCCACCACCCTCTGTGTGAAGTACTTGCCACGTGTATCCCCCTTAAACCTTCCACCTCTCACATTGAAATGGGAGTCTTTCTTTCAGATTATTAATCAGACTGCGCCTCCTCAAGGGTCTACTTAAAGACCAGAAGGAAAGCCAAGAGTAAGGCAGAAACAGCCATGAAAGTTGCACAACTATCAAGTCAAAGAGTAATCTTCCTGGAAATGTTCCCTCTCTCTCTCTCTCAGAATCACTGAACTGGTTTAGTGCAGGAGGAAACAATTCAGCCCATTGTGTCTGTGCTCCCAGCAGGTATTTCAGTGAATGCCACTCCCCTGTTCTCTCTCCACAAATCTGTGCACTGTTCTTTTGCAGAGAACAGTCCAATTCCCTTTTCAATGCATTACACTCTGAGAGAGCACATCCTGTACCCTGACCACTCACTGAGTGACAAAGATTTTGCTCCTTTTGCTCACCAAATTAAATTTGCACAATTTTGTTCTTGATTTTTTCACAAGTAGGAACATTTTCTCGCTTAGGCCTATCGTGACTTTGCGTCCTAACAGATCGCCTCATAGCCTTCTCTGAGCTGAGCAGAGAGGGAAGGAGATTTAGGGAGGGACCGCCAAACTTTAGGGCCCAGGAAGCTGAAAGGATGGCATCACTGGAGGAGTGATTATAATCAGACATTTGCAAGAGTACATTAGTAGAAGTGTGCAGAGATCTTGAAGGACTTCGAAGAGGTTTCAAGAGTTAATGAGGGATTAGGCTATAGGGGAGATTTGCAAGCAAGGAAGAGACTTATGGCCACATAAATACAAATTGCTTTCAGCCCAACTTTTGTTTTATTCTGTTCAGTGTTATGGTGACCAGTGACATCACAGGATTACATTAAGGACGAAAGACCATAGCATACTTCAGTGTCCAATCTCTGCCAATGTCAACCACCCAATCCCACAGGTTAGCTCTGAAACACCCTGGCTGGGAAACCTTGTCACATACCAGAAATTCGCAATGTTCCACCAAGGGTAAGGGTGACATATAGTTGCTTCCAGTGTATTATTTGAGGTTGTTAGTAAGCACAAGAGATCGAGTAGAGGACTCCCAGTAAGAGCTGTTATGGAAAGCAGGACTGCTTGGGAGTCTATAAACTAATATCTGGAAAATAAGTACTATACCAGGATTACAAATCAAAAGCCACACACTGCCAATGTACCATTTCTGCAGCTGGCAACTCCAATCAACATCTCATTGATCTTGCAAATCTGGGGAGGGTGACTTAAAATCCAGTGTGAAATGATTGTTTGCACATCACTTGTTTAACTGGAGAGAGCTTTGAAACAAAAACAGAAATTTCTGGAAAACCACAGCAGGTCTGGCAGATTCTATGGAGAAAAACCAAATGCAACATTTTGAGTCATAGAGTCATAGAGATGTACAGCATGAAAACAGACCCTTCGGTCCAACCCGTCCATGCCAACCAGATATCCCAACCCAATCTAGTCCCATCTGCCAGTACCCGACCCATATCCCTCCAAACCCTTCCTATTCATATACCCATCCAAATGCCTTTTAAATGTTGCAATTGTACCAGCCTCCACCACTTCCTCGGGCAGCTCATACCATATACACACACACTACCCTCTGCGTGAAAAAGTTGCCCCATAGGTCCCTTTTATATCTTTCCCCTCTCACCCTAAACCTATGCCCTCTAGTTCTGGACTCCTCCACCCCGGGGAAAATACTTTGTCTATTTACCTTATACATGTTCCTCATGATTTTATAAACTTCTATAAGGTCACCTCTCAGCCTCCGCGCTCCAGGGAAAACAGCCCCAGCCTGTTCAGCCTCTCCCTGTAGCTCAAATCCTCTAATCCTGGCAACACCCATGTAAATCTTTCCTGAACCCTTTCAAGTTACACAATATCCTTCCGATAGGAAGGAGACCAGAACTGCAAGCAATATTCCAACAGTGGCCTAACCAATGTCCTGTACAGCTGCAACGTAACCTCCCAACTTCTATACTCAATACTCTGACCAATAAAGGAAAGCATACCAAATGCCTTCTTCACTATCCTATCTACCTGCGACTCCACTTTCAAGGAGCTATGAACCTGCACTCCAAGGTCTCTTTGTTCAGCAACACTCCGTAGGACCTTACCATTAAGCGTATAAGTCCTGCTAAGATTTGCTTTCCCAAACTGCAGCACGTTGCATTTATCTGAATTAAACTCCATCTGCCACTTCTCAACCCATTGGCCCATCTGGTCCAGATCCTGTTGTAATCTGAGGTAACCCTCTTCGCTGTCCACTACACCTCCAATTTTGGTGTCATCTGCAAACTTAGTAACTATACCACCTATATTCACGTCCAAATCATTTATATAAATGATGAAAAGCAGTGGACTCAACACTGATCCTTGTGGCACTCCACTGGTCACAGGCCTCCAGTCTGAAAAACAACCCTCCACCACCACCCTCTGTCTTCTAACTTTGAGCCAGCTGTGTATCGAGATCTAACCTCGCTCGCAGTCTCACAAGGTTGCCTTGTCAAACGCCATACTGAAGTCCATCTAGATCACGTCTGCCATCATCAATCCTCTTTGTTACTTATTCAAAAAACTCAACCAAGCTCATAAGACATGATTTCCCACGCACAAAACTCAATGACCCTTTTTCAGAGCTGTTTTTGTTTCAGATTTCCAACATCTGCAGGTCTTTATTATTTGTAGAGGGAGTTTTAATCTGTCTCTAAACCTATTCTGTCCCTGCCCTGGCAATGTTTGATAGGGACAGTGTTAGGAGAGCTTTACTCTGTATCTAACCCCGTGCTGTCCCTGTCCCCGGGAGTGTTTGATGGGGGGACAGTGTAGAGGGTGCTTTACTCTGTATCTAACCCTGTGCTGTCCCTATCCCCGGGAGTGTTTGATGGGGGGGACAGTGTAGAGGAAGCTTTACTCTGTATCTAACCCCGTGCTGTCCCTGTCCCCGGGAGTGTTTGATAGGGACAGTGTTAGGAGAGCTTTACTCTGTATCTAACCCTGTGCTGTCCCTGTCCCCGGGAGTGTTTGATGGGGGGACAGTGTAGAGGGAGCTTTACTCTGTATCTAACCCCGTGCTGTCCCTGTCCCCGGGAGTGTTTGATAGGGACAGTGTTAGGAGAGCTTTACTCTGTATCTAACCCCGTGCTGTCCCTGTCCCCGGGAATGTTTGATGGGGGGGCAGTGTAGAGGGAGCTTTACTCTGTATCTAACCCCGTGCTGTCCCTGTCCCCGGGAGTGTTTGATGGGGGGACATTGTAGAGGGAGCTTTACTCTGTATCTAACCCTGTGCTGTCCCTGTCCCCGGGACTGTTTGATGGGGGGACAGTGTAGAGTGAGCTTTATTCTGTATCTAACCCCGTGCTGTCCCTGTCCTGGGAGTGTTTGATGGGGGGGGCAGTGTAGAGGGAGCTTTACTCTGTATCTAACCCCGTGCTTTCCCTGTCCCTGGGAGTGTTTGATGGGGGGACAGTGTAGAGGTGCTTTACTCTGTATCTAACCCCATGTTGCCCCTGTCCCTGGAACTGTTTGATGGGGGGACAGTGTAGAGGTAGCTTTACTCTGTAACTAACCCCATGCTGTCCCTGTCCGGGGAGTGTCTGATGGGGATAGCGTAGAAGGAGTTTCACTCTGTATCTAACCCTGTGCTGTTCCTGTCCCGGGAGTGTTTGATGGGGACAGTGTAGGGGGAGCTTCACTCTGTATCTAACTCTGTGCTGTCCCTGTCTTGGAGGCAATCTGATGGTAAATCTTGTCGCTCAAGACATTATGAAATGAAGAGAAAAATACTTCATTTCCTATTATCATTGTCCATCATCTAGTGAGCAGAATACTTTGTTAAATGATTAATTATTGCTGTCATGGGTATAACTGAGATTCAAATATTTGTAAATGAGAATTACTGAGAAATAGAGAGGCTGATGCTTATCTGCTCTTTGGTTAAAATTCATTTGAAAAGGCACACCATCTGGTTTCCCCACGTCCAGTAATATTGTCTCAATGTCGGGGAACCTCTTGCTCCATCCATGACAATGATAATTCGATATAAAACATTTAACCAAACTGCTAATTTGAAAACTCTTTTGATGATTCCAATGAATAAAATCTCTCAGTCAAGGCCTCAAATATGGATCTCAGTCTGTGTTTACAGGAGTAACAGTGAGAATGTGAGTGTGTGTGATAGACATTGTGCGGGAAAGAGAGAGAGTGTGAGAGAGAGGGTGTGTGAGAGTGAGTGAGAGAGAGATAGGGAGTGTGAGAGAGAGAATGTGAGAGAGGGTGTGGGAGAGAGAGAGGGTGTCTGAGAGACAGTGTGTGTCTGTGAGAGGGAGTGTGAGAGAGCATGCGGGACAGAGTATGTAAGAGAATGTGTAAAAGAGGGTGTGGAAAAGAGCATGTGTGAGACAGAGAGTTTGTGTGAGAGAGGGTGTATGACAGGGTGAGAGAGGGAGACATGGTGTAACAGAGAGTGTGTGGTAGGGACAGTGTACGAGACAAGAAAGAGTTTGTTTCTGTGTGGGACATGCACATGCGAGAGTCACAGCTTGTGAGAGACTGAGTGTGGAAAAGAGAGAGAATGTGATAGTGTTAGAGAAACAGTGTGTGAGGGAGAGTGTGTGTGAGGGAGTGAGAAAGAGGGCCTGTGAGAGTGTATGTGCGAGATACAGGGCGTTTGGGTGTGAAAGTGTGGGTATTTGAGAATGTAAGAGAGGCTCTGTGAGCATGTCAGTGTGTGTGTGAATGTGAGGGTGTTTGAGTGTGTGTGAGAGACAGCATATAAGTGTGAAAGTTTGGAAGTGTGGGAGTGTATGTGAGGGAGGGAGAGTGTGTGTGAGTATAAGTGTGTATGAGAGAGGATCTGTGAATGTGAGAGTGTGTGTGTGAGAGGTTGTTTGAGATGATGAGTTTATGTGAGAGAGCATGTGAGCGTGTGTACCCCCCTACATACACATGTATACACACACATTCAAATTCTGACATTCAGCCCCTCCTGTTCAGCCGCCCACCCAGTGAATGTTAAGTCTAATTGATTCATGGCTAATGCCTCTGCTTTGTTTCAGCTCCCAGCTCTGGTGACTGATGACCTGCAGACTTCCTTGGCATACACAAATTAGCCAGAGTGGGTTCAAGCCATGGGTGAGCAACAGCTGAACCAGCCAGAGACCAGCGAGGGAGCGGGACTGCTTTATTTTCAACGTCACCAAGGGCAGTGTGGCCCTTTGCCTGGGATGGACAGCAGCCTCTCACACACACTTGGACTGGAGAGTGTCCCAGAGTCAAACTCTCCTGTCTCATCCTGCTTCGAACCTGACCCCATGGAGGCTGGCAGGCTGGAAATGGGTGGACACAAAGGGTTGGAGCTGACTGGGAATGCTGGCTGGGATCACTCCGACATCAGCACCCAAGTAACTGTGAAGCAAGAGCCCAGTGATCCTAGGCTGGTGAGGGCAGCAAGTGGGCATACTTATGACCTCCTCGAACAGTGCGAGGAGCAGCTGCCAAAACGAGCGGATGGGAAGTTGGACTCATTCAACAAAGCCTTCGCGAACCGACACTCTCTGGGTCACAGCTCCAGCGTGACTGGCAACTACACACAGAACATCACACTGCGGCAAATGCTCTTGCAGAAAGCACCAGCAGAACGCTACCCTCAGCCCAGAGTGTCTCAGCACATGCCATGCATGCCCACAAACCAGCAGCCCAAAGTCTTACTTCCGCAGTCGCTGCATTATAGCTACCCTCAGCTGCGGCGCATGGCAGGGCTGCAGCAGCAGCAGCCTCCCACTGTCGGCCAGCAGATGGTGCATGATATCGTGCAGCAGCCCGCCATCCAAATGCAGCAACATCAGCTCCACAAACCCTCAGGTGACACCAAACAGCAGAGTGACAGCCAGCACCAAATGGGCCCCTACCACCAGGTACAGCAGCCAAGTCATCATCAGTTGTTGCAGCACATGCAGATTAGCAGGGAGCCTGTCCATCCACACCAGTGTCAGCCAGGAAAGTTCGAGCAATTCCACCACTCATTCAATGCACCTCCTCAATTCCTGTATGGTGAAAGACAACACTACAGGGTACAAGCGCAGCAGAGAGAGACCCTGACACACCAGCTCTACCAGCAGCCCAGCCACAGCTCACCAGGTACTTCTGTTTCTCCTGGAATGTATTTGGCTTCATAATGTACTGCTGCCTCCGAGCACAAGGAACCCGAGGTCAATTCCACTCTCGGGCGACTGTCTGTGTAGAGTTTGCACATTATCCCCGTGTCTGCAGTTTTCTTCCACAGTCCACAGGTTAGGGTGGATTGTCCGTGCTAAAATTTCCCATGGTGTCCAGGAATGTGCAGACGAGGTGATTTAGTCATGGGAAATGCAGGGGTACAGGGATAGGATGGGGTGTGGGTCTGGGTGGGATGCTTTTCGGAGAGTCGGTGTACTCAACGGGCCGACAGGCCTGCTTCCACACTATAGGGATTATATGATTCTATGTGTGCTGATTGTTACAGTGAGTGATCTACAAGTATGTTGCTAGGAATAGAGGGTTTGAGTTATACAAAGAATATGGAGAAGCTGGGACTATTTGCACGGGAGTGTAGGAGATTAAGGAGTAATCTTATAGTCGTTTATAAAATTATGAGGGGTATAAATAAGGGGAATTGCAAAGGTCTTTTCCCTACAGTTAGGGAGTCCAAAATTAGAGGGCATAGGTTTAAGGTGAGAGGAGAAAAATTTCAAAGGGACCCAGGGGCACATTTTTCACACAGAGGATGGATTGTGTATGGAATGAAGTGGTAGATGTGGGTATAATTACGGCAATTGAAAGACAATTGGACAGGCACATGAATAGGAAAGGTTTGGACATAGGTCAAGCACAGGAAAATAGGACTAGTTTACTTTGGAAAACCTGGTCAGCATGGACAAGTTGGACCAAAGGGTCTGTTTCCATGGTACACACCTCAACGACTCTATAAGAGTGTTACAGTGAAGATATCTATCAGAGAGTTACAATGAGTGAAGAAGGTTATATCAGAGTGTTACAGTGAAAGAAGTGAGATGCATCACAGGGTTAACAATAAAGAATGTAGAATGTAATAGAGAAGGATGTGGAATTTCGCAAAATGTTAGTGAAGGATGTAGGATATATTAGAGGGTTAATAGTGAAAGATTTGGGATATATCAGTGTTACAGTGAATGCTATGGGATATATCAGAGTTACTGGGATGTACAAAGTTAAAAATCACACAACACCAGGTTATAATTCAACATGTTTATCTGGAAGCACTAGCTTTTGGAGCACTGCTCCTTCATCAGATGGTTGTGACTTGTTGAATATTAACCTGATGTTGTGTGATTCTTAACACTGAACAGTGTGAGATACATCAGTATGACAGTGAACATTATGAGATACATCAGTATGATAGTGAACAGTGTGGGATAAATCATTATGACAGTAAATGGTGTGAAATATATCAGTATGACAGTGAATGGTGTGAAATATATCACTATTACAGTGAATGGTGTGGGATAGATCAGTATTGCAGTGACGGGTGTGAGATATATCAGCATTTCAATGAATGATGTGGGATATATCAGTGTTACAGTGAATGATATGGGACATATCATTGTTACAGTGAACCATGTGGGATATATCAGAGAGTTACAATGAAGGATGTGGGATATATCAAGAGAGTTACAGTGAATATGTGGGACATATCAGTATTACATTGAAGGATACTGGATACATCAGTATTACAGTGAACACTGTGGGATATATCAGTGTTACAATGAATGATGTGGGATATATCTGTGTTACAGTGAAGGATGTGGGATATATCAGAGAGTTACAGTGGAGGATGCCGGATATTTCAGTGTTACAGTAGAGGATGTTGGATATTTCAGTATTACAATGAACAGTGCGAGATATATCAGAGTATTACAGTGAAGCATGTGGAATATATTATCAGTGTTATTGTGAAGGATGTTGGATATATCAGTGTTACAGTGAAGGATGTTGGATATTTCAGTATTACAGTGAACAGTGTGAGATATATCAAAGTATTATGGTGAAGCATGTGGAATATTTTTTTTTAGATTACATACAGTGTGGAAACAGGCCCTTCGGCCCAACAAGTCCACACCGACCCGCCGAAGCGCAACCCACCCATACCCTTACATTTACCCCTTACCTAACACTACGGGCAATTTAGCATGGCCAATTCACCTGACCCGCACATCTTTGGACTGTGGGAGGAAACCGGAGCACCCGGAGGAAACCCACGCAGACACGGGGAGAACGTGCAAACTCCACACAGTCAATCGCCTGAGTCGGGAATTGAACCCGGGTCTCAGGCGCTGTGAGGCAGCAGTGCTAACCACTGTGCCACCGTGCCGCCCAAATATATTAGTGTTATTGTGAAGGATGTGGGATACATCAGAGTTTTACAATGAAGAATGTGGAATGTTATTGTGAAGGATGAGTGATAAGATGTAAGAGCAAAAGTAGGCCATAGGCCGATCAAGTTCACTCTCTCATTCAATGTTACCACAACTGATAATCCTCAACTCTGATTTCCTGCCTTTTCCTCTGCAATAGTGTTAGGTGCCCCTCCTGGTTTAACATCTGTTTATGTTAGCCCTGAATGTATCAGGAGTGTTAGAGTGAAGAATGTGGCATTTGTCAGGGTCCTCCAGTAAAGTATTCAGGGTGTCTCCAAGGATTTTGAAAAAAGTGAAGGAGCAAATTACTGCAGATGCTGAAATCTATAATGAAAACAAAAAATGCTGGAGATCACAACAGAGTCAGGCAGCATCCAAAAAAATGATTGCCATAATCTTTCAATCTCTCTGGAACTCAGGGAGGTACCAGAAGACTGGAGAATTGGAAACATTACAGCCTTGTTTAAGAAATGGTGTAAGGATAATCCCAGTAATTACAGATCAGTCTGTTTAACTTTAGTGGTGGGGCGACGTCTAGAAATAAATATTGAGGATAGGATTAACAAGTAAATTGAAAAATGTGGCTCGAATAGTAACAGTCAGCAAGGATTTCTAAAGGGGAAATCCGAAATAACTAACTTGTTGGAGTATTTGTAAAAGGTACCAGAAAGGCTCGATGTATGTAAGACTGTTGATGTGGTGTACATGGATTTCAAAATGGTGCTTGATATACTGCCACACAACAGACTTGTCAGGAAAGTTAGGGATAGAAGCCATATGGATACATAACTGCTAGAAAGGCCCAGCAAGTCTGGCAGCATCTGTGAAGAGGAATCAGGGTTAACATTTCAGAGTAACATTTCAGAACTGATTGAAACTGAAAGGTGAGACCTGCTGAGCCTTGCCAGCAAGTTCAGTTTTAGTCTTTGATTTCCAACATCCACAGTTCTTTCGGCTATTACTGATACATAAATGGCTGAATGATAGGAAACAGAGAATAATGATCAATGTATAATTTTTGGTGGAAGGTTTCGAGTGAAATTTCTCAGGATTTGACATTGTTTGCAGATGAATGACACTTGGAAGAATTGTAAACTGTGAGGAGATGGTATGGAATTCCAGAAGCACATTGACAAGTTGCTGGAGTGGGCAGATAGGTGACCAATAAGGTTCATGCACTTTGTTAGGAAGAACACTGGATGACGATAAAATAGGGAGCGCAATTCTAAAGGGGGTGCAGGCCAGAGGGATCTGGGTGTATATGCATACAGATCATTGAAGATGGCAGAACAGGTGGAGAGCAGTTAATAAAGCATACAGTATTCTCAGCTTTATTAGTAGGGGCACAGAGTACAAGAGCCATAAGGAGGTGATTTTGAATTTGTATAAGACGCCTGTACCTCATCTGGAGGAATGTGTACAGTTATGAGCATCACATTATAGGAAAGGTATAAATGCATTGGAGAAAGTGCTGAAACAAGTTACAAGAACGGTTATAGGAATGAAAGACTTTAATTTTGAGGATAGATTGAAGCAGCTGGGAGTGTTTTTCTTGGAGAGAAAAAGCCCAAGAGGAGATTTGATCGAGGTTTTCAGGCTGGGTACGGTAGCTGGAGAGAAACTGTTCCCACGATACGGCATAGATTTAAAGTGATGTGCAAACCTTCACGCAGCAGCACAAAGATGTGATCTGGAATGCACTGCCTAGAAATGTGGCGATGGTTCAATCGCAGCATTTAAGAAGGGCACTGGATGATTCTTTGGCTGGAAATTGGGTGCAAGTGTCTGGGGAAGAGGGAGGAGATTGGCAGTGAGTAATGATGTTCATTTGTAAAGCTGGTGCAGTCACAATGGACTGAATTACTCCCTTCCGTGTTATAACGGTTCTGTGATTTGAGCTGAAAAATGTGTTGCTGGAAAAGCACAGCAGGTCAGGCAGCATCAAAGGAGCAGGTGAATCGGCATTTCGGGCATAAGCCCTTCTTCAGGATTCCTGAAGAAGGACTTATGCCCGAAATGCCAATTCTCCTGCTCCTTTGATGCTGCCTGACCTGCTGCGCTTTACCAGCAACACATTTTTAAGCTCTGATCTCTGGCATCTGCAGTCCTCACTTGCTCCTGGTTCTGTGATTTAACTGGTTGTCAACTAGTGAGGAGGTGGTATGTGTGACAGAGCATTAAAATACAACCCTTCAAAATCTCAAATCATAGCAAGAGGTGGCTTCTCAATCCACCTATTCTGTGTCCAATCAGATCCAGCCTAATTCTGTTACTCAACTCCATTTACTCTGTTTTTTTGATAAATATCTGATTCCTTCAGCCTAACAAAAATCAATGTCAGTCTTCGAATTTTAGTGAAGGCAAGGGAAGATGGAAACCTTCGTGGAATACCAATGTGGGATATTGTAGAGTCCTGTTAAATTTTGTATACAATGGCTACTGCAGGCCATTCAAATCAACTGCTCTGTGCTGTTTATCTGCTCGACACAAATTTACTCCCACCCCCCTTCATCTTCCCTTCTCCCCCATAACATACCCTTTTGTTCCTTTCTCCCTTGCATTTATTTAGATCTCCCTTAAACCTATATGTGTCTTGACTAATCACAGGCTATAACTTAGCTCAGTTGATTTCACCTTTACCTTCAGGTAAAGTGCCTCAAAGTACTAGTGCCTCATTGGCAGAAGAGTTTTCCTCCTCTTCATCTGCTTATTGAAGACTTTTAAATGTGAGGTTTTGTCAAGCAGGGGAATTCTCTCTGGTCAACACTCCTCTCACAAGCAATGTTACCCCAGTTCCACATTGCACACTGTGTTTTGGAAGATCTTCTGGATATCCAACCTAATGAAGAACATTCAATCAGCTGTGTGAAGTAGTAAGGTCCAATGGATACGCAAAGTTTAATAAAGAGAGGTAAACCAATCTGATCAACTGAACTGACAATACTATTAATGTCCTAACCTAGAGGAAGTTTTGAGATATGAAAAATTAGGCATAGAGATGTTTCCATTTGCAGAAATAACTGAACCGAGGGCATAATATATATAAAATGTTCACTACCATATCCAACAGATAAATTTAAGAGGATAAATGAACGGAAGAGTATGCTGATGGGGTGAAATGAAATAGAATGGTGTAGTGTTTGTGTGCAGTGTAATCACCAACACAATGCTGTTCGGCTGAAAGGCCTATTTTTTTCACAGACCTGAATGTGTTCAATCCACCCACTGATGACTGATTCTCCTCCTTGTGTTTCAGTGCAGAGTCCTCAGCAGCTCAACAACTCTCCCTCCATGCAGTACACAATGGGCTGTTCAAGGCAGGAGCTGGAGAACGGCGAGCACTCCACATGTGCAGAGTTTCAGGGTCCACTGAACATGCCAGTTGTCAAGGAAGTGGGATCACAGGCCTGCCCACCGGGCATCTTCTGGCAGCAGGTAGGGGCACGTGGAGATACAGCATTCCTGTTTGAAGCACTCACTCTGATCCACACGCTGATATCTCGTCTTGCTGGAGGAAGTCAGTCACAGATATTAGGTTCAATAGTTTCATTGTTTTGTCTTCTCTTTTTCGCCTGCAAGTCATGACGAAGGTGATCACATGTGAGTGAGAAGGGAGTGAGTGGTGGATTGGGCACCATCCCCACTTTGACCTATCTGAACTTGCAAACCAGGTGACATCTCTCTATTAGTTTCCTTACTTGGCTCAATATCACCAGGTTAAATGTAAAACCCTTAAAATAAAACTTGCAGTTCTATGTGCCTTTAATGTAAGAGAACTTCCCATAGGAATGTCATCAGTCAAAATTAGATATCGCACTATGACAGACATTACCACAAGATTGATCAAAAAGGTAAGTGGAAGCAGTAACTTCAAGAAAGAGAGAGATGCAGAGACGTTTAGGGAAGAAATTCAGAGACTAGGCTCCAAACAGCTGAAACCAATGGTGCAGTGAAACAAGAAGACGTGCAAGACGGCAATGAAATGAAACGTAACTACTTTATTCAAAAAGGGATGAAGACAGAAAACAGGAAACTAAAGGCTAGTTAACATATAAAATAGAGATGTTATAAGCTACTATTTAAGATGTTACAGCAAGGCACTAGAATAACACATGGTAATCAGCAGCGTTAACATGGTTAACTAATTTGTTGGGGCTCTTTGAGGAACTGGCATGCAGTGTGGGTAAAGGACAGCCAGTCAATGTACAGTACTTAGATTCCCAGAAGGCATTTGATAATCTCCATATCAAAAGGTTATTAAAGAAAATAAAATCTCATTGTGTAGGAACTAACATTTTGTAGGGATAGAAGATTAGCTAGCTAATAGGAAACAGTGTTGGCAACTCTATAAATGGGTCATTTTCTTTTGCAATATGTATAAAGTGGTGTGCCACAGGGATCAACGATTGAACCTCAATATTTTATCATTTATTTCAATGATTTGGATAGAGGGTCCAGTAGTAAATGGTAAATTTGCTGATCACAGAAAGATCAGTAGGGAAGTGAGTTGTAAGGAGATTACACCAAAGGATTACAGATAAAGTGAGTGACAAAGCTGTAGTGGGGAAAGTAACATTCATGTCACACAACTGTCAGGCAATGAGCGTCTAAGACAGAATGTAAATATTGCCCCTTAAGGCAGGATGGCATGGTGGCTCACTGCTGCCTCACCAGGGAACTGGGTTTAATTCCACCCTCAGGCGACTGTCTGCGTGGAGTTTGCACATTCTCCCTGTGTTTGCGTGGGTTTCCTCCAGGTGCTCCAGTTTCCTCCCACAGTCCAAAGATATGCAAGTTAAGCAGATTGGCAATGCTAAATTACCCAGAGTGTCCAGGGATATGCAGGATAGATGGGTTAGCCATGGTAAAAGTGAGGTTACGGGGTAGGGAGCAGGTATGGATGGGATGTTCTTCAGAGGCCCAGTATGGAATTGATGGGCCAAATGGTCTGCTTCTCCTCTGTTGGGTTTCCATGATATTCAATGGGTTTGCCTTCACTGAAACAATCCTCAACATATCAGAGGTTACCACTGCCCAGAATCATGCTCCAAGTTTGTGAAAGATGGAGATGGTGATGGTTTTTGATTAGATTAGATTCCCTACAGTGTGGCAACAGGCCCTTCAGCCCAACAAGTCCACACCGACCCTCCGAAGAGCAACCCACCCAGAACCATTCCCCTACATTTACCCCTTCACCTAACACTATGGACAATTTAGCATGGCCAATCCACCCTAACCCGCACATCTTTGGACTGTGGGAGGAAACCGGAGCACCCGGAGGAAACCCACACAGACACGGGGAAAATGTGCAAACTCCACACAGACAGTCGCCTGAGGCGGGAATTAAACCCAGGTCTCTGGTGCTGTGAGGCAGCAGTGCTAACCACTGCGCCACCCAGCCAGCTGAGCCTGGATGTAACAAAACATAGAGGGCCAGAGTCTCAGTACCAAACGGGCAGATATCACCTCAGGCAGCACACACCAGTGACAGAATACAGAACCTACATGATCTGTTGGGCTCAATCAGATCACTGGCCCACACTGTGGTTTGGAAACTGAATGAGTGTAGGAGTGAATACATAATGAGTTCATTCAAATGCACTTTTACGAGCACTATGGAGAGATAATGATGATGAATTGTTTTTGTTCTTGCAGGCTCACCAAATTCCTCAGGCCTGTGCGAGAATGTCAGACCAAAGGTAATGCATGGCACTGGAGGGAACTTCCTTCTCCAACCCACAATACAGTGACAGTCAGTACCAGTGACAGGCTTTGCCTGATCTTAATGGGTTCATACCCAAGGTAGATGTTGGTGCGAGTTGTCACGAGTGTCATGGCAACTAATTTTAGATTAAACTTAAGCTGAAAGCAGAACAGAACATTATTACTTTTCCACTCTGTACTGAGAGGAGTGCCGCCTATAGAGATTGCTGTATTGCTTGTGGAGTCAGCTGTAATGTTTCACTGAGATAGTTTTATGCTTAAATGGCCTGTTCCCCTTAAGTACATTGTTAAGGTACTCTCTGTTGCAAAATAGTCTCTGAGTAGTCACATCCTCAGATCAATTAAGATGAATTACTGAGATCTCTATTCCCAAGTTGTAGAGTCATACAGTCATAGAGGTATACAGCACGGAAACAGACCCTTCGGTCCAACTTGTGCATGCTGACCAGATATCCCAACCTAATTTAGTCCCATTTGACAGCACTTGGCCCATATCTCTCTAAACCCTTCCTATTCATATATCCATCCAGATACAAACTTCCTCTGGCAGCTCATTCCATACACGTACCGCCCTCTGTGTGAAAAAGTTGCCCAGTAGGTCTCTTTTATAGCTTTCTCCTTTCACCCTAAACCTATGCCCTCTAGTTCTGGACTCCCGACCCCAGAGAAAAGACTTTGCCTATTTACCCTATCCATGCCCCTCATAATTTTGTAAACCTCTATAAGGTCACCCCTCAGCCTCTGATGCTCCAGGGAAAACAGCCCCAGCCGGTTCAGCCTCTCCCTGTAGCTCAAACCCTCTAACTCTGGCAACATCCTTGTAAATCTTTTCTAAACCCTTTCAGGTTTCACAACATCTTTCCGATAGGAAGGAGACCAGAATTGCATGCAATATTCCAATAGTGGCCTAACCAATGTCCTGTACAGCCACAACATGACCTCTCAATTCCTGTACTCAATACTCTGACCAATAAAGGAAAGCATACCGAACGCCTTCTTCACTATCCTATCTACCTGCAACTCCACTTTCAAGGAGCTATGAACCTGCACTCCAAGGTCTCTTTGTTCAGCAACACTCCCTAGGACCTTACCATTAAGTGTACAAGTCCTGACAAGATTTGCTTTCCCAAAATGCAGCACCTCGCATTTATATTTAACCTTGCTAACCAGTATCCCATGAGGAATCTTGTCGAACACCTTACTTAAGTCCATATAGATCATCTCTACTGCTCTGCCCTCATCAATCCTCTTTGTTACTTCTTCAAAAAACTCAGTCAAGTTCATGAGACACAATTTCCCACGCACAAAAGCCATGTTTACTATCCCTAATCAGTCCTTGCCTTTCCAAATACATGTAAACCCTATCCCTCAGGATTCCCTCCAACAACTTGCCCACTACCGATGTCAGCACTGCACCTTCAGAGGGTTAGTGCAGAGGGAGTGCCACATTTTCAGAGCGTCAGTACTTTGGTAGTGACACATTGTTGGAGAGTCAGTGCTGAGGAAGCGCACATTTTGGTGGATCAGTGCTGAGGGAACATTGTACCTTTGCAAAGTCAGTACTGAGGAAGTGACGCACTGTTGGAGGATCAGCACTGAGGGTCAGTACTGGGGGAGTGACACACTGTCAGACGGTCAGTATTGAAAGAGTGCTGCACTGTTGGAGGTGCTATCTTTCACACAAGATGTTGTCACAAGGAACCAACTGCTCTCTTGGGTGAATGTGAAAGACCTAAGAACTACTGTTGGAAGGAAAGCAGGGGAATTTTGCCTGGTGTCCTGGAACGTCCTTAACATGGCAACACAAGTAGATAAGGTGGTCAAAAAGGCATATGGCATGCTTGCCTTTGTCAGTCAAGACATAGAGTATAAAAATTGGCAAGTCATGTTGCAGCTGTATAGAACTTTAGTGAGGCCTTATCTGGAATACTGTGTACAGTTCTGGTGGCCACATTACCAGAAGGAAATGCATCCTTTGGAGAGGGTACAGAAATGATTTACCAGAATGTTGCCTGGTTCGGAGGATGTTAGCTATGAGGAGAGATTGGACAAACTTTGTTTGTTTTCACTTGAACGTCAAAGGATGAGGGGTAACCTGATAGAAGTTTACAAGATTATGACAAGCATGGATAGAATGGGTATTCTTTTACCCAGGGTAGAAATGTAAATTACTGGAGAACATAGGTTTAAGGTAGAAGGTGATAGGTTTAAAGGAGATGTGAGAGGCAGGTTTTTCAGACATAGAGTGGTAACTACCTAAAACGTGCTGCCAGAGGAGGTGGTGGAGCATGTACAACAGCAACATTTAAGAAGCACCTTGACAGATAGACAGAGAATAGAGGGATATGAACTCATATGGAAAAAGGTTTTTAGTTTAGAAAGGCATCACGTGTCCGTGCAGTCTTGGTGGGCTGAAGGGCCTGCTCCTGTGCTGTAGTGTTCTTTGTTCTTCTTTGAAATCCCCTCAGCCGAGAGGGTTAAACAGATTAGACATTCAATATGACAGTGCTATATGTGGGAGTCTGCTGTGTGAAATCAGCTGCTAATTACAAATTTCTAACAGTCGGTACTCTTCAGAAGTGTTTGTTTGGCTGTAGTAGATTTTGAGACGTGCCATGCTGGTGAAAGATGTGATATGAAATGCATTATTTTTATTCTTTCTTTGTCGCACAGGAAAGGGATGGAAGAGAAGGCAGATTCCCCATATTCTTTCACCTGTGGTTACTGCAAGGAACAATTCCACAGCCTTTCAGCCCTACACATTCACACAGGCAGTAATGGATGTATGAGGACATCTCACAGTGTCAGCCAGGTCAGTAAACACCACAACAGGCAGCACAACAGCTCGCTACCTCTCACTCTGTTGCTTACTGTTTCATTAAAATCAGCAGCTCACATGAGAGGGCAGGGTGAAGAGGACAAGTGTTTGTGCTAGAAATGGGAATAACTTTTCACTGGAATGGTAAGAAGCAGCTTACCAAGAGGCTTTTTATGAAAGTTTGTGAGAAAACAATAACTTGTTGTTAGGCATGAATAAGTCTGAGCTGTGGAAGAAAAGGAGACAGGACAAGGAAACTGGGCTATGATAGGCATTTTCAATTAAAATGTTAGCATGTGCATGATAACTGAACAACATTACAATGCTGGTCAAATTAAATCACAAAGACAAAATATCTGATACCTCTAATCCACATCCAGCAGGAGCTGAGGAATTGCAAAATGGGAAAAGGATGTGAGATAATCTTAATAATTCACACTTAAAAATTACTTTCATTGTGGAAATGTGTGTTCCCAGCAAAGCTGGTATTTATTATTCACTACCAGATACCCTGGCCTGAACAAACCTAGCTCTGATCTGCATCTTGTACCCACCTGGGAGAAACTGAGGACTGCAGATGCTGGAGATCAGAACCGAGAGTGTGGTGCTGGAATCAATGTTTCGGGAAAAGCCGTCCATCAGGAAAGGGCTTCCTGATGAAGGGTTTATTCCCGACGTCGATTCTCCTGCTCCTTGGATGCTGCCTGACCGATGCACCACACTCTCAACCTTGTATCCACCTCCGAGTTAGAAAATCAAGCTTAGAACAAGCACTAGCAGAGACCAAACATTAATTTGATTTTACACCCCTGCCCATGTCTCCTTGCATGACACCTTTCTCCTATTCAATGTACAGAGAGTCACAGACTCTTGCAGCACAGAATGAGGTCATCCAGCCCATTGCATCAATAAAGGCTCTTTGAAAAAAGCTGCCCAGTGAGTCCTGCCTCTGCTGCTTGTGTGAGCTAGCTGAATGTACTGCATTCCCATCAGTTTGGAGCTTAGTGATGTAGTTCAGTGAATTGTAGACAGCTCACCACCACCTTCTCAAGGGCAACAAAGTGAGTAACAAACACTGGCCCAGCCAGTGACATCCACACTCCATGAATGGATAAAGGGACTGTTATTCACAAGGTCCAAACCAGCGGTCTTCTTTCTAACCCCAAGTTATGAAATCTCTCTCAGCTTTGCTGAGCTTTTATGCTGCTTCTTATTGTTATTGTACCATGGGGTGCGTCACCTCTCAATAAATAGCTTTGAGATCTACCCAGTGACCACAGAAACAGAGTATCATACAGGCAGCTGACTCACCAGTGTATTGCTTGTGTTGAATCTCCCTGACATTGTAGTGTAAACTTTCACGAATGATTATATCATCTCTGCAGGTCTTCCACAGTGATTCCCCCAGAACCTGCTGCAAATTTTATTCTGATTAATGTCTAATAGCAACATCTTAAACAAAAACTCTCTCAAACTGGCAACAAAACCCTGGCATTTAATATTGGCGTGCTCTTCATGGAGCCAGTAACTTGCCATAGAATACTGGATTGATCCTCGAGAGGACAGGACATTGGCAGGGCGATGGGATCAAAGGAGGAGAAAGTGAGGTCTGCAGATGCTGGAGATCAGAGCTGAAAATGTGTTGCTGGAAAAGCGCAGCAGGTCAGGCAGCATCCAAGGAACTTCCTGCTCCTTGGATGCTGCCTGACCTGCTGCGCTTTTCCAGCAACACATTTTCAGATGGGATCAAAGGGCAGGAATGGGATCTAATTGGATGACTCTTTCAAAAGGCCTGCACAGATTCAATGGGCTAAATATCCTCCTTCCGTACTGTCTCATTCTGTGAAGGCAGCTCAATACTCAAACTCTTATAGCCCATTGTGTCTATGTCCTTTGAAAGGACACTGCTGATTTATTCCACATTCTGTCCCTTTGTGGATAATCCTGCATTATTCCTCACTGCCACCTGTTCAAGTCTGTTTTACAATTATTTATGGATTCACTGAGGTACAGCATTGCATAGTATGACCTCTCACTGAATAAAAACAGTTCTAATAATCTCTAGACCTTTTGTCCATGATCTGAAATCCCTGATCTCTGGGTTGGTGAGCCACTGTCCAGAAGGAATAGTTCTTCTCAACCTGTTCTATCAGAAACTCTTGTCACCTTCAAAAACAATATTTCAGTCACCTCTAAATGTTCTTCATTCCAAGTCCCAACTTTCCAACTTCACTGAAGCCCCTCATCCTTGCTAACTTCCTGGTAAACCTCCTCCATGCCCATCAAATACCTTTACCATCCCTGATGACATCCTTCCAATCTCCTCTGAACTGTTTCAAGTACCATTTCATTTTACCTGAAGTGTTATGCCCAGAATAGTTCACAATCCTCCAGTTGAGGCCTAACCAGTGATCTACAAACTTTTGGGACACCGTGGTGTTTGGAACCCACTGGTTCTTATTGACGATGAGATCCTTGATTGGGGCTGTTAACCTGGGACAATCAGGAAAACCCTGGCTGACCAATATAACCAGGAGATTTAGAATCCCCTCAGTCTAGGGGACTGACTCCATGCTGGCTGGGCCACAGTCAGTGTGTTACTGCTGCTGTTGGTTTCTGAATTTTTAAGGAGGACCTGATTCCTAAACTGGCTGGTTTACAAAGCCAGTTTCGTTAACTGGTATTCCTGGAAAAAAAAGAAAAATATAACCAGGAGATTAGAATCTCCTTAATCAAGAAAAAAATATATAACCAGGAGATTTCTTCTTAGTTCAGGGGACTGACTCTGAGCTAGCTGGCCACAGCCAATGTGCTGTGCACAAGTAAATTAAGGGTGACCTGGTGACAGATACCGGCTTTTGTGCAGTTATTTCAGACATTCTCTATTTCTATTCTCCATAGATTTATTTATAAGACAGGTGATGCAGTTGCGATATCACTGGATTAGTAATCCAAAGAGTCAGGCTAATGCTCTGGGAACTGTGTTTAAATCCCACCACGGCAGCTTGAGTTTGAATTCTGTGAATAAATCTGCTATTAGTCGCTGTTAACAAAAGTCCATTTGGTTCACTGATGTCTTTCAGGGAAGGTAATCGCCATCTTTATCTGGTTTGGCTTATGTGTGACTTCAGAGCCACAACAACGTGGCTGAAACTCAAAACTGCTCTCGGAAATATGAACACACAACTTAGGAGCAGCAGTAGGCCATTCGGCCCCTCAAGTGCACTCATTCATACAATAACATTGTATCTGGGTACCCTTTCACTTTGTTGCTGATGAAGAACCAAACTACAACTGGTGTTGAGCAATAGATGCTGATCTAGCCAGTGACGCCCTCATCCCATGAATGAATAGATAATGTGCAAATGTGAATCATACTTCAAGCCTGACTGGAAGTCTTACATTTGTTTTCAGCATAATTACTAGCACAGCCAGGGTTATTTAGCAAATGTCATTCAATGGCAGAATCACACCTATTTTTGTACATATTTTGAGTTTTGCCAACATAGCTTGGCTAAACACAATTAGCACATTCTTCGTTGGAACATGTTGTTTGATAAAGTCCAATAGTTGTTTGGACAGACGACATATGTTGCTACACTCTCACTAAAGCTCATATAACACATGACTCAGTGAAGTAGAAGGCTTGATAGCATTGTGCTGTTAGCGGAAACGACCATTCATGAGTTTACTACGAAGTTGCAGCCTGAGATGATTCACAGTAAATATTGTCATCTTCCCTTTCAGAGTAATCAGAAGTAGACCAGATACCTTCTAAGGGCAAAAGTGACAGGTTTAGACTATTTTATGAATTTGTGTGAAGCACAGGGAGTCATGATTTGATCAGGGTAACCACTATTGCACAGAATAGCTTTGCTACGTCCTACCTCAGCATCAAACTTGCAAAGGGACCAGATGGCTAGGGACCTATTCAAGGAGTTGCCAACAAATCTGACCTTGAAACAACTGGAACTATAGGAATCCCAATATTTATTTGCTTGTGAGCGTAGACTTATGGTAGACAATAACAGAAAACACTGTGTCAGAATTTCCATCGACCATGTTGATGGAGAATAGTTGGTTTGCTCCATTTCAAAAGTGAATTTAAACACAGAATACAATCTATTAAAGGTATGGGTCTTCTTTAGAATACATTGAAATGATACATTAACTCTGTTTCTCTCCCTAAGTTCTGCTTACACATGCTGTGTTTTTCCAGCCCTTTCTGTTTTTATATCAATAGGTAAACCTGTTACAATATTTCGAATAATGCATCTCTTCCTTCGTGACTCCTTAGTTTAGGACCTAGGAGTTCAGGTACACAAATTCTTTGAAGTTTGAGTCACATGTACATGGTGTGGTTAAGAAGCTATTTAGCACACTTGCCTTCATTGCTCAGACCTTTGAGTAAAGGCGTTGGGACGTCATATTGAACATTGAGGTTTCTTCTGTATCCAGTTCTGGTCGTCTTGTTACAGGCAAGATGTTATTAAGCTGGAGAGGATCCAGAAAAGATTTACCAGGATATTACTGGGAATGGAAGGGTTGAGTTAAATGGATAGGCTGGGACTTTTTTCATTGGCGCATAGGAGGTTGAAGGGTGACCTTACAGAGGTTTACAAAATCATGAGTGGTAAAGACGAGTTTTTTTTTAATGATGAGAGGAGAAAGATTTAAAAAGGACACGAGGGGTGACATTTTTACACAGAGAGTGATTCGTGTGTGGAATGAACTTCCAGAGGTGGATGAGGCTACAGTTAACAGATTCTGGATCAGTGGTGCTGGAAGAGCACAGCAGTTCAGGCAGCATCCTGCCTGAACTGTTGTGCTCTTCCAGCACCACTAATCCAGAATCTGGTTTCCAGCATCTGCAGTCATTGTTTTTACCTACAGTTAACAGATATTAAACTAATTGGCCTGTGGATTGCTCTTTCTGTCTCCTTCCTTTTTGAGTAAAGGAATTAAATTCACTATTTTCCAATTCACTAAATCAAGGGAATTTTGGAAAATTAAAATCAACTTAACAACTATCAAAATATTGGTACATTTAAGGGAAAGCTGGATAAAGAGATGATTGAGAGGAATAGAAGGATGGTGTGAGATGAACAGACGTTGGGGGAGCTATGAAGGATAAGCACCAGCATCATCTGGCTGGGTTGAACAGCCTGTTTCCATGCTGCATATTTGATGTGACTCGATAAAGACTTCTGCTTCTTTTGTAGAATGATGGAGAGAAACTCTTAAGGGATGGCAGTCACCTCTCCCCTCCCTTCACAGCTACTTCCATGTCAGTGAAGACCGACAGATGCAGGCAAGATACCTTTCTGGCAGAGAATCCAGGCTGCTTCCTGCCTGAACAGGACATACCAACACTTAGCCGAATAGCTGATGTCTCAGCACAGGAGGTGGATCTGCTTTCATTGTTATAACCCTGACTTTCTTTGCTTGTTATTTCCGGTTTCCTCTCCTACGGACTGGCCTCTGCTACCCTGTGCCAAAATGATAGGCGAGTCCACTGGAGAAGCTACTGAGAAATCCCTCTACTTCCAATTCCATAATATCACCCGACTCCACCCCTGCCTCAGCCAAACCTCGTGTCTTGATTATCCCAAAGCTGTCCAGACAGCCATCCCAACTTCTACCCTCAGCAGCTTTTAGTAGGGACAGAGTTCCAGATTTCCACTCCCTTTACCTGAAGTTGTTCTTCCTGACATCACCTCTGAATAGCTTGGTACAAATCTGGCCATGATCTGGGCTTCCTCCTGCAGACGAAATTAGTCTCTATCATCTCTTTAATCACCTTAAATGCTTCAATCAGATTACCCCTTAATATTCTATAGTTGAGAGGATGGAGGCAATTGTACTGCCCTGGTTAACTCTGCAGTTGAGGAGCAGAACCTGGCACCTACTGATTTGTGAGTTAATGTTTCACATGTACTCTCAGTTATGATTCAGTAAGTAGCACTCTTGCCCCTGAATCAAATTGAAAGTTCAAGCCAGACTCCAGAAACTGGAGCACTAACCGAGAATCCTGCGCTGCTGTTGGTGCCACTTCGACATGAGTCAAAGCATACATGCAGCTGTTTCCCGAGGGTTCGAAAGTTACCATTTACCCTTCAGCCAACATCACAAAAATCTGACACCTCCTCACGATCAAATTGCTGTCCCTGGGAATGTGCTCTGTGTGAACTGGTTCCTTAAGTTTTGACACCCCAAAAAGTACTTTTTTTTATCTGCAACTCCTTTTGGGATGTTCCAAAGTGGTGAATGGGTGAATGGAGGTTACAAAGACCCATACCTTACTTTTAGGCAAGACATAAATTAAGATTTAAGGGCAACAACATTAGTAACATTTGTAACTCTGGATATTTTTGTGTTATTCTACAGAATTCTGAACCTCACATTCCCAAGTACCATCCTGCCATCATGTATCGAAGCTATCTCCGTTCAACAAGCACCATCACTGAAGAGCAACAAATGTCTTCCCCAGAGCCACCCCATTACACACCACTGCCAATGCTTAACCCTAACCGCAAGAGCTCAGGCCTGTTCTCCAATCTCAGTACCACAGACACCAGCACCAATTCCACACCAGCGCTGTTCACCTGCAGTCAGTTCAGTAAGTATCCACCCTGCTCCTCAAAGCAATGGCTCTTCCAATTGCACAAATATTGCTCACACCCAGGAACCCATCAAGGTCCCGAAACTGCAAGTATACCTAATGGGTTATTTTGGAATGACAGATGAGCCTAAACATGTCTCCATCGATCTCACAAAGTCACACTTTCTATAATGGGTCTCAGAATGGCCACTACTTATGTAATATTTTGCCCAATGGTCTTGAGATGTGGAAACTATTGACATGGTCTCACTAAGGCTCAGCTAAAACAGAGCCAACAGGGTAAAAGTCACTGTTTATTCAGAAAGCATGGGATCCTTCACTGAGTAACTGAGATTTGACTCAAGTGTACAGGATCCTGAACGGTTTTGTCTCGATTCATGTGGAAATAATGTTTCCTCTGATGGTGGAACTATGCAGCACTGTCTAAAAATTGCTTAAGTCAGACATAGGGATAAATATTCCCTTAAAGAATTGTGCAGCTTTGGAATGCTGCCGCAGAAGGAGGTGAAGGATAGGGTCATTGAATATTTTTAAATCAAGACAGATAGATTCTTGTTAGACTGGGGAATCGAAATATCAGGGTGGCATGGGAATGTGAAATTCAAAAAACAAACACAGCAGTTTATTCACTCACGCAGCAGGCTTGAAATGGATTATCACTGCTCCTAAATTGTATGTTCGTTAGGATCAATAACTGTACAGTGTCTCTATTTATTCAGCAGGGTAACTCGCTGTGTAACTGTACAGAGTCAGTGTTTATACAGCAGGGAAAGGTTCATTCACTGTGTAACCGTACAGAGTCAGTGCTTATTCAGCAGGGTAAGGGTCACTCACTGTGTAACCGTACAGAGTCAGTGTTTATACAGCAGGGTAAGGGTCACTCACTGTGTAACCGTACAGAGTCAGTGTTTATACAGCAGGGTAAGGGTCACTCACTGTGTAACCGTACAGAGTCAGTGTTTATACAGCAGGGTAAGGGTCACTCACTGTGTAACCGTACAGAGTCAGTGCTTATTCAGCAGGGTAAGGGTCACTCACTGTGTAACCGTACAGAGTCAGTGCTTATTCAGCAGGGTAAGGGTCACTCACTGTGTAACCGTACAGAGTCAGTGTTTATACAGCAGGGTAAGGGTCACTCACTGTGTAACCGTACAGAGTCAGTGCTTATTCAGCAGGGTAAGGGTCACTCACTGTGTAACCGTACAGAGTCAGTGTTTATTCAGCAGGGTAAGGGTCATTCACTGTGTAACCGTACAGAGTCAGTGTTTATACAGCAGGGTAAGGGTCACTCACTGTGTAACCGTACAGAGTCAGTGCTTATTCAGCAGGGTAAGGGTCACTCACTGTGTAACTGCACAGAGTCAGTGTTTATTCAGCAGGGTAAGGGTCACTCACTGTGTAACCGTACAGAGTCAGTGTTTATACAGCAGGGTAAGGGTCACTCACTGTGTAACCGTACAGAGTCAGTGTTTATACAGCAGGGTAAGGGTCACTCACTGTGTAACCGTACAGAGTCAGTGCTTATTCAGCAGGGTAAGGGTCACTCACTGTGTAACCGTACAGAGTCAGTGTTTATTCAGCAGGGTAAGGGTCATTCACTGTGTAACTGTACAGAGTCAGTGCTTATTCAGCAGGGTAAGGGTCACTCACTGTGTAACCGTACAGAGTCAGGGTTTATACAGCAGGGTAAGGGTCACTCACTGTGTAACCGTACAGAGTCAGGGTTTATTCAGCAGGGTAAGGGTCACTAGCTGTGTAACCGTACAGAGTCAGTGTTTATACAGCAGGGTAAGGGTCACTCACTGTGTAACCGTACAGAGTCAGGGTTTATTCAGCAGGGTAAGGGTCACTCACTGTGTAACCGTACAGAGTCAGTGTTTATACAGCAGGGTAAGGGTCACTCACTGTGTAACCGTACAGAGTCAGGGTTTATTCAGCAGGGTAAGGGTCACTTGCTGTGGAACTGTACAGGGTCAGTGTTTATACAGCAAAATAAGGATCACTCACTGTGTAACCGTACAGTCGGTGTTTATTCAGCAGGATAAGGGTCATTCACTGTATAATTGTACCAATTTCGTATTTATAATAAACATAATTCATTACACAACTATACAGAGGCACTAGCTATTTAGGAAAAGTATTTTGCATTGTGTAACTGCACAGATTCTATTTATTCACTATAACGATTACTCTGTTTAAATGTATAGTCATTGTTCATTCACATTATGGATTACTCATTGTCTAACAGTTCATAGTTGAATTCACTTACTCATTGAAAAATATATTTCTTTGAACAGATGGATTTGAGTTTGTGCATCAGAACTGCACAGCAACTGTGAACAATCCTTTTCCGTGAGTATTACCACTACCAATCTGAAACTACTGCCATGTTGTCAGATAGATCAACATTTTAAACAAAACTGGGCCATCAGTTATTCGATGCTGTGTAATATGAATTCTAAATATCACTGATAGGGATAGTACTGGGCATTTGATATCCAAAAATATGTTAATCTGTGTTGGGTGTATGGGATATAGGGTACAGTGTGTGTTTATCTGTGCTGGGTGTTCAGGGATACAGGATACAGTGTGTGTTTATCTGTGCTGGGTGTACGGGATACAGGATACAGTGTGTGTTTATCTGTGCTGGGTGTATGGGATACAGGATACAGTGTGTGTTTATCTGTGCTGGGTGTACGGGGATACAGGATACAGTGTGTGTTTATCTGTGCTGGGTGTACAGGATACATGATACAGTGTGTGTTAATCTGTGCTGGGTGTACAGGGATACAGGATACAGTGTGCATTTATCTGTGCTGGGTGTACAGGGATACAGGATACAGTGTGTGTTTATCTGTGCTGGGTGTACAGGGATACAGGATACAGTGTGTGTTTATCTGTGTTGGGTGTACGGGGATACAGGATACAGTGTGTGTTTATCTGTGCTGGGTGTACGGGATACAGGATACAGTGTGTGTTTATCTGTGCTGGGTTTAAGGGATACAGGATACAGTGTGTGTTTATCTGTGCTGGGTGTACAGGGATACAGGATACAGTGTGTGTTTATTGGTGCTGGGTGTACAGGGATACAGGATACAGTGTGTGTTTATCTGTGCTGGGTGTACAGGGATACAGGATACAGTGTGTGTTTATTGGTGCTGGGTGTACAGGGATACAGGATACAGTGTGTGTTTATCTGTGCGGATTCTACAGGATTCTGTGGTGTTTTCATCTGCTTTGGGTGCACAGGATACAGGATTCAGTGTGTGTTAATCTGTGCTGGGTTTGTCTGTCAATGAGAAGCTAAAAGGCATTACTGCCGTGTGACCAGGAGATTTTCAAGGTCAGTTTCCAGGTGACACACTGACAAACAGCACCTCTACTGGCTAAGAGGGCTCTCTCACTTCAGGCAGAATCTAAGCAAGAACCAGTTTGTATTCATTTTGCACCTGTCCCATCTGCAAAACATCTTGTTAAAAAAAACCCACAATGATCAGATATTCTGCAGAGGCACAAATTTGACATCCTAATTATTAGAAAATATTCCTCTTTTTAGTTTGAGTTTTGATTTGGTTCTTATTTTAATGTTTGTTACCTCTGAATAATTTAAATAGAACAGAAAGGCCGGCTGTATCCAAGTATTGAGTGATTCAATAGATCACTTCACGTACCTCAGATGATATGGAATTCCTAGCACAGAAACAAAGCCTTTCGGCCCATCTGCTGGTGTTCCACCCCCTCCTTCCAGTCCATCACTACATCCTCGCTACGTCTCCCTTTTGCTTTTTTCAGCTTCTTGTTAAATGTATCAACACTGTTCACCTCAATATTCTATGTCAGTGCAAGTTCCACATTCTCGGAGCAAAGATGTTTCTCCTGAATGGATTTTTTTTTAATGTCATATATTGAGTGCCCTTTGGTTCTAGTCATCAATGCTCTCTTCAACAAGTTGTACACTGCTATTGCTCCTTCAGCCTTTCCTGACAATTACAAGCTCTTGTTCCAGTAAAACGACTTTTGTACATTCTCCACTACCTCAATGTTCCTTTTATCATCTAGAACTGATCATAGTGCCCCTAGTGGGCAATAACCAAGGCACAACTGCAAGGTTTCAGGCAGTTTCCCTGCCTTTCAGTTCCATCCCTTTCGAAATGAACCCCAATTCTATGTCTACATTTTTGACAGATGTATTAACCTGCGCCTCTGCTTTTTGTGTCCGTTCGAGCATCATCACCGGCCCCAGCCAAACCCCAATCCCTCACTGTACCTCCATCTCATTTACATTCTTTTTAAAAGGTGATGAGCTTTTTATTCTTCCAGTCAAAATGTGAAATATTAATGATCTTGGAAGTACCTTTAGACATTCTGTCATTAGTTGCCAGGATTCCCAGACGACTTCCTCTGCTTCTTCCTGCTCAGTAAGAGAGCGGAGAGGTGCCTCCTGACAATTTACTGATTAAAGAGCAGTTTTTCTCTCTCTCCAGCTGCGTAAATATTGGGCCTACTTTCCAGGCTGTGATCCCTGACTTCATGGAATCTTCCCCAGGTGAACAGGACATACACAAGGCAGATTTGGTGTGGAAACCGTGGAAGGAATTGATGGAAAATGAAAAAATACAAGAGAAGGGTAAATTAATACTTTTACTCACTGTCTACCACTTTACTAACATTTAAAATGGATGGCAACCTATATTGACCATTTACTATCAGTGTCCATTTTAAAGTTGCTGCTTATAAGCCAAGTGCTGTCTATGTTCAGGTGCATACCAGCTGCATTTATGCACTTGTTCACACCTTGATAAAGAGCAGTCAGTCCCAGGACGTACAGAAGAAATAGGAGTTGGCAGCTACCATATGACCCTTCGAGGCTGTGTCACCCCATTTAACTTAACCATGGCTGTTCCTCAACCTGATTCCCACATACCTAATGTCCAAAATCCTAAAAACCCCAGTCGTGGACATACTGCATGATTTAACATCTACAACCACTGGTTAAAGAATACCAAAGAATTCACAGCACTCTGAGTGAAGAGATCGTTCTATACCTCAGTCCTAAACATCGACTGCCTTACCCTGAGTACATCGGTGTTAAGAGCTCCACATATCTCAGGCCATAAAGACTGGTTTATGTGCCAGTTGACATCTCCTTCAGGTGGACTGAACCTTTTTATTTCAAGTATATACTTTATTCTTAAATATTTTTTGTTAGTACATACAAACGGTCCTAAAACAATTCTATGCAGTTCTTGTGAAGAAAAAACAAACAGCACATTGGAATATGACATTGCTCAAAGCTTCCATGAAAGGCATTTTCTGCTCACGCAAGGAACAATTCACATTCACTTTGAGGCAATAAGAGGATCTGATAACTGAATGGACGCTCATTATACATTATGCAAAGTTCTCAGATGGTGGCCTTTTCCCCACTGCACCTTGGCGGCAGCTGCCCCAAGCTTTACAACGTCCCTCAGCATGTAGTCCTGATCCATGGAATGTGCCAGTCTGCAACATACCTTTGAGATCAACTCTTTACATTTCCTGATAGACTTGTGGTCAAAGGTGTTTTGTCTTCAGGTGAACTGAATACAACAACAACCACAAGTAAAAGGAATACCTAACTGATGGCTGATTATCTTTTTGCGCACTGACACTCCTCCCCTTTAAGAGATTCATACTGAACACAGCTTATATAAAACTGCAGGCAGAATAAAACAGGAAAACCACAGGAGTAAGGTCACTCTGCTTTCACTTTCAGCTGTGGTTCAGTGGATCTGAAAGAAGGGAAGGTGAGGCATTGTTAGTCAAGGACAAGTGTTATAGTGGCAGAAAGGACATTTAAGGACTCATCTACTGAGGTAGTGTGGGATGAGGTTAGAAACAGGAAAGGAGAGGTCACCCTGATGAGATTTTTCTACAGGCCTCCGAATAGTTCCAGAGAGGTAGAGGAAAGGATAGCAAAGATGAATCTGGATAGGAGCGAGAGTAACAGGGAATTGTCATGGGTGACTTTAACTTTCCAAATATTGACTGGAAATACCAAAGTTTGAGGACTTTAAGATGGGTCAGTTTTTGTCCTTGACTAACAATGCCACATCTCCCCCTCTTTTACCTTATTCCCTATTCTTACTTAAATATCTAAACCCCAGAACCTGCAACAACCATTCCTGTCCCTGCTCTATCCATGTCTCATTAGTGCTTCACTGCTTGTAATTTTTTGGAACATCCAGTATCATGAAAAACATTTAAGAATATAAACGTAAACCACTACTGATGCAAGGAATCTGAAATAAAAACAGGAAATACTTAGTAGGTCTGTAAAAGTGAAGTATTTTTGTAAAACAAGGAGGTTTGAAGAATCAAGATAAGACAAAGAACTGCAGATGTTGGAAAGCAGTGAAAAAAGGAAATTGCTGGAGAAACTCAGCAGGTCTGGCAATATCTGTGGACAGAAAGCAGAGTTTTGAATCCAGTGACCCATCTTTTAAACCTCTTCAGACTGTTTTGAACAAGGGTCACTGGACTCAAAACATTAACTCTACATTTTCTACACAGATGCTGTAGACCTGCTGAGTTTCTCCAGCAAGTCTGGTTCCTGATGAATCAAGAGTTGATCCGATTTCCTTTTGTGGAAACCATTTTGTGAATCCTTTCCAATGGTTTGCTCTGTGCTTTCAGTGGAGGACCTGCTGAACATGGCCTGTTCCAGTGTGCTGCCAGGTGGAGGACTGAACCGAGAGTTCACCCTACACTGTCTCTCTGAGTTAAATGGAGACATCATGGTAAATATACCCACCTTATTTTTTCTGGAAAATATTTTGACATGCAGTGATTTGTGATATCCTGTACAGTAAATGTAACATGTGAACGGGTGACGTTGGACTCTGTTGTTCCCAACGTTCTCTCGCACGGGGGTAAGAAGTCTTTGTTGAGTCCAGGTCCAGGTTGGGTGTTTAAGGCCTGGATAAAGTTTTGATACCAATCATATCCTAAAGGCTCAAGGAGCTGACTGGCTTTATATATTTTTCATCAGCCTGTTCAGACATGTATGGAATAATGGAGACTTGAACCCAAGCCTCCGAGCCCAGTGGCAGGGACACTCCTATTGCACCACCTGGTTAATCGAGAGATTCATGAGGGTTTAGCATAATTTTCATGCATTTGGGGACATTGGATTTAGAAGCCATTAGGTGAATCAGCTATTTGAGCCTAATCCATTATTCACTGGAATGGTCAGAAGCGAGGAATCCTGCAGTGAGTAACTCACCTCCTGACCCCCCAAAGCCTGTCCATCATCTACAAGGCACAAGTCAAGAGTGTGATAGAATATTCCTCACTTGCCCTGGAGGGGTGCAGTTCCAAAAACACTCAAGAAGCTTGACACCATCTAGGACAAAGCAACCCACTTGATTGGCACCACATCCAGAAACATGTACTCCCTCCACCACCGATGCTCAGTTCACACGGCTGCTACCACCTACAAGATGCACTGAAGAAATTCACCAAAGATTCTCAGACAGCACTTTCCAAACTCACAACATTTCCAAGTAGGACTACTAGTAGGACAAGAGTAGCAGATACATGAGAACAGCACCAACTTCAAGTTCCCTCTGAGCCACTCACCATCCTCACTTGGAAATATATTGCCGTACCTTCACTGTCACTGGGTCAGAATCCTGGAATTCCCTCCTTAATGGCATTGCAGGTGGATTTCAGTGGTTCAAGAAGGCAGTTCACTGCCATCTTCTCACAGGGCAGCCAGGGGCAGGGCAATAAAAGCTGGCCCAGCCAGAAATGACCACATCTCACAAACAAATAAAACACATTTTGATCAGCTCATAGATGGCCTGATTGTGGTCCAACTTCAATTTCCTGTTCACCAAATAACACAACTTCCTTGTTTACTAAAACTCTAACCCAACCTTGAACAAACTCAGATTTAATGACAGAACCTCCACCACCTTCTGTCAAAGATAATCCCACCGTCTAACAACCCTCTGAGAAAAATAATTCTTGTCATCTATAACCTAAAAGAGAGACTCCTTATTCTTAAGTTCTCAAAGTCTCTCCTGCATGAGAAAACATTTTCCCATATCAACCCCCATCAAGACCATATATGTTTCGATAAGATCATCCCCCATTTTCTCCTGAATTTCAACAGATAGAGGCTTAGCCCAATCTTTCCTCATTAGATAGGCCATTCATCCTAGGAGTTTAGTTGAATGAACAGTCTCTGAACTGCTTCAGTCCCAAATGTATCCTTCTGAAATAAAGAGACCGGAATTGTACTCCTTACTCAAGATATGGTCTCATCAGGGCACTGCAAAGTTCCCTATTTTTACATTTCACTCCTCTTGCAATAAATACCAGTTTTCCAATTGCCTTTCTAATCACTTGCTAAACTTGCATATTAACCTTTTGTGATTATGAGGACAGGCAGATTCCTCAGTACCACTGGGTTCTTCAATCTATCTTTCTCTTTAAATCATAGACTGTTTTTCTATTCTTCTTGCCAAAACATACAAGGCACATTCTCATTTACCTAAGTTGTACTACATCCACTAAGTTAGATCCCTTTGAAGACACTTCATCTCCTCTTGAACCTACTTTCCAATCTAGTTTGATGTCATCAACAAAATTAGCTATTGTACATTCCATCCCTTCATCTAAATCATTGAAAGAGCTGGAGATCCAAATAAAGACCCTTATGTGCTCAATGCTGCTAGTTTCCAAAGGCCATTTTTAAAAAGACCCACCATTCTCAACTTGTCCAATTGATAAAGTCTTTTTTTGTGATCAAAGGCTACATTGGAAATGCTGCTACTGAACAATGGGGCCCGTCCACCATCCCATCGACTGGCTGATTACCATTACACAGGTACAGTATCAGAGAAACACTGCTGAATATTTATCAACAAGTTGCATTCAAAATCCGTATTGCATGGCTACAAGAGAATCGAAAAGCACTGTGCATTTATATAGGGTCTACAGAGTAGGAAAATGTCTCAAGGAGCTTCACACTTACCACAGTGTGCAAAACAGGAGTCATGGGAATTAGGAACAAAACTCTACGCTGGTTGGAGTCATATCTGGTAAAAGGGAAAATGGTTGTGATTGTTGGAGGTCAGTAATCTAAGCTCCAGGATAGGAGTTCCTCAAGGTAGTGTCCTAGATCCAACCATCTTCAGTTGCTTCATCTATGACCTCTCCTCCATCAGAAGTTGAGAAGTGGGAACATTCACTGATGATGACACAATGTTCAGCATCATTCATGACTCCTTGGATATGAAGCAGTCCATGTTTAATTGCAGCAAGACCTGGACAATATCCAGGTTTGGGCTAACAAGTGGCAAGTAACCTTTGCACGACACAAGTGCCCAAGCAATAACCATCTCCAACAGGTGAGAATTCAATGGCATTACAATTGCTGAATCCCCTAGCAATATCCTGGGGGTTACCATTGACCAGAAACTGAACTGGACCAGCCATATAAATACAGTGACTACAAAAGCAGTCAGAGACAGGATACCTTGCAGCAAGTAACTCACCTCCTAACTTCCCAAAGCCTGTCCCACCATCTACAATGCACAAGTCAGGAGTGTGATGGAATATTCCCCACTTGTGTGGATGAGTACAGCTCCAACAACACTGAAGAAACTTGACACCATCCAGAGTAATGCAGCTCCCACTTGATTGGCTCAACTTGCACAAGTCACTACCTCCATCGTCAGTAGTGGCAGCGTGTTCCATCGCCAATGCCTCTCAAATAGCACCTTCCAAACCCACAGCCAATACTGTGTAGGGGGATAGGGGCAATTCCCCCAATCAAGTTCCTCTTCAAGCCACTCACCAAAAGACTTGGAAATATATCCCTATTGCTTCATGGTCACTGGGACAAAATCCTGGAACTCCTTCCCTAATGGTATTGTGGGTGTCCCTACATCCCACAGACAGCAAGGGCAACTAGAGATATGTAATACATTCTGGGTCCAGGCAGCAACACTCATCCCATGAATGAATAAAAAAGATAATTTGACAAAAAGTTGTATAATATTAGGTCAAAGGAGCAGGTTTTATATCCTTCATCAAGGAGAGAGATGGGAAGATTGATGGAGAGGGTCCAGAGTTTAGATTTAGGCTGCTGGAAATAGGGCTGCCATTGGTGCTGTGAAGTAGATTAAGCAGGCAAGAGAGGCCAGAGTTACTGAAACACAGAATTCTGAGGGTTGTAGAGCTGTAAGAGCTTAGACACATAAGAAGCAAAGCAATGGAAGGATATGAAAATAAAGAACGCCGAGTTAGAGGGCTATGGAGGGATTGAAACACTGTCAGAGGGTCAAAGCTAGAGGAGTATAGCATGGTTGGAGGGTCAGTACTGAGGGAGTGGCACACTGTCAGAGCATCAGTGCTGCACTCTCAGGGAGTCAGTGTTGAGACAGTGGTGTAGGCCAGCGCTGAGGAAATATTGCACAGTTGGAAGGTCAGTGCTGAGGGCTGCTACACTGTTGGAGGTTCATGGTAAGGGGATGTTGCACTGTCGGAAGGTCGGTGCTGAGGGAGCTCTGCACTGTTGGAGGGTCAGTGCTGAGGAAGCTCCCAACTGTTGGAGGGTCAGTGCTGAGTGTGTGCTGCACTGTTGGAGGGTCAGTACTGAGAATGCACTGCACTGTTAGAGGGTCAGTGTTGAGGGTGTGCTGCACTGTTGGAGGGTCAGTACTGAGAATGCACTGCACTGTTGGAGGGTCAGTGCTGAGGGCTGCTACACTGTTGGAGGGTCAGTGGTAAGGGGATGTTGCACTGTCGGAAGGTCAGTGCTGAGGGAGCTCTGCACTGTTGGAGGGTCAGTGCTGACGGAGCACTGTACTGATGGAGGGTCAGTACTGAGGGTGTGCTGCACTGTTGGAGGGTCAGTACTGAGAATGCACTGCACTGTTGGAGGGTCAGTACTGAGAATGCACTGCACTGTTGGAGGGTCAGTACTGAGGGTGTGCTGCACTGTTGGAGGGTCAGTACTGAGAATGCACTGCACTGTTGGAGGGTCAGTACTGAGGGTGCGCTGCACGTTGGAGGGTCAGTACTGAGGGTGCGGTGCACTGTTGGAGGGTCAGTACTGAGAATGCACTGCACTGTTGGAGGGTCAGTACTGAGGGTGCGCTGCACTGTTGTCATTCAGGTGAGATATTAAATTGAGAATAGATGTAAATTATCCTGTAGCTACTGTGATAAGAACAACAAAGGTGTTTCCCTCTGTTCAGGGCCAATATTTATTCAAAACACCAAAGCAGATGATCAGGCCCTTTTCATGTTCTTGTTCATGGCACCTCACTGCGTATACTTCTTACATTTCATGGTCCCCACATTTCAAAAATGTAGTTAATTGGCTGTAAAGTGCTTTGGAGGGGATCCTGAGATTGGAAAAGACACCAGAGAAATACATTTTTTCCCCCTGCTTGGGTCTCTGTCATCGGTTTTGAATGTCATTCTAAATCAGAGACAGGAGGAGTAATTTCGACCACCAACCAAGGGTGTTCAGGAAGTTCAGGAGTGCACCTGCTTCCTGCTGTTGTAGTGTTTTGGTGCAGTAACAGCCTGCCCCTAGAACAGCTTCGTTCCAGGTGAGCAACTTCTCAGTATATTCATAATTCAGAATCGTTTATTCTTTTTCTGACAGGAAGCAGTAACTGGACTCCTAGTGAACGCAGAGTTTTTAACAAAGCTTTCGGGGTGCACAGGAAAGACTTCCACATGGTTCAGAAGATGGTATGTGATGAAGAATTCAGGGCAGGGGTGCTGTTCAGATTCCATTTAAAACTCAAGATTTTAATTTGCTGCTTCCAGAGATTTTAGCACAAAATCACAGACTGCTAACAGTCAGCACTGAGGGAGTGTCGCACTGTCGGAGAATCAGTGCTGAATGAACACCGCACTGTTAAAGGGCCAGCGCTGAGGGAGCACCACACATTTGGAGGGCCAGTGCTGAGGGAACGCCTCACTGTCAGAGGGCCAGTGCTGAGGGAGCACCGCACTGTCGGAGGGCCAGTGCTGAGGGAGCGACGCACTGTCGGAGGTTCAGTGCTGAGGGAGCTCAGCACTGTCAGAGGGTCAGTGCTGAAGGAGCACTGTCTAGCCAGCCCTATCAGAATCCTTTCTGTTTCAATGACATAATCTTTAATTCTTCTAAATTTCAGTGAATACACACCCAGTTGGCAAAATTTCTCTTCATACAAGGAATTATTTGGTAGTTCTATTAATGAGAACATGGAATTTCTTACCAGATAGGGTGGATAAGGTCAAGTACAGATTACATTTAAAAGGGGGTGAAGGTGGGGCTCAAAGGAATAGAAGAATAGAACATACTATATAGAACAATACAGCGCAGAACAGGCCCTTCAGCTCTCAATGTTGCGTCGACCTGTGAACTATTCTCAGCTCGTCCCTCTACACTATCGCATCATCAACCATGTGCTTATCCAAGGATTGTTTAAATCTCCCTAATGTGGCTGAGTTAACTACATTGGCAGGTAGGCATTCCAAGCCCTTACCACTCTCTGAGTAAAGAACCTGCCTCTGATATCTGTCTTAAATCTATCACCCCTCAATTTGTAGCTATGTCCCCTCGTACAAGCTGACGTCATCATCCTTTGGAAAAAGACCCTCGCTGTCCACCCTATCAAACCCTCTGATCATTTTGTATGACTCTGTTAAATCCTCTGTTAGCCTTCTTCTCTCCAATAAGAACAGACCCAAGTCTCTCAGCTGTTCTTCATAAGACTTTCCCTCCAGACTAGGCAACGTCCTGGTAAATCTCCTCTGCACCTTTTCCAATGCTTCCACCTCCTTCCTGAAATATGGCAACCAGAACTGTACAAAATATTCCAAGTGTGGCTGCACTAGCGTTTTGTATAGTTGCAGCATGATATTGCGGCTCTGGAACTCAATCCCTCTACCAATGAAACCTAACATACTGTCGGGTACATTTAAAAGGGGGTACAGGTGGGGCTCAAGGAATAGATGGATATCTTTATTGGTGGCAGTTGACTTGAGTGTATGGAAATACATGAGTTCTTTCTGTGCTCTATATTCAATGTATCTTACATGGAACCTCACAATAATGCATCAATGACCACCTTCTGTTGCATTATTACAGGTGAAATCCAAACTGGTTACACAGTGTGTTGAGTATTACTATAACTTTAAGAAGATCCTCAAATTTAACAAGAAATATCGCCATCGAGCATCAGATACAGATGATGATTGGAACAATATCTTCAAACAAGACACTGACTGTGAGGTGAGGCTCCAATTATTACAATGGAACAGGTGGTTTGTATGTTGTTGCAAATGCTCCCAAGGAAGATACAGCATGGGTCTAGATAGACAGTAAAACTCTCTCTACTCCTTTAACTGAAAGTAAAGCTACCTCAACACTGTCCACGTCAAATACTTCCAGGACAGGGGCAGCAGGGTGTTCGATACAGAATAAAGCTTCCTACATTCCCAGGACAGGGACAGCATGAAATTAGACATAGAATAAAGCTCCCTCTACACTGTCCTCATCAAACACTCCCAGGACATGGCCAGTCCGGGGTTTGATACAGAATAACGCTCCCTTTGCCATGCATTATAATCCTAGCTGATGTTATTACTGGATAAGTCAGATCCCACAAAAACAGAAGAGGAGCAGCAGTAGGCCATTCAGCCCTTTGAGCCTACTCTACAATTCAATATGATCATGGCTCATTATCCTCCTCAGCACCCTGTTCTTGCTTTCTCCCCATACCCATTGCTCCTTTTAGCATTAAGATTAATACCTAACTCCTTCTTGAAAACATTCAGATCTTTAACCTGAACCGCTTTCTGTGGCAGAGAATTCCAAAGGCTCACCACTCCTAGTGAAGGCATTTCTCCTCATCTCAGTCCTAAATGGCCTAGCCTGTATCCTGAGACTGTGACCCCTGGTTCAGTCAACAGGAATATTCTTCCTGTGTTTTCCCTGTCTAGTCCTGTTAGGATTTTATAAGTTTCTATTCTTCATTCTCTAAACTCCAGTGAACTTTAACTGATCCAGTCTCTGTTTGTCCTGCCACCTCAGACTGAAATCTGGCTTGAGAGATCATATTTGATTTGGTTTTAATGAACTGGACTCTTACTGAGACAAATGCACTCAATGTTACTGTCTTTGTTTTAATAATAAAACAGAAGTTTGTTAAGCAAGAAAAAAGATTTAGGGTGGCACGGTGGCACAGTGGTTAGCACTGCCGGGTTCAATTCCCGACTCAGGTGACTGTCTGTGTGGAGTTTGCACATTCTCCCCGTGTCTGTGTGGGTTTCCTCCGGGTGCTCCAGTTTCCTCCCACAGTCCAAAGATGTGCAGGTCAGGTGAATTGGCCATGCTAAATTGCCCGTAGTGTTAGGTAAGGGGTATATGTAGGGGTCTGGGTGGGTTGTACTTCGGCGGGTCGGTGTGGACTTGTTGGGTCGAAGGGCCTGTTTCCACACTGTAAGTAATCTAATCTAATAAAACTGGATAAACACATTTACTTATAATACAAAGTACAAGTGTAATGCTATTTACCCATAATCTCTCCTTTCCAAATTTAAAACAAAATCTCTCATACAGTACCATACAGCAAAACTTGTACAGTACTCACATCAGAGTCCCTTTCTTCAACACCTTGATTGGTTTAAACTGATTGTGATCTTTAACTCCTAGACTAGATGGTGTATACTTGGAGTCAACATACCCAGAGTTTAAACAAACTCATCTTCAAGCCCTCTTCATTTCAACACTTCCATTCTGGGATGATCACTAACTCCTAATCCTGAGATAAATGATTTTACAATATTATCCACTTCTTAGGAGCGCTCTCAGTTTATATCAGAACTATCCAAATCAAACTGTCCCAAGGCCTATATCGGTTTGTGGTGAGTTAGCACATATTGCACAAGGTAATTGTAATTCTCCAAAGCCTGCTCACTTTCTAAAGGCACCAGACAGGTGTGTGATGGAATACTCCCCACTTGTTTGGATGTGTGCAACTCCAGCAAAACTCAAGAGATTTGACAGGATAAAGCAGCCCACCTGATTGACACACTCTCCACCACTAATGCTCAGTAGCAGCAGTGTGTACCATTTACAAGATACACTACAGAAATTCATCAATGCTCCTTTAACAACAGCTTCCAAACCCACAACCAGTATCATCCAGGAGGAGTAGGACAGCACATACATGAGAACGCCATTACCTGCAAGTTTCCCTCAAAGCCACACACCATCCTTGCATGGAAATATATCTCTGTCCCTTCAGCGTCAGGGGGTCAAAATTGTGGAACTCCCTCTCTAATAACACAGTGGATGCCCCTACACCACACAAACCGCACAGTTCAAGTAGATAGCTCAAGACTGCTTTCTGAAGTACAATGAGAGATAAGCAATAAACAGTGACGCTGCATGGGATGCCCACATCCCGAAGAACTGCGTAAAGGTCTGAACAAAGAGTGTTGCTGTTCCTATTCATGTAGTCTTTGAGAGTACACTCTAGAATTGGGCAAGGAATTTCATTAAGTGTTGAAATGGATGTATCCATGATGCACATCCATGGGCAATTGTAGTTTGTATCATTATATTTTAGACCCAGAATGTTTCTAAGTTTTTGCTGTTTCATTTGAATTCAAAGCAGCCATTTACCAGTTCTCAATCAATACAGCATGCTCACAGAGTGGAGAGAGAGGTTCCTTGCCCCACAGTCATCGGCAACTTTCCCTGCAAACAATGTGGCAAGTAAGTGTACCTGTCATTAGCCATACGACAGAAAGAGAATCATAGAGATACAGACAGGGGAAGAGAGAGAAAAAAAACCATGGACACACAGCAATAGAAACATGGGAAGATCAAGGATATAAACAGACAGACACAGACAGAAACAGAGATGTTGGCCAATCATCAACATGGGCAGAGACAAACACCAACATAAACTCATGTCACTTGGGGACTGGTGGGAGTCTTAAAGAGACTTTCACCAGGGGACTGAGGAGAGCCCTCTCTCCAAATTCAGCCTCCTTTCTGATCTACCCTGACCCTCTCGTGCACAGTCTCGCTGCCCCACACTGCAATCCAAGGCTCTCAACCATAGTTCCCTTGTTGACCACCAAGACAAGGAACAGAGGCATAAGCAAGAGCATGGACAGGAGCAGATATCAGATTCAGACAAGGGCAGAGACACACAGACAGGGTCAGAAAGACAGGCACAAACAGAATGGGACATATAGACACAACAGATGGACAGAAACTTTCGCTACATAAAAATCAAGTCAGTTCTACTAGAACAAACATAAGTGGGCAAAATCACAGATAGAATGTTTATCTTTACTGTACCGTACAACACAAGATTCCTTATTAATTGTTTTTAAAAAATATTTCTGTCCTCCTCAAACTTAAAACAATCCAGGATGTTTTACAAAATCAAGAGTCGAAACGCTCACATGAAGATCCACAGGCAACAGGATGACTGGCAGCACCGGTCTCAAGATACCCTTTATTCTCCAGTCACGTACACAGGGGCAACGCTGGGCAAATTGACTACCACTCCTCCTGCCTACCCCAGCTGGGACAATAGGGAGATCCAGGAGCAGCTGGAGGCCATGTCGGAGGCTATGACCTGTACGAGTCAACCCCCACTGTTTCACCAGGATGTGAAACTGAACCTCGCCAAAGAAAAGTGCCAAAATATTTTCATATAACAAACTCAAAGAAATGCAATTCTTTGTAATGCACTAACTGTGAAGACTTCAACCCCTCTGGGTCTTAAACACTTGTGTGTACAGACTCAGGCCAAGACTTGTGTTTAGCATCAACAGAAACTGAGCCCCTTTTAGCAAATCAACATTTACAGAATTGGGGCAAAGGATTTTATTCATTATTTTCTCACTGATGCGTGACATTGAGATTTTTTAATAATGTAGCATACACAAATATCTATTTTAGTTAATTCTGCCATCCCCTCTTCTCAATGGTTAGCACTGCTGCCTCACAGCACCAGGGACCTGGGTTCAATTCGAGCCTTGGGCAACTGTCTGTGTGGAATTTGCACATTCTCCCTATGTCTGTGTGGGTTTCCTCCGGGTACTCTGGTTTCCTCCCATATTCTGAAGATGTGCAGGTTAGATAAATTGGCCATGCTAAATTACCCATAGTGTTCAGGGATGTGTAGGTTAGGTGCATTAGTCAGGGGTAAATGTAAGTAATAGGGTAGGGCAATGGGTCTGGGCACGTTACTCTTCAAAGGGTCAATGTGGACTTGTTGAGCCAAATGGCCTGTTTACGTACAGTAGGGATTCTATAATCTACTCCTCTCCCCTTCCCCAACCTCATTGTAAAGCTGCTGCAGGGATTTAGAGACCAGTTCTAATACCACATCATACAAATGTCTCTCGTGTAAAAGCAATGGCACAGAACATACACTAAAACATCCGTTTCACATGGTAAAAGCATTCCCTAGACATCTTGGGAGGTGCAGTCCAAAAGCTTCTGTTCAACTTGATTCATATGAGCCAATGAGGGAAGAAAGGGTTTTGAATCCTAATGCCTTGCTCAGCACCAATGTAAATGCATACTATTTGGATTTGGGGGAGGCGTCCTAAAAGAGGCTTTTACCAGAGGACTAGGGAGAGCCCAGTCTCTCCAAATTCAGCCTTCTTTCTGACCTACCCTGATCCTCTCATGCACAGTCTCACTGCCCCAAACTGCAATCCAAAGCTCTCAGCTACAGTTTCTTTGTTGACCACCACGATAGGGACAGTTTCCTCCTGATGGTACTCTGCCAAATGAGCTCTCAATTAGAACAGAGGGTTGGGCATTCAGCAAGCCGACCTCCTCCTGCACACTGCTTTGGAGTCCAATGGTACAGTCAAGATGAATCTGATGATCCAACACTCTCAGGTTGGAAATGATGGCAAACTGATGGCTTAGAAAATTTCACTCCTCCACGGATTATATAATAAATCCCTCGTAAACTTTAAACAAGGTTGTTTTTATTATAAAGATCAGGTCGTGTTCCTAATTGCATTGAACTTTATGTATCAGAATCATAGAACAGATAGAGGCCATTCAGCCCATCAAGTCTACACCGACACGAAGAGCAATCCACCCAGACTCACCCTATCCCTACACCTACCTTGGCTAATCTAGCTAGCCTGTACATTCCCTGGGCCCTACGGGACAAAAAGCATGGCCAAACCACCAAACCTGCACAAGGGGGTGGTGTATCTATGGAATGAGCTGTCTAAGGAAGTGGTACAGGCAAGTACAATTACAATATTTAAAAGATATTTGTACAGGTACATGGATAGGAAAGGTTTACTTGGAATACTGCATCCAGTTCTGGTCGCCCTATTATAGGAAAGATGTGGATGCTTTGGAGAGGATTCAGAGGAGGTTTACCAGGATGCTGCCTGGACTGGAGGGCTTATCTTATGAGAAGAGGTTGACTGAGCTCGGACTTTTCTCATTGGAGAAAAGGAGGAGGAGAGGGGACCTAATTGAGGTATACAAGATAATGAGAGGCATAGATAGAGTTGACAGCCAGAGACTATTTCCCAGGGCAGAAATGACTAACACGAGGGGTCATAGTTTTAAGCTGGTTGGAGGAAAGTATAGAGGGGATGTCAGAGGTGGGTTCTTTACACAGAGAGTTGTGAGAGCATGGAATGCGTTGCCAGCAGCAGTTGTGGAAGCAAGGTCATTAGGGACACTTAAGAGACTGCTGGACATGCATATGGTCACCGAAATTTGAGGGTGCATACATGAGGATCAATGGTCGGCACAACATGGTGGGCTGAAGGGCCTGTTCTGTGCTGTACTGTTCTATGTTTAGAGGAATATGGGCCAAACATAGGCAAATGGGTCTAGTTGAGTTTAGAAAACCTAGTTGGAATGGATGAGTTTGGCCAAAGGATCTATTTCCATGCTGTCTGACTCTATCTTTTGACTTAGGAGGAAACCAAAGCACCTGGCAGAAATCCACACAGACACTGGGAGAACATGTAAGCTCCACACACAGTTACTCAACAGTTACTCAAAGCTGGAATCGATCCCAGCTACCTGGCCCTATGAGGCTCTATCTTTTGACTTAGGAGGAAACCAAAGCACCTGGCAGAAATCCACACAGACACTGGGAGAACATGTAAGCTCCACACACAGTTACTCAAAGCTGGAATCGATCCCAGCTACCTGGCCCTATGAGGCAATCGTGCTAATCACTGTTCCACTGTTTCTCAGGATATCATAAAAAATATTAAAAAAATACAAAATTGCATTGAAATACTGTACAAAATATAACGTTGACTGCCAGGCAAAATGTTTGGTTTTACATTTTATAAAGAGATTTTACAAAAGCAGCTGTCTGCATTCACGAGAGTTTCAAGGAATGATGGACATAACATTATAACACTCTTACAGGGCTGACAGGGTGGACATAGATGTTTCTCCTGGTTGGTTAGTCTGGAACAAGGGGAACACAATCACAGTATGAAGGCCAGGCCATTTAAGGCTTACATTAGGAACAGTTTCTTCAGAGGGTGCTCAATCTTTACAAGTTATATTGTAGAAGCTCAAATCACTTTCATGACAGAAATTTAAATGAGATAATGCAGGAGAGTGTCATTGAGACAGTCAGCAGTAATCTAACTGAATGGTGGACAAAGTGAGGGCTGCAGATGCTGGAGATCAGAGTTGAGAGTGGGGTGCTAGAGAAGCACAGCAGGTCAGGCAGCATCTGAGGAGCAGGAGAATCGACGTTTCGGGCATCAATTCCTGATGATAGGCTTATGCCTGAAACGTTGATTCTCCTGCTCCTTGGATGCTGCCTGACCTGCTATATAAAGAACAAAGGAGTGTGATGGAATACTCCCCACTTGGCCTGGATGAGTGCAGATCCAACAATACTCAAAGCTTTTTAGGACATTTAGGACAAAGCAGCCCCTCTTGGTTGACTTCCCATCCACCAACTTCAGCATTCATTCCCTTCACCACTGGCACCCAGTGACATCATTGACCTACAAGACACACTGCTGCAATTCACGATTTCTCCAGTAGCACATTCCAAACCCAGAAACACTACCACCTAGGAGGACAAGGACAGCATCACCACCTACAAGTTCCTCTTCAAGCCACACATCAATGGACTTGGAAGTATATCACAGTTCCGTCAGTATTGTTGGGTTAACAGCCTGGGCTCTTCTTAACAACTGTTTACGAATGCAGCTCACCACCACCTTCTCAAAGCCACTGAAAAAATAATTTTAATTAAATGAGCTGATAGGATATGGAGTGCACTGCCTAATTCGATAACAGATTTCAAAAGGGAAATGTGGAAGCACTTTATGGCAAAAAATATTAAGGAGAAAGAAGTGGGAAGTGAGTCTAAGTGATTGTTCTTGAAAAGAGGTGGGGTAGCCTCAAATAGGTTCAAAGAGCTCTCCTATGTTATTTAATGAATGTGGATGAGGTTGCCTTCTACCAGTCTGGAATGACAGAACACTGTATGCACAAGTCTCAATGTTAAGCTAATTAACTAGGTCGGGGAGACCACTGGGATCATTAAGCCTCCACTTCCCGCTCCTCTGCCCTTAAACTCCACCCCTCCAATCGCTACCAGGACAGAACCCCACTAGTCCTCACCTGCCACCCCACCAACCTCCAGATACATCGGGGGATCATCCTTTGTTATTTCTGCCACCTCCAAACGGACCCCACCACCAGGGATATATTTCCCTCCCCACCCTTATCAGCGTTCCGGAAAGACCACTTCCTCTGCGACTCCCTCGTCGGATCCACACCCCCCACCAACCCAACCTCCACTCCCGGCACCTTCCCCTGCAACTGCAAAAAATGCAAAACTTGCGCCCACACCTCCCCCCTCACTTCCCTCCAAGGCCCCAAGGGATCCTTCCATATCCGCCACAAATTCACCTGTACCTCCACACACATCATTTACTGCATCCGCTGCACCCGATGTGGTCTCCTATACATTGGGGAGAGAGGCCACCTACTTGCGGAACGTTTCAGAGAACACCTCTGGGACACCTGGACCAACCAACCCAACCGCCCCACGGCTGAACATTTTAATCCCCCTCCCACTCCGCCAAGGACATGCAGGTCCTAGGCCTCCTCCATCGCCAGACCATGGCAACACGACACCTGGAGGAAGAGTGACTCATTTTCCGCCTAGGAACCCTCCAAACACAAGGAATGAATGCAGATTTCTCCAGCTTCCTCATTTCCCCTCCCCCCACCTTTTCTCAGTCCCAACCCTCAGACTCAGCACCACCTTCTTGAGCTGCAATCTTCTTCCCGATCTCTCCGCCCCCATCCCCTCTCCGGCCTATCACCCTCACCTTAACCTCCTTCCACCTGCCGTATTCCCAACGCCCCTCCCCCAAGTCCCTCCTCCCGACCTTTTATCTTAGCCTGCTTGGCACACCCTCCTCATTCCTGAAAAAGGGCTTATGCCCGAAACGTCGATTCTCCTCCTTTAATGCTGCCTGACCTGCTGCGCTTTTCCAGCAACACATTTTTAAGCTCTGATCCCCAGCATCTGCAGTCCTCACTTTCTCCCACTGGAATCATTAAGGCCATCTTGATGGATTTTCATTAGGGAAAGGCACATAGACAGATAAATGAAGTAGAGGTACAAAGCAGCCATGAGTTAACAGGGTGTAAATAGCTTTGGAGAGTTCACACCATTGAAATTTTAGGTTTAAGAAGGCCAGCTTGCTGGTGGTAATTTCTTCAATTGTGTACATGTCAAAACTTTGAGAGACATCCAATAAATGGCTTTCTCCATTGTCCACATTAAGTCACTCCTCATAGATTCCCCCCAAAACTGGGCTCTCTCCACCCTCAAAGAAAAGCTGCACATGGCTGTAATCCACAGGAACATAGGGTTTGAGCAGGGGCCCACTTGGCTATTGTGCCTACCATTCAATAACATCACCGCTGATCTGTTATGTTATCCAATGCTGTCTTGAATAAAGTTAAAGACACAGTCTCTACTATCTTCTGAGGAAGAAAATGCCACACTCGAAAGACCCTCGGCAAATGACATTCTGCCTTATAGGGGAAACCTTATATTATTAAACGGTGTTCCCTGGTTTTATTCCCTCCCCCAGGCAAACGCCTTCTGGACTTCAATCCCCTAAAGATCTTCTGTTTTAATGAAATCACCTCTCATTCTTTTAATTCCCAGTGGTTACAAAGCTAGCCTGTTCAACCTGTTCCTCATAAGATAACAGCTTCATCAATTATTAAAGTGAAATAAAAACAAAGTGCTAGATCAACTCAGCAAGTCTTGGAGCATCCGTGAAGAGACGGTTAATGTTTTGAGACCAACATAGCTTTTTGTCCAAACATTGGGAACAATCATATTGGACTTGGAACTTAACTCTCTCTCCACAGACACTGTCAGATCTGCTGAGCTTCTTCATCAACTTCTGTTTTTATTTCAGTTTTCCAGCACATAGAGTAGTTTATTTTTAAATTAATTTGCTCAACTGCTCCTGAAGCAAGTTTTATTTTTATTTTCTGTACACCATGTTCCAGATGTGATCTCAACAATGGTCTATGAAACTATACCAACATTTCTCAACTTTTATATTCTATTCCTTTTGCAATAAATGACAACATTCCATGAATAACTTTCATCAGTATTCACACTAGGAAAAGACAATGTTGTCGAGGATATTACTGAGACACAGGCTGCTAGACTAGATGGGATTGAGGTTCACAAGGAGGAGGTGTTAGCAACTCTGGTAAGTCTGAAAATAGATAAGTCCCCTGGGCCGGATGGGATTTATCCTAGGAATCTCTGGGAAGAGATTACCAAAGCTTTGGCTTTGATCTTTAAGTCATCATTGTCTACATGAATAGTGTCAGAAGACTGGAAGATAGCAAATGTTGTTCCCTTGTTTAAGAAGGGGAGTAGAGACAACCCTGGAAATTATAGACCAGTGAGCCTTACTTGAGTTGTGGGTTAAGTGTTGGAAAAGCTTAAGGGATAGGATTTATAATCATCTAGAAAGGAATAAGCTGATTAGGGAGTCAACATGGTTGTGTAAAGGGTAGGTCATGCCTCACAAACCATATTAAACTCTTTGATAAGGTCATCAAACATGTGCATCAGGTAAAGTGGTTGATGTGGTGCATATGGATTTCAGTCAGGCGTTTGATAAGATTCCCCACAGTAGGCTATTGCACAAAATCCAGAGGCATGGGATTGAGGGTGGTTTAGTGGTTTGAATCAGAAATTGGCTAGCTGAAAGAAGACAGAAGGTGGTGGTTGATGGGAAACGTTCATCCTGGAGTTCACAAGGATCTGCCGTTTGTCAATTTTATAAAGGACCTGGATGAGGGCATAGAAGGATGGGTTAGTAAATTTGCAGATGACACGAAGATCAGTAGAGTTGTGGATAGAGCTGAAGAATATTATAGGTTACAAAGGGACACAGATAAGCTGCAGAGCTGGGCTGAGAAATGGCAAATGGAGTTTAATGCAGAAAAGTGTGAGGCAATTCACTTTGGAAGGAGTAACATGAATAAAGAGGACTGGGCTAATGGTTAGATTCTTGGTAGTGCAGATGAGCAGAGAGATCTCTGCGTCTACGTACATAAATCCCAAAGTTGCCATCCAGGTTGATAGGGTTGTTAAGAAGGCATATGGTGTGTTAGCTTTTATTGGTAGAGGGATTGAGTTTCGGAACCATGAGGTCATGCTGCAGCTGTACAAAACTTTGGTGTGGCCACATTTGGACTATTGCATATAGTTCTGGTCACTGCATTATAGGAAGGATGGGGAAACTTTGGAAAGGATTCGGAGATTTACTAGGATGTTGCCTGGTATGGAGGGATGTTTCTTATGAGGAAAGGCTGAGGGACTGGAGACTGTTTTTGTTAGAGAGAAGAAGGTGAACAGGTGACTTAATTGAGACATTAAGATAATCAGAGGGTTAGATAGGATGGACGGTGAGAGTTTTTGTGATGACTAGCACAAAAGGGGTGATATAGGACAGATGTCAGAGGTAGTTTATTTATTCAGAGTAGTAGGGGTGTGGAACGAATTGCCTGCAACAGTAGTAGACTTGCCAATCTTACGGGCATTTAAATGGTCACTGGATAGACATATGAAATAGTGTAGGTTGGATGGGCTTCAGAATGGTTTCACAGGTCACCATAACATCGAGGGCCAAAGGACCTGTACTGTACTGTTATGTTCTATGTTCAATATGTCTTTCTAATCATTTGATGTACCTGCATACTCATACTTTGAGATTCTCTTATCAGGACGTCCAGATCTTTCTGTTTTGTAGAGTTGTGCAATCTCTCTCCATTAAAGGTGTACTGCCTTTCTTTCCTTCCTGTTAAAATGGGCAAGTTCACATTTACTCACAGTACATGCTCCTAGACCAGCTCAAATAATGTCACAATAATAGCTTTCGAGACTGACCTAAGGTGTTAACGATAAAATGACAAGGAGAAAAAGTGAGGACTGCAGATGCTGGAGATCAGAGTCGAGAATGTGGTGCTGGAAAAGCACAGCCAGTCAAGCAGCATCCGGAGGAGCAGGGGAAATCGATATTTCAGGCATAAGCCTTTCATCAGGAATTGCTGATGAAGGACTAACGCCCGAAACGTTGATTCTCCTACTCCTCAGATGTTGCCTGACCTGCTGTGCTTTTCCAGCACCACATTTTTGACAATGATTAAATAACATCAAGAAAGTGTGGGTCAAACAGTCAGCTTTCAATATACAGGACAAGACATGCAGGATCTACCTAACATGGACACAAACCTCCAATATCACAATGGGTGGGGAAGTCCTGAGGTTTGTCTGGAAGAGGGAGAAAACAGCTAGGCCCATTGCCATGTAGATGTAGCAATTAACATTTTACGCGAAGGGGATCATCACATAACGTGATGTTGTTGAAGTAATCCTTGGTCTCAAGAGTCTGCCTTAGATGGTGACACTGTGGCACCAGGATACTTGCTCCATAATAGGTGTGAGAAACTGAAGTGCAAAATCAGGAAACCCATTAATATGAGAGCTGTGAAATGTGCCATTCCTTCCAACTACGGCATCATAAAGCTTATATCAAATTGTGGACCCTCTTGGCTCAGGAAGTTGACTCAAGGCATTGAGAATTTTCCATCTGTCAAAAACCCCCTGAGGAGAACATTCATCTGAAATCCATTCCTTGAGAGATGCGTAAATATCTTCCTGCAGAGCCCAGGCTTAACACTTGTGCAAGTAAAGTCAGTTCTTTTCTAACACAATGATTGCGTTCTTGTGCAGGCCTGTGTTATAGCAAAATTGTGCTTTAGTAACAGCACTTGGTGTTGTCAATGTAATCACATTACAGCCAAGGCAAGTTTTAAAAGTTTCTGCTTCAGAAACAGCATCTCCAAAACATCAACCGTGTTACAGCAAATTTGTGTTCACAAGAGATGTGTTATAGCTGGATGACCTGTACCAAATTACTAAGAGTTGAATGTTTACAACTCATGCGTACCCACACCCTCAACTGGCACAGCCTGGCTTCAGAAAGGGCCTGATGCCCTGAGGTCAATTAAAATTGGAGAGGAGAGCTGTGAATTAGGTTCACGTTGTTGCAGAGAAGACGCCCTAGTGGAAAGAAGCTAGAATGTGAATGGGAACAATAAAGCATGCTCAAAGGCAGAAAAGCATACACCACAAAATATATATATATCTCACCTGATTAGGGAATTGAGATGAATAAAAGCATTTTAAGAAGGCCAGATAAAACAGTGGAACAGAGGAAGAGAAGCAAATGGAAATAGGAAGAGCTGAAGATGAGTGAGAGGAGGCTGGTGTGAAACATATAATTGGTAGCATTGCACTACTGCTCAACAAATATTCATGCTGTAAATTCTATGCAGGTGACACTGTTCTCTGTAAACCTCAACACATTTCTTTCTTTTCATGAGGTTGTACACAGACGTTACGAATCAATTAGCTCCCAGAGTCCGTATAGGTGACGGCAGCTGCATATCCTGCGCTTGCAAAATGCTTCTTGTTGTAAAGATCCACTGACCTTCACCAGACTCCATGATGAAGTACACCTAGAAGGTAAAGTCATAAGATTGCACGCTCTTTCAGATGGTGGATTCATGTTTAGACCATTTCTTCTCCCCCAGATAGCACCATCTCTCCCGGGGGGAGAGGGGAGATCCTTCCCAAGTACTGAAACAAGGGGCAACAGAAACAGTATATGTACCCAGCAGTGTGAACTGCTGCTTGAGTGTTCCTCATTAGGTGATGCAACAAAAAAACTCCTGAATACATCTAGAGATAACGGAGAGTCCCACACACATCATGCTTTTCATTTCAATTTAAAAGTTTATTTTCACACATGCCGTCATGAAAACACATGCACAGGTGACAAGATAACCGTGCTTTCTCTTGAAATGACAATCACTCATCAACAAAACCACTGTATTGTGATTCTCATGCCTGTGAATCCAGTCTGTAACATGTTCATATGTCAGCACCAGTACAAAGGATTGTGGGAGAGTGGATACAGGAATCAGAAGAGATGCAGCAAAACTCCCAAAGACATTCTTTGAAGCATGTGACAGAACTGTATCATTAGGGAGTGTGAGAAGCAAGTCACATGACCTAATCTGCAGCAGCCAGTGTTGGGGAAAAGAGGGCAGAAAAGTATGAACCCTTTACTAACAACTCAAAGATCCAACTGATGATTCTACACACTGCAACTAGAAGATGACCAGATAATCTGGTGATGCTGACTGAAGGATAAACACTGGCTAGAGCACAGAGGAGAACTCTCCCGTTTCTCTTTAGAATTGTGCCATGGGATCCGTTAGGCTCATATGAAGATACACATGGAGCCTTAGTTTAACAGCTTATCTAAAAAGCAGCAGCTTTGAATGTGCAGCATTCCAAGTACTGTACTAGAATGTCAAGCTTGAATTTTATGCTGAAGCCTCTCAGGGTAGGACTTCAATCCACAGACAATACCAACCTTTAACTGAAGGAATCATATTGCTATGGGTTTGGAGTCACAAGTTCACTACACCAGGCAAGGACTGCAGACTTCCTGCCTCCAGGAAATTAGCAAATCAGATAGGTTTTTACAATCATCTGATTGTTTCATGGTCATCATTATTGATAATAGCTTTTTAGTTCCAATTAATTAATTATAACTGCTCAACCACTGTGCTGGGGATTGATCTCCTTAATCCAGTTCTCTGAATGATTAAATCAATAACATTACCACCATTCAACCACACCCCTGGACATTTGTGCTATACTGGAGATTCAGGTTCCACTCCAGAGGCTTCAGCATGGAAACCAGACCCCAGCTGCCCACTTGGGCGGATGTAAAAGATCCTATGACGCTAATTTGGGAAGAAAGAGTAAAGATGTTCTCTCTCGTATCCTGGCCTCCATTTATCAAACAACACCAAGAATAACTTGTATAGCCATCTCAATTCTGCTTGTGGGTCCTGCTGTGTCATGTTCACTGACTGAACAGGAACCTCCACCCTTCAGAAGTCATTGACTAGGGACAAGCAGCTTTGTGAAGTTTTTAGAACAAGCAAGGTGCTATATAAATGGAAGTCCTTTCTCCTCATTAAAAGTCAGCAGCATTTAGAACATTTACTAACCTACTTAGTGACACCTACTGGCTGGGGATGCAGTTAACACATTCTGTTCACAGAACTGTCTTATGAAAGGCAAACCTGACTGAATCTTTCTCAGTTCAGATACCAGCATGTTTCTATAATGGATCTCGCGGCTTCACGCACCACTCCTGTAAGACAACAGCACAAATGACAAAGAGCTCAACACTGTCTACTGATTGAGTGAATATTCCCCCCAAAAGACTGCAAGTCAAGTTGCTCTCAATGGCTGGAGGAAGCAGCAGCACTGGGGAAGATAAACAGCTGCCCTTCAGGTTGCTTGTGTGAAAGCAGGAGGAATGTAGTAAGGGCACTAATCACACACTGGGATCAGGATGCAACACATTAATGCATACTTAGCACATATTGCACAGGGACTCTAACATTCACATTCAGAAACAGAATTGCACAGTATGGAAGGGGGCCCCCTACAATGTTATTCCCTTTTGAGTATTTATCAGCTTCTGAAAGTTCCTACTGAATCTGTTTCCAGTTCCCCACCAGGCAGTGTGGTGAATTTCAGATTACAATCCTGTGTGGAGTTTGCATGTTCTCCCTGTGTCTGCGTGGGTTTCCTCCGGGTGCTCCGGTTTCCTCCCACAGTCCAAAGATGTGCGGGTCAGGTGAATTGGCCATGCTAAATTGCCCGTAGTGTTAGGTAAGGGGTAAATGTAGGGGTATGGGTGGGTTGCGCTTCGGCGGGTCGGTGTGGACTTGTTGGGCCGAAGGGCCTGTTTCCACACTGTAAGTAATCTAATCAATGACCGAGAGGAGAGTTAACAGACAATATGAACTTACCCAGGGCAGACGGGGTAGTTCTGCTGAACTTCTCGGTGGTAAAAGGAGAATACAGAGGGTCAGATGATCATTTTTTCACCAGCTCTCAACAGGGATAAAATTGAAACTGAGGAAATCCTTAAAAATGAAACCTCTATGAAACTTCCATGTTGTGCAAACTGCAAGAGAATCATACCATTACATGTCATGCCTAAGAAACTGTGCCTAGTGTACAAAGTGCATGGTAATTAGGACATTTGGATGCGGAAAGAGATATGGCTCTGAGAATATCTCAGCCTCTGGAAGATGTGGGTTCCTGTCCCACTGCGGAGACCTGATCACATTTCAGACCCACACTCCCCAGCTCCAGGACTGAGTAAATGCTGCACTGTTGGTGAGGGTACCGCAGCCTTTCAGATGAGATGGGCCTCAACCAATGTCATAAATATAATCTTGCCAACATCATGTTTGCAGGAGCTAGCTGTGATCAAACTGGCTGCTAGATTTCCTCCATCAAACAGTGAGCAGACTTCAAAACTACGTCATTAGCTGTGAAGCACTTGAGGACGTGTTGAAAGCTGCTGTACAAATTTACATGCATGCACTTATCATCCCTTCCAGAAAGAATACTGCACATTTACAGAATGCATATTCTAGATTAATGGTGCTGGAAAAGCACAGCAGTTCAGGCAGCATCCGAGGAGCAGTAAAATTGACGTTTTGGGCAAAAGGCCTTCATCAGGACCACTCTAATCTAGAATCTGGTTTCCAGCATCTGCCGTCCTTGTTTTTACCTTTACAGAATGTACTCCAGTTGCTGCAAACCCACACTTCCTTACCAGTGATGTGAAAAAAGGACAGTCACAGATGATGCAATGAAAAGCCCAGAAAACCTCATAACCCAATACAACACGCACACATAAAATCACAGAATATTACAACATGGGGAGGGGAGAGGAGAGAAGGGGCGAGGTTAATCAGCCGAGAGCACTCGCACCAGCTCTTTGAAAGAACTACCCAATTAGTCTCATACCTCCGCCACACCCCCAGCCCTTATACATACATTAAATATATTATCTGACATAAATTAGCAAAACAAGAAACAATAGAGGGTGTGAGCCAAGGGGTTAAAGGTCTCATGGATCTGAAACTACTCAAGTAGCTCATTCCCATAGGAAGCCTTTATTAGTGATTTATGAACTGCTCACTGGAAGCCCTTGGCAGTGCAACACTAAATGCAACCAAATATAAAATGTTCAAGAGGCAATCAACAAAAACAGCTGAGGGGGTGGCTCATAATTCACAGTGCTTTCACCACAAATCCCATTTCAGGAAATGACAATCCAGGAGTCTGTTTACAAGCCACCTTAGTAAACTGATTAGCGTTAAATATATTTAGCAGCTTCCTTTCATTGCAATGGCCTCTCAATTATCACCCACAGCCTGAAAAATTTAAAGCAACAAAGTGTAACAACTTCACCACCACCACACAGATGGCAACAGCCACGTGGAACCACCAAACTCTTGATCTGGGGGCTTGGAATGTCTCTTGTAACAGAGAAAGCAGCTCACAGAAGTAGAATTGAAGCTGTCTTAATGAATCTGAATGGGAAATAGGAGCATGAACATTCAATCAGAACAAATAGTGAGGTTGGTGGAACTGGGAACAGGAAGGGTCCACTCGACATAGCACTTCACGACTGAGACTGGGAATTGTTTTGAGCTTCGGCATTTTAGCTAAGGAGAGAGAGAGAGAGACGCAGCCAAAGGAATGGTTCCACTGAGCTACAGGCCAAACTCTCTGACACTATGTGACAGCAAGGGTGTGGGGATCAGATGGAACAAGCTGACAATAAAAATTGGCACAGTGTACAGGAAAATATAGATTCAGCCTCCCATCTGTCATCTTGGGATGATCAAGCAATAAGGTTAATAGGAGGCAGCAGTGTTAACATTCTTGGGACACAGATTTGAATACCACTTTGGTGGATGGTGAAATTTCAGTTCAATAAAAATGTCGGGTGAAAAGCTATGCTAATAGCAATTGCGTAACCACGGTCAATTGTCCATCTGGGTCACTCCTGTCCTGACCTGGTCTGGCCTACTCTAGAGAGAGAGCAATGTGGTTGACACTCAATTGCCTTTTGGGTAATTATAAATGGGTAACCAGCACTGGACTAGCTAATGACACCCCATTCCAAGGAGGAATAAAACAAGGGTGACTTTAACAGAACTTCACGTTTGACCTCACATCCAGGTCAGAGGCAAGCTGCTCAACTGAGCAGAAACACAGCGTTGGGAGGGCATCTATTTAGTAGTGGGGACTTGGGCTTTATTTGGCACTAGGCACAGTGATTGCAGGACAACCATGAATCTTATGATCAGCAGCAGCTGGATGCTGAGCCAGAAGGCACAGCAGTGTTCAACTCAGCTTATCCTGGTCAGTGAGAAAGTCTTGAAGGCTGGAGAAACAGGGACAGTAGGAGGCCATTCAGCCCCTTAAGCTTCCTCCACCAATTGGGTCAAATCCATAGCCCTGAACAGGGCTTCTGTAAAACCTACTGATCTTAGATCTGCGAAGTTTCAATTAATTCCCAACATCCCAGGGTAGGGTGGGGTGTTTGAGAGGTAAGGGTGAGGAGAAGAAAAGGGAAAACAAAAAAATGACCAGATCACAAATCAAGAAACATAGACATATTCCTAAGCAGCAGCATTTAAAGCCAGGACATACTTTTCAAAATATTTTGCTAACCATTAAATTTCAACTAAGCAGTTTCTACCCCTTATATTTTGGATTCTTAATTAGCCATACCATTTGCTGAGGTGTGTCTTGCTCCTAACACTCCATTGGAAACCACTAGCTTTCTCGTCCATGAACAAGAGACTACTCCCCCTGCAACTGGGGCAAAGAAAGAAATTATTAAAAAGATATTTTTGAACACAAAACACTTCAGCACTGAGGAAAGGAACACACTTTGTGTCATCACTAAGCCAGTCCAGATTAGAGGCAGAATAAAGTTCCCTCTGACTTGCTGTCGATGGCGCAGTTATTGACCCCAACCTCCTACTATCACAAGCTGGTCATGCTGAACTCCAAGTGACAGCTCCAAGCAGAACCTACCGAGCAGATTTGTGTAATGAACACACCCCACGAGTTCACACGGGGAAACACAGCAAGCTGGTATTGCAAAAATCACCCAGTCATTACAGTGAGGCTCTGTTTAAACACAGAGTTTAAGACAGACAGGGTATTTTTCAAAGAACATTGAAAGATAAATGATGAAGATGGGTTTGTGCTGAAAATCTTTTGCGTTTGGTGTTATACCTGGTGTCAATTGCTGGAATCTTTGCTCCTTCTAAACCCCATGCTCTCTCCTGTTACACTGTTTAAAACAGGATGCAGAGTAGCTCCCTGTACATATCATGCAGGCCATCACACCATCCCCCCACCCAGCACTTGGGTGGTCAGTAAAGTAAGGCTCTCCTTCCTATCTGTCCAGCTCGTCTGTCCAGCTCAGACCTCGATGCGGGCATCTGATCCTTTCCCCTCTTTCTGAAGCATGTCCTCCTGCTTCATCTTTGGCTTCTCAGTGCGTGTATGCCAGACCAGGACCTAGGGGTGCAAAGGTGGTGGGGGTGGGAAAGAATGTAATAGCCATTAGCATTCACCCACTCACAGTGTGTTACAAACAAGGCATGCATCAGCATTACACTGGCAGGCAATGCACTGCAGCCTGGCCAGGGCAAGCGGTGAATTTTACAGCAGAGTCGACTCAGTCAACTGGTCACAGTCTTTTTTTTTAAGATTAGATTAGATTCTCTACGGTGTGGAAACAGGCCATTTGAACAGTCTTGATGTACCGCAGTAAACCAAAACTACAGCGATCTCCAATAAAACTAGGATTATTTCACCGACAAAAATATAGTGTGGCAGTTACATGTTACAAATTACATGCATTAAACCAATCCCAGACACTCTCAACAGGGCAGTCTCAACTCACAAGTGACAGAATTATCCTATTTTCTCCACATTGTGACAATACCTTCTGAAGGCAATGTAAATTCAGCCCTTACAGACAATGACTTCAGTAAAGGCTGTTGCCTACTGTGGCAATGAAAGTGTCTTTGTGGAGATGGGGTGGGGGAGGCATTACAACTTTCTGGACCAATGTTTGTTCAGACAGGATGCGAAGAAATATGGAGCAGAAATGTCGAGCTAAGTTCAGTGATTAATGAGGAGCGAGGGTTCACGGCTCAACCACCAAGAGTTACGATAATTTTAGGAATTTGTCTTTGAACAAAGAGCTATTATGTATACTTTGAACTGCAAGTAACAAACAGAAACTGGGATGGCAGCAGGGACAGGGACTGTGGTGATATGCAGAGACTGGAGAGCCCTCATAAGGTGGTGAAGGGAAGCTTAATCCAGGTGCTCAAACTCATGAAGAGTTTGGATACAGTAAATAAGGAGAAACTGTTTCCAGTGACAAATACCAAAGGGAAAATAAGTAGGAGTAAGGAGCATGTGAGTGAACTCTATCAAAGAGCCAGTACAGGGTCAATAGCCGGAAGGCTTCTCCTGTGCCAAAGCACCCAACAAATTAATTTAATCTGAAGAATTAGGAATACGGCAAGATCCATATAAATGGACATTTAATTTTACATAGATCCATTTAACTTCACTCAGACCCCCTGTGACCAAGTGATTATCCTGCTACCTACCGTGTTACAGTTATCTGCCTTGGGTTCAAGCTCCTCAATGGAGACCAGCGATTGCAGCAGACTGCTTTCAAGGTAACCACGCTCTGCATTGATGTCGAACCTGGCCTCACGGTTAGCCAGAAGCAGCTGTAAGGCCACAGCAAACCCTGCCATGTCCATGGGGAAAGGACGGTTCGGTTTCCAGGCCGTGTAAAATCCAACCACCTTCCCGTTCTCCACCAGCGGCCTCTCGAAACGTAAGCCCCCAACGAGACCCACTGGCCAAACAGAAACATGTTTTGTCCAGCGCATCTGTGGGAAGAGTGAGGCAACAGGAAGAGTAATTTATATCATGACTTCACCACTTAATCCATCCAGAGTTAGATCAGTCCCTTATAGCAATCAGAAAGTGACAACTATCATCGGAGGGTCATCAAATGCCGGTTTCAATGTTGCTAGCCATTACATTTGAAGTACTCTCGAATGTTTGGCTGTGCTATTTCCATCAGCTTACATCTCATTCTGCTAGGATACTGAACGAAACTTCAGACAAAAGAAGTGCTTCATTACCTGCAGTTTTTTTGTTTTTACAGATTAGATGATACAATGCCCCTTTAAGTAAAACTACTGGTCAGAGTGAGTTTGGAAACAACTGAGGGACAATCAGAAGGAACCTTCTTTTTAGTAAGTGCTATGGTAACATTACTGCCATTACTAACTTAGAAATCATATGCAATAGAGTGGTGCCTTCCCATAGCAGCAAGGACTACTTTATACAAACGCAGCTCCATTTATTCATCAGGTCAATGGTAACCGAGCAATATCAGAATGTTCAGGGTTATTATGGTATCGACCGAGATGCATTAACACAGGGCATGGCATCACCGACTGGGCTGTCTCCGATTGGTCCGGAAAAGGTGGTGGTGAACTGCTTTCTTAAACAGCTGCAGTCCATATGGTTTACACCCAGTATGCTGTTCAGAAGGATCCTATGACTATGACAGATTGGCAATATAATTACAAGTCAGGATGGCATGTGACTTGAAGGGAAACTCACAGGTTACATTGCTCCCCTTCACATTGTTCTAAAATGGTAGGTACAGGTCACTAGTTTCAAAAGTGCTGCTTAAGCAGCTGCAGTGCTTCTTAGATGGTACAGTGCTACTACAGTCAGCTGGTGACGGGAGTGAATGCTTGCATTGTGGCACCTGCTACAGAGGCGTTAAGTGTTAAGCATCTCTTTGGGGGTGCTCAGAGAAGTGTCTGGTTTCTGACAACTTTCGATACTTTTATACTTAACTATTCCAATGCTCTCCTGGACAGACACCATCCTTTAACCTGCATAAGCATCAACTCCTTAAAAATAAAAACAGAAATTGCGAGAAAAAAAACCTCATCTGGTCTGTCAGTATCTGTGGAGAGAATCAGAGTTAACGTTTCGGCTGTTCTGGCATTCTGATGAAGGGTCACTGCATCCGAAACGTTAACTCTCAATCCTCTCCACAGCTGCCAGACCTGCTGAGCTTTTCCAGCAATTTCTGTTTTTCTGATTTCCAGCATCCACATTTCTTTCAGTTTGGTTTTTAACTCCTTGATAATGCTTCCTCAGTTCCCTAACTTGCACCAAATGCTATTAACCCAGCATCAGCGTGTTCACTGATCTCTGTGCTCTATTTTATCCTTCACTCATTCCCTATCTTAATCACTCCATCATTGAGTATCTGAGAGTTCCTGCAAGCCACCTTGGGAGACAGCATTCTAACAGTACAAGTATAAAGGTGAGCTTGTGTTCAGAATGAAAGCTCTGATCTACCTCATCAAACAACTTCAAACTGTAGGTGTTGTCATCATCTGCAAAGTAGACGACAGCCTCCTCGCTGAGCTCCCTGTTTTCCCGCAGCCACTGGATGCCCAGATTCCTTTGTTCCACACCGCGGGGCTTCAACCAGTTGGGATCACTCTCCTTCAGTTTGTAGATGGTGGGTGTTGGCAGGCTGAGGTGGGTGTAGGACAAGCCGCTCTGTGCCAGGAGGTCAGCCACCAGCTTGGAACGATTGGCAGCATCTTCCACGACAATCCAGTGGAACTTCTTCACATGAAGGAAGGTCTGGGCGAGACGGACCAGCTCAGCTTTCTGCACCAATCTGCCGAGAGTAAGGAACCACAGGAAGGTTACATACAGCAGAAACCAAGTACTCCCGTGTCATGAGGAGTGTTGGCAATAATGCAATGAGGGAAGCAAAACACATGCTGCACTGAGATCTGATTCTTCCCCTTCTGCATTCAGAGCGCTCAGTAAATAATGGTTAGAACGTCATTTTCCCAGATGGCCACTACTGGCACCTTTTGTTAAACAGTATCTCTACAGCAAGTGGTACCAGGTGAAGGCCCGATCCCACAAAGCCCCTTCAGTTTTTGCTCAGTCATGGGCCCATCTGGTGATTAGAGAATACAGCACTGTTGATTAGATACTGAAGAAACACTACTTTAAATGTTCAGACGAGTTATTGCATTATAGTAACAAGTACATCTACATTTGGCCAAGCATAATGGCTAAACGTTTAAGAGAGCTGATACATATACATCTGAATGAGGGGGAGCAGAACTCTTTGCCTACAGCCACCTGAGAGAGAGAGCTCAGCACAATGGGATAGACCAATGTGTCCTGAATAGTTAGCAGCTTGAGAGGAATGGGTGGGGAGTAGCTACAAATCCATGAGATGGATATCCCAATGAATGCTTGAGCAGACTTTATAGGCTGAATGGCTTACTGTTGCCCCGATGACTCATGGTCTTATAAATAGTTGAAAAGAAAGCATTTGCAACATTGTGTGGGGAAAGTGGGGCTGGAGCACTGGAGATTAATTGGAGAGATCTTTCAAAGGGCCAGTACAGGCATGCTGGGCATAAAAGGCCTCATTCTTTTGTGTCAATATGAATACCTGAGATACAAGATTCCGGGTTCAGGTTCCATTTCAGGACTTCAGGCAAAGTCAAGGCTATTTCCCCAGTGCATTTCTGAGGGAATGCAAGATTGTAGAAATGAGGACTGCAGGTGCTGGAGAGTCAGAGTCAAAAAGTGTGGTGCTGGAAAAGCACAGCAGGTCAAGCAACATCCAAGACAGATTATTAGAGATGCAGGCGTTTGGAAGCTCCACCTGCCATCTCAGCAACACATTGACGATCCCATAACACTATTTTGAAAGCAACAGAGTGCAGATCCTCCCAGGATCCTGGCCAATACCTATCCCTCTACTGCCATCACAAAAACGGACGATTGGTCATTATCACATAACTGATTGTTGGAGCTTGCTATGCACAAATTGGGTGCTATATTCATCTGGGACTAGACTTCATGAAGCACTTCATTAGCTGAGAGCTCCTAAAGTGATGAAAAGTGCAAAGAGAAAAGGGAGCTCCTCTTCCTTGCTGCCTCAAGTGGAGCTGAGTCCATGGAAGATCAGCCATGATCTTATTGAATTGTGGCACAGGCTCAATGGGCCAGATGGTCTAATCCTGCTCCTGTTTTTTATTTCTTACGCTGAGTCCTGCTGAGGGAAAGTATACGGGATCAAGGAGCTACTTAATAAAGTGCATGGTTCAGTGGTCTTAATATTAAAAAACATTAATTTGGATAAAAAGGAGGACGTGGAACTCAACTCTTCAATGGATTTTAGGAACACAAAAGGGAGAGCTTGTGAACTGCGAAGGTTGAGGGAGAGACATTAACAGCGACATTCAAAATCAAACATGATTGAGGGGGTGATACTACACTGAAAAGTCAGTAGAATGGAGAAAGAAAATCAGCAGAAATTGGGAGAAAGAGAGAAGTTGGATATTTAATCATTAATGGTTTAGAACAACATTGACTATATTCAAAATGATAACTGAAAACACGAGGTATTTGATAAAAGCTGGAAGGGAAAAAATTAACGACTGTATGGGAAAAGAGAAGAAAATGGATCAGTGACCAGTTTCAGCAAGGAGTCTGTCTGTGCTGTTGGTTTAGCAAAAGTTTAATTAAACCAAACCCATGGGACCAGGTATTTCCCAGTTGATCAAACATTCCAGATAATCAATACATAACTAATGTAAAAACACACATTAACTAATGGAGACAAAATGCAGAGGGTATAACACATCACTGTTATACTTTATTTACAGCATAAATCATTGATATAATAATGCAACTTTGCCTTAAATAAAACTTACCAGAGAGCCTTCTCATACACCCTCAACTGACTACTCAGACATCATGGTACTTGTGGAGAAATTGACTCAAAATTGAATCGAGTGTTGATATTTCATGTGACAATTTGAATGAATGATAAGTCTGTTTACATTAAAGGTAAATAACCAATTAAAAACTATGAGAATTGGACAGGATAATACAGTAGACTGCTGTATATAATTCTTGCCTGTTTACTGAGAGTGCTGGTTAAAACAAAGTTTGCTGTACTATGATTCATAGCCCAGGAAAACTGTCACCATTTATAAGGGTCTGCTTCATAACTGAGCCCCCTGACCTGCACTACTATCACAGCTCAGAACTGAGCCATACCTGGTGTATGTTGGGGTGATGGCATAAATGGTTGGCAGAGGCTGTCCGTCTGCTGCCATCTCCTCTGCTTTCAGCTGCCTCTGCAATTTCTTCACCTCGGCCTGGAGATGCAGCAGTTTCTGATCTTTCTGCCTAACCAGATCATTTGCAGACTTCATTTGTGGCGTGCAATCACATGGCTGACCTTCAGAGGAACAGGAAAAGTGGTAAAGGAACAAGGAGACTTCAAACTGAAGAACGACTATTAGGTCTCTGTCCTGACTTACCTTCTTTCTCCAAGCATTTACTCCTCAAGGTTAACATTAACAACCACCTGATTGCCAGAACAAACAGAAACTCCAACATAACTCACTTCTTGATCCGAACCACTAATTTGTACGTCCAAGCTCCAATACCTCCCCAGCTTGTATGTTCTATGCATAACAGCTGTCCATAGAAATTCTAAATCCTGAAAACTGCAGTGGCAGCCCCAGTCTTTGCAAATAGTTTCTAAGTTTTAAGTTTGTGTTTTGTCTGTGTAGCTGTCACACCTTCACATTCATCCATACCACCAGAGAGAAACAGTGAAGTGTTCAGCGCCAATGCAACTCATCTTCAGAACTGTAAATTCAAATTAACTACAGGGTTCAAGAAGACCCTGGACTGGAAATGTTAACAGTTTCTCTCTCCACAGACACTGCCAGACATGCTGAGTTTCTCCAGCACTTGCGGGATTTCATTTTTAATCATGTACAATTAAACGGATTTTCCCTCTGATTTCCAAGATTTTACTGAGCAGTTCAAAGGGCCGTATTGCTTTTTCCTGCACCTGACCATACCTGCCTCCAGCATAAATGCCTTGTGCCTCCATGCCCTTAACGTTTACTCTCCTTCTGCAAAGGGAGAGATGGTTGCTGGGATTCAGTTCCACAACCATGTTTCACCCAAGAAACCAGAGTTGCCTGCACTCTGTCCTCAATCCACACCCAGCAAACACACCTTGCCCAGCAAGAATCACTGGAAATGAGCAGAAGGAGCAATGCTACCTGGTGCCACAGACTTGAAAGAAAGTTTACCACATGGAAAGAGGCCTCCTGACCCATAGTGTCTGTGCCAGCCCAAAACACAAGGCACCCAGACTAATACCACTTTGCAGCACATGGCCCTGCAGATAATGACACTCTAGGTCCATATATAGCCACCTTTCAAACTGTACTCCGATTTCACACAAGTTCCAGCCTCCTAACATCCTTACCACCCTTCTAAAACTTCTACCAATCACAAAATCTGTGTCACCTGGTCAGTGACCTCTCTAAGGGAAACAGATCCTTCCCATCCACTTTATCCAGATCCCTCTCAATTTTGCACATCTCCATCAAATATCCCTTCAATGCTCCAAGGAATACAGTCATTCTAATAGATGCATTTTTCAAGTCCTTGCAACATCAGTATAAACCCCCACTGTCCTCCCTTCTTCAGCAGGATTCCATCTCGTCTGCGACGTGGCGACACTATGTTTAAGTGATGGAACAACTAATGATTTCTAAAGGTCCAGCATAACTTGCTCATTTTGATTTTCAAATGACCAGCTAATAAAGGATTCTGTCTGCTTTCTTCAGCACTGTAACAAGCTGCCCCGCTACCTTTGGGAATCTGCACATTCTCTGCAAGATCTCTCATTTCCTCCACATCTCCATATCCTCCCACTAACTGGAGGTTGCTTAGCCTTGCCTCAACTCCCTAAATGCATGACTTAACATTTCTCTGGTTTGAATTCTCTCTGCCATCTGACTAGCTCAGGAAGTTAAACTGACTGGCATGTAAATATTTGCTCTATCTCTCGCTCTCCTTGTAAACAAAAGTACCTCCCTGTGTCTTACCAGGACAGATCAGGAGTAACCTTCAAAGCCAAAGTTAAATATTTAAGAAAAATAATGAGGCTGGGGCAATGGTCATTCTACTCACTGCAGTCAGCAGCACTGCAGCAGTGACAAACGATCATAGACTAGAAACATTAACTCTTCGGTTTTTATCTTAATAGATACTACCTGGCCTGATGACCATCTACTGAAACAGACTGAACAGCCTGGCCTGACGGAAATGCACAAGACTGACCCAGCAACACTGAAGTTTTGGCAACCACAAATATTTCAAAAGATGTATTAAAATGTACAATATGAGTAAAGGGCTTGGATGTAGGAGTTAAAAGCAGGCTATTTGGCCAATTGGACGTGTTCCTCTATTAAATTTGAATTAGCTTGTCACATGTTCTCAAATGAGTACAGTGAAAAGTTTACAAGTTGCCACTTACTGCACCACCTTAGGTTACAGATTCATGAGGACTAACACTTAGGAAGAAAAATAAAGAAATAAGTCCAGCATTACACACTTTCAACTACAAAGTTATAGTAAAAAATTAGAAAAATAAACAAATAATAAGTTCAGAACAGGAAACCACATGACATCTGATCTAATAATCTTCAACTCCACTTCCCGACTTTCCCCATAACCTCTGATTCACTTACTAATTAAAAAACACTCCAAAACAAAATAGATTGAAGATCTGGAAACAAAAACTGAAATTCATAACAATTCTGAAGGGTCACAGGATTCAAAATGTTAGCTGTCTCTCTCGCTCTTCAGGTGCTGAGTTTCACCAGCAATTTCAGTTTTTGAAGAAAAAAAAGTGTATCTGAACTTTAAATATACTAAATGACCCATCCTCTCGAACCCTCCTCAGTAAAGAATTCTTCAGATTCTCCACTCTCTCCAAGAAGACATTCCTCTTCTCCAATTTAAAGATTCAATCTCTTACTCTTGACATTATGCACTCTGTTCCTAGACATTTTAGGAAGGGGGAACAACTTCATAGCATCAACCCTGTCTAAGTCCCTCTGTAAACCATCATCCTTCCCAACTGCCTCAGGGAGATTATAAAAATGATATTTATGGTGGATATGAAATTGATTACAAGGGCAGGAAAGATGAATGACAGGAAAGGGGTATTCTGAGGGAGGATGACTGAAGTCAGAGATGTATACACGAGACGGTTATGAGAACGGGGGAAATGTTTGAGGGAGATGGGATGATTATGATCAAGGAAAGAATAATACAAACAGAACGAGTATGAGGGAGAGGGTGGATATAGTGAGGTGAGGAGGAAGTATAACATCGAGGGCTGAATGGCCTGTACTGCTCTGTATTGTCCTAAGAGACAGTGATGGAGGAGGGGGACAATGAGGGAAAGGGGTTGATGAGAGAGGAGCGTGGGCGAGGAGGGGGCAGGGAGTGTGGGGGGGGCGAGAATCATATGGGGCGGGAGCGTGGGGGGCAGGGTGGGGATGGTGAGGGGGTGGGGAGAGTGAGGTGGGGAGAGACGGTGACGGAGGTTGATGGGGGTGGGGAGAGTGAGGGTGGGGAGTGACGGTGATGGGGGTTGGGAGAGTGGGGAGTGACGGTGTTGGGGGGTGTGGAGTGTGACGGTGATGGGGGTGTGGAGAGAGTGGGGGGAGGGGAGTGACGGTGATGGGGGTGGGGAGAGACAGTGTTGGGGGAGTGGGGAGTGACGGTGATGGGGGATGGAGAGTGACGGTGATGGGGGGGTGGAGAGTGACGGTGATGGGGGGAGGGGAGTGATGGTGATGGGGGGTGGAGAGTGACGGTGATGGGGGGTGGAGAGTGACGGTGATGGGGGGTGGAGAGTGACGGTGATGGGGGAGGGGAGTGACGGTGATGGGGGGTGGAGAGTGACGGTGATGGGGGGTGGGGAGTGACGGTGACGGGGGGGAGGGGAGTGACGGTGACGGGGGGGAGGGGAGTGACGGTGACGGGGGGGGAGGGGAGTGACGGTGACGGGGGGAGGGGAGTGACGGTGATGGGGGGAGGGGAGTGACGGTGACGGGGGGGGAGGGGAGTGACGGTGACGGGGGGGTGGGGAGTGACGGTGATGGGGGGAGGGGAGTGACGGTGACGGGGGGGGAGGGGAGTGACGGTGACGGGGGGGGGAGGGGAGTGACGGTGACGGGGGGAGGGGAGTGACGGTGATGGGGGGGAGGGGAGTGACGGTGACGGGGGGGAGGGGAGTGACGGTGACGGGGGGGGGGGGAGGGGAGTGACGGTGACGGGGGGGGGTGGGGAGTGACGGTGATGGGGGGAGGGGAGTGACGGTGACGGGGGGGGAGGGGAGTGACAGTGACGGGGGGAGGGGAGTGACGGTGATGAGAGGGGGTGGGCGGGTGTCTGTGTGGGGGATGGGGAAAGGGGTGTGATGGGGGATGGGCGGGGGTGTGATGGGGGATGGGCGGGGGTGTGATGGGGGGCGGGGGGTGTGGGGGAAGGGGCGGATCGGGCGGTTGGTCCCGCCCCTCATCGGGGACGGGCCGAACGGCCTTTCCTTCCATTCTCGAGTTTTCCTCAGGAAGCCCCCCCACCTCCCCGCCGACCCCGGAGCTCGGTCGCCTCCGCCTGGCGCACTGACCAAGCTGCAGCAGCGCGTACATTAGGCCCAAAACCGAGACCAAGAAGTAGACGACAAAAACCGAGCGGAGCTTCAGCCGCGACAGCCTCATGGCGCCGGCAAGCGGACAGCCGAGCCTCACTTCCGCTGGACATCTACCGCCCTCCTCACGCCACTTCCGCCCCACTCCAACTGCTCGCTTCACCTCGATCAGGATCACGTCCGCCCCGCTCCCCGCCAACTTCCGCTCTGCTCCCCCGCCCCATTACTGACAACTTCCGCCCCGTTCTCGTTACCCTCTTCTCCTCGGTGTGTGTCACGTCCGCCCCGCACCAGTCACAAACTTCCGCTCTGCACCTGCTGCCCACTTCTCCTCGATGTGTCACGTCCGCCCCGCACCGGTCACAAACTTCCGCTCTGCACCAGCTGCCCACTTCTCCTCGATGTGTGTCACGTCCGCCCCGCACCGGTCACAAACTTCCGCTCTGCACCTGCTGCCCACTTCGCCCTTGTGAAATGTCACGTCCGCCCCGTTCCAACCTCTCACATTCACTCTATGAGGCTGCCACCGCGATAGACCATATTCACATTGCGTCATTTCCGGTTATCTGGCCACTGGGCTCCACAGTCCAGGTCTTTTGAAATGTTCTGTGTAGTGTTTGTGACTGTGGCCACCTCACACAGGAATTAATAGGCGCAACTCTATAAATGCCAAAATAATTCACTTTGACAATACAAAGTGTTTATGAACGACAACATTCTTTCAAGCATCTTGAAGCTTATTTTATTTACAGTATAAAACAAAGTGCTGAAGAAATTCAACAGGTCCTGGCATCCCCTTTAGAGAGAAACAATGTTTAAAGTCTGGGATAACTCTGCTTTGGTAGTTAAGAACAGTCAGAACAAACTTGAATCGTTAATTTTGTTTCTTTCTCCACAGACGCTGCCAAGATCTGCTGAATTTCTCCAGCATTTTTATTATAGATCCAAATCATCTGCACTACTCTGCATTTATTTGTGAGCTTATTTTATTTAGCTGTTTTGTATCACTGGACTTGCTTACTTTTTCCATATGCAGTTGTCTACAATGACGATAAGTTCACGCTCAGTGGTTCATTATATTAGCGACCTTAATTGTTCCAAAGGCTTTATCTAGAGCCAGAGGTTTGATCATTCTGGAGTTGGGTTTATTGTAACTTACAATTTGTCTTGAAAAGGAACAGTCAAGCATATTCAATTAAGACTGTGATTTGCCTATCTTTTTATTGTTGAGACATTTTAATGTCCATAATAAATAAACCTTTTTTTCAGTGTGTCTTATTAAGTTGACACCTGCTACTTTGTCAAATTATTCTGATGTTTCTAAATGGTGGGTGGTGCAGTGATTAGCACTACTACCTCACAGTGCTAGAGACACACAGGTGACTGACTGTGGGGAGTTTGTACATTCTCTGCGTGGGTTTCCTCCCACAGTCCAAAAATGTGCAGGTTATGTGAATTGGCCATGCTAACTTGCCCGTAGGGGAATAGGTGTGGTGGGTTGCTGTGGACATGTTGGGCTGAAGAGCCTGTTTCCACACTGTAAGTAATCCAATCATGAGGTACCAGTTGGATTTTTTAAGTTTAATTGGCTTTAATGTGTCCCTTTCCTACTTGCTTGGTGTGTCACTGGCCATTCGCAATTAGGACTAGAAGGTGGGAGGTTGTGTGATTGGTGAAGTGGAGGGGCAGAATTAGGGGGCAATAGCTTCAGCTTTGAGCCAGGGATTCAGGAATGATGTTGGGAATCTGAAATAAAAAATGAAGTGAAAAGTTCAAAACTGAGATTAGTAGATTTTTATTTTGTTAGTAGTGGGATTAGGGGTTATGGAATCAAGGCAAATTGATGAAGTTAAGATCCGGATCAGCCACGATCTCATTGGAATTGTGTCAGATGCAGTATTTGCTTTTTTACTTAATCCCGAACAGAGTGGTTGCTAACTCTCCAAGGCACAAGACACAGGTCTTTGTTAAAGTGAAAGGCTGAGCACAAGCCTTCTGACCCCTACGTGCACAGTCTGGTCTTTATTAATGACAACACACTGTTTCTATTACAAACTGCCATGAACTAATTTTGTTGAATGAGGGGAGCTCTGTGTAAGGAGTAAAGTCAGGATGTCCCTGGTTCCTTACGCTCTCAAGATCTACATCAGGACCAAGGAGCAAAGCTTCAAAGGACGAGCAGGAGCCTGAGAAAGCTTTAGATCAGATCCTGAGTAAGTCAGACTTTGGTCTTATTTCATGCCCATGGTGACCTGCACTAACAATTATTCCAACACATTCCTCTTTGACCTCATACATTACAGCTCACTAAACTTAAGTTCACTCAACTCAGTTTACTGATCATATTCTGACAGCACTGAGTCCTGTTCACCCATCCATCTCTATACCTAGCACATTCATTATCCCCCAGTCAATCAATTCCTCAAGTTTAAAATTCTCAATCTTATGTTCAAATTACTCCTAGACATCATGGTGTTAGGTGCATCAGTCAGAAGGGAATGGGTCTGTGTGGGTTACTCTTCGGAGGGTCGGTGGGGCCAAAGAGCCTGTTTCCACACTGTAGGGAATCTAATCTAATCAATCCTCCCTGAAAAAGTATAGTAGACGTGAATGTGGGGTAATATTCATTCCCTAAACCCGGTTTATCTCTTAACCAACAACATTAAAACAGACTATTGCCCCATTAATTGTGGAACCAGGTTGTGTGATGCAGCGGATAATGTTCTTGCTTTGGGGTTTGAGGGCCATACCAGGACTTGTTGGCCATGGGCAGTGCCCAGGATAGGGTGGCACATCAGAGGGCCCAAGGCAGCAGCACGGAAAGCCGTGACTTTTGTCCCTGTCCCTGGGAGCTGTGCCCATGACATAGCCAAACTGGTTGATTGTGAGCCTGTAATTCCATCCAAAATGCCTCTAGCAGCTGATAAGAGTGGGAGGGTTTGCGGGAAGCCATTCTGATCATCGCTGCATTTCACTCACGGGAATGCACCAGTCAATAAACATGGCCTAACCCTCCCAAAGGAGGGTGGGAGGTCAGAGGCACATTCATTGGGAAAAGGTAGTTTTGTGGACAGTGGCTACCTATTTTTCTTTAATTCTCCAGGTTGGGCAGAATGGCCTTCTTTATCAAATTATAATGATTCTGTTAATCATTTTGAAAAGATGTTCTTTGCTGTAAGGAGCTTTACGATATCATTGGGTTGTGAAAGGCATTGCATTGTATCCATTGGGGTGCCTTCCTAGCAAGGACACATGGACCTGAGCAAACAGTTCAGAATAACTAAGCTCTGGGGACACAGTTTCAAATCCTACACCAGCGGCTAGTGGAATTGAAACTCAATGAATCAAACCTGGAACCAAAGAGGATCTTGTGGTGCTGTGGTAGTGTCCTAATTTGAGGTGGAAGGTATGATTTGAAGTCCTACCAGTCCGATTAAAAAAAAAGTAAAATCTGGAATTGAAAGCTCCTTTGAGGGAATGTCAAATGAATCATATCCATGTTTACCAAAGGGGAAGCACATAATGAGGAAGGGGATGGGGGAATCAACGGAGGCTCCTGGTCTACAGCAATGCCAGCAGGAGGGCTGAATGGCCTCTTTGTGAACTGTCAATTCTGTAAATGACTGTGACCAGGAAATATACAGATCAGTCAGATTGACTGAAATCAAACAAAGAACTGCAGACCCTGGAAATCTGAAACAAAAACAGAAATTGTGAAGAAACTCAGCAGCTCAAGCATCATCTGTGAGGAGAAAGCAGAGTTAACATTTCGAGTCTGGTGACTCTTCATCAGAACTGATAGCAGCTAGGGGTGGCATGCCTTTGATCGACTGAGTTCCCCTGGACTGAGAGGAGACGGTACTCTGATTGTGTTAAAGAGTCACCTGCCAGAGGGGACAGAAGATAAAGGGAGAGGGAAAGGGGTGAGGGACAGTGCTCTGCAGATCCACAGTTCCAGGACACTTGTACTTTCACTATATAATCAGCTGTTATCATCAGATTGTTATCGATTGGAATGTGCTGCTGTTTCTCGATACCAGGGACAGTTTGTCCTACAACAGGAGATGCACTCACACACACTCAGTGCTTCTCTGGTTGTTAATCAATGGCTTTGTTTGTGTCCCTGTTGGTGACTGAAACTGATAGTGAGTTAGTGTGTGCATGAGCCAAGGCCAGTATCAGCTAAAGATCACTTGCTGTGTTCCTCACTGACAAACTGACCCTTCAGCAGCAGGAATTGTTTTGTGAGCTGCTGTTCCCTGGCACAGTGCTCTTTGTCCAGTGAGCGTCTGAGAGTGGGGGATAATGTCTCTTCCTGACAGTGACACCCATTCCTCTAAAGTCAGGCCATGCAGAGTTTCCCAAAGCCCCAGTGAGTAGTCGCCAGTCACAGGTTATTGTTTGAGTTCCTCACGGTGTATATTATCATCAGGTGTACTCATTCTGTCCTCAGCTACAAGCAGGAAGATTTAAAAACAGCAGAGGCTGACTTTATCAGTCTCAGAATTTCAACCTACCCCCCCTCAGTCTCGACTGCAAATACTCCTCATGTTCCTGTTCTTTGAGCTTTCCACCCAAATCCTGCAAATTCCGAAAGCTGTCCATTCTATTTAATCACACAGTTTCCCAGTTCCCAGACGCACCCCCCAAATTTGACTGTGCTCTGGGCTAGATGCCCTGGAAGGCTGGATCTTCCTTTAAGCCATTATCCCCTTCCAAAAAGGCTGAAGCTGTCGAGGTGGCCAGGCCAAGAACTGATGATCCACCTCAGATCATTACACTGTTCCAGACTTTACTCCTGACCCTCGAACATTCCCCAGCTTTCTCCCCCTCACTGGAACCTTCCTGCCGTACAGTACCAAAATGGAACAAGAAGTGTATGATACTGAACGGTCTAAAATGTCAGTGAACAGTTGACGTGTTAGTGTTGTCTGTCAAATATCTCTAACTCTTGCAGAGGTGAAGGATGCACTCGATCGAGAAACCTCCCTCTGCCATTGCAGCCACATTGGCAACACAGCAAAACCAAACCTCCAAGAATTAATACACAGAATGCTGGAGAAACTCAGCAGGTCCAGGGAGACCCTGAGGAGAGAAAGCAGAGTTAATGCATCTTGTCTGCTGTGACCCTTATTTGGAGGTAGGAGGAAAGCCTGCATTTGGGTAACACCTTTCATGGCCCATGTACATCTTGAAGTGCTTTACAACCAATTAAAACTTCTTCAAATGTGGTCACTCATGTAAGAGTAATCAGGGAAGAGATACGATTTGAGGGGATGAATGGACTACTCCTGTTCTTATTTCTTATGGCTTTATGGTAATATAGGATATGGCGCAGCTAGACTTACAGCAAGCTCCCACTCACAGCAATGTGAGAATGACCCAGTTCATCTGTTTACAGGGATGTTACTTGAGGGATAAATATTGGCCTCAGGACCCCAGGGAACATTAGTGGCCATTGGATCTTTTATACACACCACCTCCCACATCCCCACCCTCACCCTCTCCTCCCACCTGCCCCGAGAGGTGGGGTCTCAGTTTAATGTCTCATCAGAAAGGCAGCACTTCTGACAGTGCAGCCCTCCCTCATCGCTGACCCTTCCACAGTGCAGTGATCCCTCAGCACTGACCCTCTGACAATGCAGCCCTCCCTCAGCTCTGACCCTCTAACAGTGCAACCCTCCCTCAGCTCTGACCCTCTGACAGTGCAGCCCTCCCTCAGCGCTGATCCTCCCACAGTGCAGCCCTCCCTCATCGCTGATCCTCCCACAGTGCAGCGATCCCTCAGCACCGACCCTATAACAGTGCAGCCCTCCCTCAGCACTGACCTTCTGACAATGCAGCCCTCCCTCAGCGCTGACCCTCCAACAGTGCAGCCCTCCATCAGCACTGACCCTCCAACAGTGCGGCACTCCCTCAGCACTGACTCTCTGTCAGTGCAGCACTCCCTCAGCACTGACCCTCCAACAGTGCAGCGTTTCCTCAGCACTGATCCTCAGACAGTGCAGCGCTCCCTCAGCACTGACCCTTTGACAGTGCAGCACTCCCTCAGCGCTGACCCTCCAACAGTGCAGCGTTTCCTCAGCGCTGATCCTCAGACTGTGTGGCACTCCCTCAGCACCGACCCCACAACAATGCTCACTCCCTCAACACTGATCCTCTGACCGTGATTGCTCCCTCAGCACTGACCCTCCAAAAGTGTGGTTCTCCCTCAGCACTGACCCTCTGACAGAGTAGAATGCCCTCAACATTGACCATCCAACAGTGCAGTGCTCCCTAGCACTGAACCTCTGACAGTGCAGTGCTCCCTCAGCACTGTCCCTCCGACAGTGCAGCGCTCCCTCAACATTGACCCTCCAACAGTGTGGCACTCCCTCAGCACTGACCCTCCAGTAGAGTGGTGCTCCCTCAGCACTGACTCTCTGACAGTGTCTGCTCCCCCAGCGCCGACCGTCTGACAGTGCCCACTCCCTTAGCACTGACCCCGCAACAGTGCCTGCTCCTTCAGCACTGACCCTCCGACAGTGCCTACTGCCTCAGCACTGATCCTCCAACAGTGCTCACCCACTCAACACTGACCCTGTGACAGTGCAGCACTCCCTCAGTGCTGAACCTCTGACAGTGACTACTCCTTCAGCACTGACCCTTCGACAGTGCAGTGCTCCCTCAACACTGATCCTCTGACAATGCAGTACTCCCTCAATACTGACTCTCTGATAGTGAACATAGAACATAGAACATTGTAGCACAGTACAGGCCCTATGGACCTCGACGTTGCGCCAACCTGTGAAACCAATCTGAAACCCATCTAACCTACACTATTCCATTTTCATCCATATCCATTGACAATTTAAATGCCCTTAAAATTGGTTCGATGGACCTGGACACTGAGATCTCTCTGCTTATCTACACTACCAAGAATCTTACTATTAGCCCAGTACTCTGCATTCCTGTTACTCCTTCCAGAGTCAATCTCCTCACATTTTTCCACATTTAATTCCATTTGCCACCTCTCAGCCCAGCTCTGCAGCTTATCTATGTCTATCTGTAACCTACAACATACTTTGTCAGTGTCCACAACTCTGCCGACCTTCGTGTCATCTGCAAATTTACTAACCCATCCTTCTTTGCCCTCATTCAGGTCATTTATAAAAGTGACAAACAGCAGTGGCCCCAAAACATATCCTTGTGGTGTACACTAGTAGTTGAACTCTAGGATGAACATTTCCCATCAACCACCATCCTCTGTCTTCTTTCAAGTGGCCATTGTTTGATCCAAACTGCTAAATCACCCTCAATCCCATGCCTCTGTATTTTGTGCAATAGCCTACCATGGGGAACCTTATCAAATGCCTGACTGAAAGCCCTCCCTCAATGCTGACCCTCTGACAGTGCCCAGTCCCTCAGCACTGACCCTCCAACAGCGTGGCGCTCCCACAAAGCTGACCCTCCGACAGTGTGGCGCTACCTCAACGCTGACCCCTTGACAGTGTGGCACTCTCTCAGCACTGTCCCTCCATCAGTGCCCACTCCCTCAGCATTGACCCTCCGACAGTGCCCACTCCCTCAGCACTGACCCTCCGACAGTGCCCACTCCCTCAGCACTGACCCTCCGACAGTGTCCGTTCCCTCAGCACTGTCTCTCTGACAGTCCAGTGCTCCCTCAGCACTGACCCTCCGACAGTGTCCGTTCCCTCAGCACTGTCTCTCTGACAGTCCAGTGCTCCCTCAGCACTGACCTTGCGACAGTGCAGTGTTTCCTAAGCACTGACCGATAGTGCCTATTCCCTCAGCACTGACCCTCTGACTGTCTGGCATTCCTTTAGCGTTGATCCTCCAATAATGTGCTGCTCCCTTTGCACTGACGTGTCTGTTTAATGTTAAACTCAGACCAAGTTTAGGACTTGGATGTTTTTCTTTCTTCATTGTGTTACAGCGTGTGGGTGTCACTAGCAATGTTAGCATTTCTTCCCCAGCCGTAATTACCCCAATTCAGTGTAAATAAGAGTCAACCACAACATTGTGGGTCCGGAGTCACATGTACACCAGGATGGGTGAAGCTGACGGTTTCTATCCCTGAAGGACATTTGTGAACCAGATGGGTTTGACAGTAATCCGTGATGGTTGTCATGGTCACCATCACTGACCATCATTTTCAAATCCTGGGTTTGTAATAGAATTTTGATTCCAACAGTGCTTTTGCAGGACTTGAACCATTTGAACCATTTGTCCCTGGAGTAATGGTCTGGGTCAGTGTAATACTAACCCAGTGACATTCATGTATTGTGACACAGAGGGAGGTGCTACCCACTGGGGTGTCACCAACACACTCAGCTGTAACAGACCATGTAGCAGTGGTTACCTGACTCTAATCAGATCATCTGCTGATGATGGATGTGGCAGGTGACTGTAAATGCAGAACTATCTGTGAACCTCTCATCCTCCCTTTCCACTGTCTCAAGAATGAGTTCACAAGGAAAACACCAAGGCATGCATTGGGTTGGTCTTTTTACTGGCACTGTAATCCAACGTACACACAGATTCGGTAATATTGTCTTTCCATTTGAGCTGGAACTCAAGTTTAACTGAGTTTCATGTCGTGACAGGTACAGAATCCTTCGTGTAAGATTGCAACATTCTCTCCAGTTCTCCTGGAAGCAGAATGAACAGTGACAATGAAAATGTAATAGGAAGGCCATTCACCCATAACCACTTTGCTGTAACTAATATCTGGCCCTCATGTCCACTTTTTAAACACAATTAACCCCTCGTGCATCCCCCTCCCCAACTCTATTGAGCTACAAGATATTCAGCAATTAAAATCTGAAATGTAAACAGAAAGTATTAGAATTACACAGCAGGTAAGGCAGCCTCTGTAGGGACAGAAGCAGAGTTAATGATTCAACTTCAATAGGATTTTTGATTTTCCAGACAAGTGTCATATTGGCTCAATACATTAACCCTGTTTCTCTCCACAGATGCAGCCAGTCCTGCTGAGTTTCTCCAGCACTTTCTGCAGACATTCAGAAAATCATACAAAGGACTGGCACTGAGATACTGTTCTTGAAAAGCACAGATCACTCAGAGAATCTGTAAATTCCAGTTTATTTCCATCCTCATTTGCAATGTGAGATTTTGCAGAGGTGTTTAATTACTTAACAAGAAACTTTATAAAGATTACCCACTTGTTGTGGCGACACAAATAGCAGGGGTTCAGATAATCCTTGCCATTTGTTCCACAGAGGGGAATGTAACGAGTTGGACAGTCTGGGATTTTCGGATAATCATCACATTTTAACTGCAAGAAATTATTCCAGAATTAACATGATAGCAACTGGTAACAACATTTAAAACAAAACATACATTCCCCAACATGCAGAAACTGCCTTTCTGAAGATCTTACCTCAATAGCTGCTCCTGGCTGGTCTGAAACAGAAAATTGGAATAAGTTAGTAACATAGGGCACAGTATCTCAAAGTTCATGGAAACATTTGCTTAACAAGCAGGAAGACATTTGGAAGTGGAGTAAGGATTCTCACCAAAGATTAACACAAGCTCAGGTAAATAATCTGCATTACAGGGACTAATAATGTCTCAATTAACAACTAAGACAGAATCACCCCTTAAAAACACCCCAATTCACATAGCTCACGTTCACAATGGGAATTGGTTTGTTTAGTGGTCCCAGGATAAAGCAGAGTTTCTTGTTCATAGTGATAGCTGCAATCACCATCTCTTACACAGCATCACTGTAAATGCTCAGATGTTTGTCACTTTGGCATGTTTCCAGTTGCAAAGACCACTTCAGTAATCAGGAAGCACTCTCTCCCATTCAGTTGCAAGTATCAGACCGTCAGAGAGATGAACCTTACCCACCAGCTGCTATACAAAGCAGTGAGATAGTGATGAGAAACAATCGATTCATCTTCATTGTGAGATTGCTGGAAGTGAGTTCACTGGTTTGACACTGCAAGTATTTATATTGTGAGACATCCTGTTCCTGTGTGATTGTCAACAGCTATTTGCTTGGAAATTGCCTGGATTGCAATGAACGAGTGACTGAAGTGTTGCTTCAAAGCTTTTTAAAAGTGTGGCTTGCTGAACCTTAACAGCAAGTGGCAGGTAAAAGCTAGGCTTTTCACAATACAGTTCTTATATTCCCCACCTCCAGATGGCTAGCTTTCACTAAACAACCCCAGTCTCAGCTGAAATGAGATATGTGCTGCCTAAACACATAAAAATCAAAGGCCATCCACAATTCAGAATCAATTGCCAGTGAGTCCAAGATCGGGGAGGTGAGGCAGTTGTAGAGATTTGTCCTGAGTCTGATGAGATGATGAGAGATGGTGTCAGTCAATCAGAGAGATGCCAATATATTAGCAGGAGCTTGTTTTAGTCTGCACCTCTCTGGCTCAGAACAGAGCCTTCGACCTTTCTGCTGCCCAGCATTTCCTGGGTGAACCTGAGACTGCCAGGAGATGAGAGGGTCCCCAGCAGAGGCCTCAGAGGCTGTTGATTTGGAGGAACAAGTTCTCAATAGTGTTACAACACAGACAGCAAGTTAAACCAAGTCAGCCTGACTATCTCTAGATTCACAGCACAATGAAATAAAACCATTCCATGACCCTCAAAATTGCTCAATTGTTCTTAACCAGATTTACAAATAACAGATCTTGACATCAAGTTTATAACTTAAACAAAAATTATTATTAAGAATGTAACTTTAGCAGACAACAAGTCAACAGCAAGGTAATCACTGGTTAGCATAGTTCCCTCACAGCGCTACAGACCCGGGTTCGATTCCAGCCTTGGGCGACTGTCTGTGTGGAGTTTGCACGTTTTCCCCTGTCTGTGTGGGTTTCCTCCCACAGTCCAAAAGTGTGCAGGTTAAGGTGGATTGGCCATGGGAACTATCCCATAGTGTCCGGGGATGTGTAGGTTAGGGTGGATTAGCCATGGGAAATTGTTCAGATTGTCCTGGGATGTGTAGGTTAGGGTGGATTGGCCATGGGGAATTGTCCTATAGTGTCCAGGATGTGCAGGTTAGATGTGTTGGTGATGGAAAATTGTTCATAGTGTCCAGGGATACGTAGGTTAGGGTGGATTGGCCATGAGAAATTGTTCAGTGTCCAAGAATGTGCAAGTTAGGGTGGATTTGCCATGGGGAAATTGTTCATAGTGTTCAGGGAAGTGCAGGTTAGGGTGAATTGGTCATGGAAAATTGTCCCATAGTGTCCAAGGATGTGCAGGTTAGGGTGGATTGCCCATTGGAAATTGTCCCATAGTGTCCAGGGAAGTGCAGGTTAGGGCGGATTAGCCATGGGGAAATTGTCCCATAGTGTCCAGGGATGTGCAGGTTAGGGTGGATTGGCCATGGGAAATAATCTCATAGTGTCCAGGGATATGTTGGTTAGGGTGGATTGGCCATGGGGAATTGTCCCATAGTGTCCAGGGATGTGTTGGTTAGGGTGGATTGGCCGTGGGGAAATTGTCCCATAGTGTCCAGGGATGTGCAGGTTAGGGTGGATTGGCCATGGGAAATAATCTCATAGTGTCCAGGGATATGTTGGTTAGGGTGGATTGGCCATGGGAAATTGTCCCATAGTGTCCAGGGATGTGTTGGTTAGGGCGGATTGGCCGTGGGAAAATTGTCCCATAGTGTCCGGGGATGTGCAGGTTAGGGCAGATTGGCCATGGGAAATTGTTCCATAGTGTTCAGGGATGTGTTGGTTCGGACGGATTGACCATGGGAAATAGTCTCATTGTTCCCAAGGATGTACAGGTTAGGGTGGATTGGCCATCGGAAATTGTCCCATAGTGTCCAGGGATGTGCAGGTTAGGGCGGATTGGCCATGAGAAATTGTCCCATAGTGCCCAGGGATGTGTTGGTTAGGGCGGACTGGCCATGGGGAAATTGTCCCATAGTGCCCAGGGATGTACAGGTTAGGGTGGGTTGGCCATGGGAAATTGTCCCATAGTGTCCAGGGATGTGCAGGTTAGGGTGGATTGGCCATGGGGAATTGTCCTATAGTGTCCAGGATGTGCAGGTTAGATGTGTTGGTGATGGAAAATTGTTCATAGTGTCCAGGGATACGTAGGTTAGGGTGGATTGGCCATGGGAAATTGTTCAGTGTCCAAGAATGTGCAAGTTAGGGTGGATTTGCCATGGGGAAATTGTCCCATAGTGCCCAGGGATGTACAGGTTAGGGTGGGTTGGCCATGGGAAATTGTCCCATAGTGTCCAGGGATGTGCAGGTTAGGGTGGATTGGCTGTGGGGAATTGTCCCATAGTGCCCAGGGATGTGCAGGTTAGGGTGGATTGGCCATGGGAAATTGTCCCATAGTGCCCAGGGATGTGCAGGTTAGGGTGGATTGGCCACAGAAAATGCAGAAATTGATTGTGGGATGGGTCTGGGTAGGATACCCTTTGGACGGTTGGCATGGACCCTGTGGGCTGGCTTGCCTGTTTCCACACTGTAGAGATTCTATGAAAATGTAGGATCTGCAGTAACAACATTCATGTCCCACAGCAGGCCATTCATTCATGATTTATAAACTTTCATTATGTAAGCAATTTGACAGAGAGCAATAATTGACTTTGTATAAAGTTACCATAAGGACAGATTCTGGGCGTTTGATGCCTGGTGACAGATTACTCACACAGCTGGAGAATATCTCAGGAATGAAGCTGCTGAGCTGAAGAGACATTTGAACTGTGACCTGCTGTCTCCTCAGAGAATACAGTCTACGTGAGTCCTGTCACATCTAAACGATTGTCGGAGTGGATTATAAGGGTGAGGAATCTCAGAGGGTAAAATAATGACTTAGTAAAGAATTACTCTCTAACTGAGAGAGTTTAGCTCCTTAATTTCCTCATGCATTCCAGATGCTGTCTAGCAGCTTGACTTTACACTGATGACATTCCTGCAGCCATGGCCTGTCCTCCACGCTGCAAGTAATTAATTTTACACCCTTCAGAGAAACCAGGCAGTGTTCCAATTAATGAGAGAGAGCAAGGAAATTCTCTCGTTACTATGGCCACTTTCTTTCTGGGTCAGAGAGAGTTGTCCTCCTCCTCTCCCATTAACACTGAAAGTGGTTCGAAGCTGCCCCATAATTGCCCACTCACTAGGTCCCTCGGGGATGTGGCGTTATTGTGAAATTCAATGGATGGAGAGATGGATAAACAGCTGGGCCAAGGTGGAGATAGAATGAGACAAATTGAGAGAGTGAGTGAGTGTGAGTGTATGAGTGTGTGAATGAGTAAGCATATATGTAAGTGAGTGTGTGAGTGAGAGTGAGTGAGTGTGAGTGATGAGAGAGTGAGGGAGTGAAGGAGTGAGTGAGTGTGTGTGAGTGGATCAGTGAATGAGTGTGTGCCTGAGTGAGTGTGAGAGCAAATTGATGAATGAGTGTGAGTGAATGAGAAGGTGAGTGAGTGTAAGAGTAGATGAGTGAGTGAGTGAGTGTGTGAGTGAGTGCATGAATGTATGAATGAGTCAGTGAGTGAATGCGAATTAGATTGAATGAGAGTGTGAGTGAATGAGTGAGTGGATCAGTGAGTCAGTGAATGTGTGAGTGAGAGAGTGAGTGTGTATGTGAGTTTGAATGAGTGAGTGTGCCAGTGGATCAGTGAGTGAGTGTGAGTGAGTGTATGAATTAGAGTGAATGTGAGGGTAGATCAGTGAGTGAATGAGTGACAGAATAAGTGTATGACTGAGTGAGTGAGTGAGTGTGAAATAGAGTGAGTGAGTGAGTGGATAAGTGATTAAGTATGTGAATGAGTGATTGTGCGAGTGAGTCAGTGAGTGAGTGGATCAGTGAGTGTGTGAATGAGTGACTGGGTGAGAATTAGAGTGAGTGTGTGATTCAGTCAGTGTGAGTTAGTGCAAATTAGATTGAGTGAGTGAGTGTGAGTGAGAGTGAGTGAGGGAGTGAGTAAGTGGATCATTCAGTGAGGAGGTGAGTAGATCAGTGTGTCAGTGAATGTGTGAGTGAGCGATTGAGTGAGAGTGCGTGAGTGTGTGTGTGAGTTTGAGTGAGTAAGTGCAAATTAGAGTGAATGTGCGAGTGGATCAGTGAGTGAATGAGTGACAGAGTGTGTGACTGAGTGAGTGCGAAATAGAGTGAGTGAGTGGATAAGTGATTAAGTATGTGAATGAGTGATTCTGCGAGTGAGTCAGTAAGTGAGTGGATCAGTGAGTGTGTGTGTGTGAGTGAGTCAGTGAGTGAATGGATCAGTGAGTGTGTGTGTGTGTGTGTGTGAGTGAGTCAGTGGGTGGATGAGTGAGTGAGTGAATGAGTGACTGGGTGAGAATTAGAGTGAGTCAGTCAGTGTGAGTGAGTGCAAATTAGATTGAGTGAGTGTGAGTGAGAGTGAGTGTGGGAGTGGATGAGTGAGTGAGTGTGTGAGTAGATCAGTGAATGAGTGAGTGTGACTTAGTGAGTATGAAAGTGGATGACTGAGTGCAAATTAGACTGAGTGAGTCTGAGTAAGTGAGTGTATGAGTGAGTCAGTGAGTGAATGGATCAGCAAGTGAAGAAGTGTATGACTTAGTGAGTGTGAGAGTGGGTGAGTGAGTGGGTGTGAATTATAGTGAGCGAGCATGTGTGTGAGTGTGTGAGTGAGTGAATGCGAATTAGAGTGAGTGAGTGTGAATTTGATTGAATGAGTGGATCAGTGAGTGTGTAGATCAGTGAGTGAGTCAGTGTTAGTGAGTGAGAGTGAGTGAATGTGTGAGTAAGGAGTGAGTAAGAGAGTGTGTGAGTGTCAGTGAGTGAGTGTAACCTGCAACATCTTTCAGCACTATCCAGAACTCCACTGACCTTAGTGTCTTCGCAAATTTACTAACCCATCTTTCTACGCCCTCATCCAGGTTATTTATAGAAATGACAAACAGCAATGGCCCCAAAACAGATCCTTGTAGTACACCACTAGTAACTGAACTCCAGGATGAACATTTCCCACCAACCACCACCCTCTGTCTTCTTTCAGCGAGCCAATTACTGACCAAACTGCTGAATCACCCTCAATCCCATGCCTCTGTATTTTCTGCAGTAGCCTACCGTGGGGGAACCTTATCAAACACTTTACTGAAATCCATATACACTACATCCTCATCCACCTGTTTGGTCACCTTCTCAAAGAACTCAATAAGGTTTGTGAGACATGACCTACCCTTCACAAAACCGTGTTGAGTATCCCTAATCAAATTTTTCCTTTCTAGATGCTTATAAATCCTGTCTCTGATAATGCTTTCCACCACTTTACCCATAACCATAGTAGGCTCACTGGTCTATAATTACCATTGTTGTCTCTACTCCCTTCTTGAACAAGGGGACAACATTTGCTATCCTCCAGTCTTCTGGCACTATTCCTGTAGACAGTGACGACATAAGATCAAAGCCAAAAGCTTGGCAATCTCCTCCCTGGTTTCCCACAGAATCCTAGGGTTAACCCCATCTGGCCTAGGGAACGTGTCTATTTTCACACTTTCCAAAATTGCTAACACCTCCTCCTTGTGAACCTCAATCCCATCTAATCTAATAGCCTGTATCCAGGGAGGTGTAGGTGAGGTGCACTAGCCATGGGAAATGTAGAGTCGCAGGGAAAGGATAGGGAGATGGGTCTGGGTGGGATATTGTCCAGTGGAACTGCTGGGCCGAATGAATTGGGACATTCTATGGATTCTATAGAAACAGGCTCATGGTATCAAGATTGTCTCCACTGTGCAGGGGCTGGGGAGAGGTAAAGGAACAGAAGGGCAAAAGTGACCAGGGATTCCATAGACAGTGGATTCCATGGACTGGGAATTCCATGGACAGGGGTTTCTGTGGTATTAAACATGACACCAGAATGGTGTGTGGCCTCCCTGGTGCCAAGGGTCAAAGATGTGATGGAGTTGCTGAAGGACATCTTTGTAGGGAGTACCAAGCACACAGAGAGAAAGGGAAATGTGGTCATGAAGGCAGATTCCATTTTCGAACCAATAATTCTGAATGCAAGAATAGTCACATGGACAAATGAACATCAAGGAAAACCAACATAGATTTTCTCTGGGAAAAACACGTTTAACTAATTACTGGGGGATTTTTGTTGAGGTAACACAGAGGGTTGATGAGAGTAATGCTGTTGATCTGATATACACTGATTTTCAGGTGGTTGACACAGTTAGAAAGTATGAAATAATGGGAACAGAAACAACATGCAGTCAAAGTTATCCAAAGGATACAAAAACAGAGAAATGGTCAGTGGATATTTTTTGGGCCGGGGAAGGTTTGGAGTGGAGTTCCCAAGGGATTAGTTTTAAAGCCCTTGCTTTTCCTGAAATATGTCAATGATCTCGATGTCGACGTGCAGGGTACAATGTCAAAGTTGGTGTAAAATCTGGGAGAGTTGTAACCCGTGAGGTGGTTGTAGAAATTCACAAGGGCAAAAACAAGTTGGTGGAGTGGGCAGAGAAGTGGCAGATGAATTTCACTGTGGACAAGTGTGAGGTGGAGGGTTAACCCTACCAGGGCTCCAGTTACAGGGGGAGCCCTCTTGGCTCCTGCTGGTGGAAGAAGGTTTGATTGAGGGAAGTATTGGATGTGATGGCAGGTTGGTTGTTGTTGCTCCATTGGGAATGTACCTGGAAACTGTTGCTAACACAATCTGTCCAACACTATCTGAGATTGGAATGGAGCAACTGGACTGTAGGAAAGTAGAGCACAGAGCGTGGCCTGATCAGCTATAGAGTCATACAGCATATAAACAGACCCTTTGGTCTAAATCATCCACACTGACCAAATATCCTACATTAATCTAGTCCCATTTGCCAGCATTTTGCCCATATCCCTCTAAACCCTTCCTATTCATATACCCTTCTAGACGCCTTTTAAATGCTGTAATTGTACCAGCTTCGACAACTTCCTCTGACAGCTTGTTCCATACATGCACCACCCTTTGTGTGAAAAATTTGCCCCTTAGGTCCCTTTTAAATATTTCCCCTCTCACCTTAAACCTATGCCCTCGAGGTTTGGACACTCCTACCCTGGGCAAAAGACATTTACTTTTAACCTTATCTATACCCCTCATAACTTTATATACCTCTATAAGGTCAGCCCTCAATCTCCTGTACTCCAGTGAAAACCATCCTAGTCTATCCAGTCTGTCTCTATAATTTAAGCCCTCCTAGTAACATCCTTGTATATCTGTTTTGCCTCCTCTCAAGTTTAACAACATCCTTCCTATAGCAGGGTGACCAGAATTGTATGTCGTGCTCTAAAAGTGGCCTCACTAATGTCCTGCACAGGTGGAACTTGACATCCCGACTCCTGTACTTAGTGTTCTGACTGACAACAGCAAACATGCCAAATTCCTTCTTCACCAGCCTGACTACCTGTGATGTCACTTTCAAGGAACCAATTACTTGCAGTTACCTCGGTCTCTCTGTTCCTATGATCTCTCTGAATCGTGAAATGGGTTCAAAGGACTGAATACATTCCTATCAGACAAAGGAAATGCCACCAAACAGTTCATGGTCCACTTTCTTTATTCAAGGAGAAGCCATTATGAGAGAGATTTCTCTTTGTGAAAGCTTGGTTTAATTAATAGGTTGCCTCCTTGCCTTTTGATCACATGTGCAGAATCCGAGGTGCAGGACGCGAACATCTTTCTTGTGCAGCCTGAAGGGGAAACAAAGACAACCATCAAGCCATCGAACATCTCCCATCCATGTGGAGATACCCAGGAATTTTCCAATGTCAGAGCCACATCTTGGGCCCATCAGCAGGAAACATCAGAGCGGGCTTGTGATCTGATGCCATGGTATTGACGGGACCAGCTAAGTGTTGTTTCAGATTCCACTGGGACTGCAGTCCCACTGTCTTTAATTCTGTCTCAGGCACAATGGCAACAGGATGAACACCATAGCCTTATCGACAGGCAAAGGCTTCAGGTTGGAACAGTCACTACCACCAGCTGTCCACAAACACTCTTACACTTTTTGATTATTTACCGCAAATTGCAACTCAGAATTTTAACTTGTTGCACCTCTGCATCCAAATCTTCATCTCCATCTCACCCTGTCCATCTGTAGCTTTCTCCCTCAGGTGTTTATCCCTTACACATGTCAACAGGACGTACCCTGACCTTTTCCTGTGGGAGTGAGTCCCAAACTTCGCGCATCCCCCTCCCCTCCACCCCACACCCAACAGAATCTCTGAGCAGGGAGGATGCTTCTTCTGAATTTTCCCATTGGATTTATTCAGAATGGCTTGATACTGATGGGCCCATGCTTGTGGTCTCACCTCTCACTCTAAACCTATGCCCTCTAGTTCCGGACTCCCCGAACCCAGGGAAAAGACTTTGCCTATTTATCCTATCCATGCCCCTCATAATTTTGTAAACCTCTATAAGGTCACCCCCCAGCCTCCGACACTCCAGAGAAAACAGCCCCAGCCTGTTCAGCCTCTCCCTATAGCTCAAATCCTCCAACCCCGTCAACATCCTTGTAAACCTTTTCTGAACCCTTTCAAGTTTCACAACATCTTTCAGAATAGGAAGGAGACCAGAACTGCATGCACAGTTCCAAAAGTGACCTAACCAATGTCCTGTATGTCCACAACATGACCTCCCAACTCCTATACTCAGTGCTCTGACCAATAAAGGAAAGCATACCAAAAGCCTTCTTCACTATCCTATCTACTTGCATCTCTACTTTCAAGGAACAATGAACCTGCACTCCAACATCTCTTTGTTCAGCAATACTCCCCAGGACTTTATCATTAACTGTATAAGTCCTGCTCTGATTTCCTTTTCCAAACTACAGCACCTCACATTTTTCTAAATCAGATTCCATTTGCCATTCCTCAGCCCATTGGCCCATCTGATCAAGATCCCATTGTACTCTGAGGTAACCCTCTTCGCTGTCCACTAAATCTCCAATTTTGGTGTCATCTGCAAACTTACCAACTATACCTCCTATATTCACATCCAATTCATTTATATAAATGACAAAAAGTAGTGGACCCAGCCCCGATCCTTGTGGCACTCCACTGGTCACAGGCCTCCAGTCTGAAAAATAACCCTCCACCACCACCACCCTCTGTCTTCTACCTTCAAGCCAGTTCTGTATCCAAATGGCTAGTTGTCCTGGGGTTGGGGTTGGGTGGGGTGTCTAATTGAAACTTACAGAATACTGAATGACCTGGACAGAGTGGACATTGGGAAGGTGTTTCCATTTGCAACAAAGACTCTGACGCAAGGGTACAGCTTTAAACTGAAGAGTAGACCCTTTAGAACAGAGATGGGGAGAAAGTTCTTCAGCCAGAGCATGATGAATCTATGGAATTCATTGCCATAGAAGGCTGTGGAGGCCAGGTCATTGAGTATATTTAAGTCAGAGATAGATAAGTTCTTGATTGTCATGGGGATCAAAGGTTAAGGGGAGAAAGTGGGCGAATGGGGTTGAGAAACTTATCAGCCATGATTGAATGCCGGAGCAGATTGATGGGCTGACTGGCCTAATTTCTGTTCTGGTGTCTCATGGTCTTCTGGTCTCATCGTCTTACTGGTTGAATTTGTTGGGAACTCAATAACATTTCTATTTCTCATTATCTTGACTAGTTTGTACAGCCTGAGAAGCTGAACAATGATCACTTTCCAAAGAGTTGGAACCAGCTGGATTTCCATCGCGCCAAAGCGTATTCAGGATGTCTTCCATCAGACTGTTACCAATTCGACTCCATCAACAAGAACACACTGGGCTGCGAGAATTTATCAAATTCTACCGTTTATTTTCAGACCATAGGCAAAAAAGGGAATTTTCTTTCCCCAGCCTTTTTAATCATCATCTCTATAGATTTATGTTGTCTTTTGTATTGTGTGAATATGCTTAGTTTGGAATTAAACAATGGTATCATTCTAATTCTGGACTATAACTTAGTTGCTAACCAGTTTAAACATTTGTTTTTAAAAATAGGTTTTGTTTCATAATCAATGGATTATTTCGAGTTCACTAAGTGAATCTGATGAAAGTCACCATTATTCAGAAATACCTGTAGCAATGGAGAGCAATTAGCTATGTCGGTGATTGAATCAATACATTTACATGAATGTTCTGACTGGTGAGTTGTGCAGTTTGATTACTAGTACATTCCTCTTGTCACACTGTAACAATTCTCAAAATCCAGAACTGTTTATAGTAACTCCGTGTGTAGTCAAACTGTGGTTCATTCCTAGTTTAACAATTAGTTCTTTAATTTTAACAACAAAAGGAATCACATCTGGTCTTTTCTTTACATTCATTACCTGTTATACTCACAAAGGATGCAAGCATTTCCATAATCCTGTCCATCTGTGCCACAAATAAATTCAGAATCCTCATTGCAATGTTCATGTGTCGGGAACTGGGAACACTTCAGCTATAAGAGATTGAATGTATAAATGTTGTTAATAGTTGTGATGATGCTGCTCCTTTAACAAGGTTAAGGTGTCGTTGGTTTATTTTTCAGAGAGATTGTAAACGACACAGACTCCAAAAAGTCTGGGCTTGGACAGGTTTTAGGATTAATTTGATTATAGCTAACAGATACTGCCTCAGGAAAAAGGGTTTCAAATGTGTAAAAACATTTGTACAATGGAAGGGGAGTGGCCAGTTCTCCCTTTTCTCTGTTTGATTTGGTTTTGCTAGTCACTGAAAGCAATCAGGCAGTTGTAAAGCTGCTGGATCCAAAGACGCAGGCCCATGCTGATCCTCCTCTCTCTGTGACATCTCTCTTGTAACACCCTGTGTTTGATGTTACCTTTTGTCCCCAGGGGTGTTTATGGGGATTGTTCCAAGTATTTTGAACAGCATCATTAAGTTGGGATGATCTGTTGGGTTTTTGGATCGGTTAAGTTATTCAGTATTCTGTTATTTTCTGTTTGTGTTTCACTTGGTAATCTTGGATATACATTCTGTTTTGTTTAAAACTAAGTGGATTGACCGGTGGCATATCTCCTGGAATATCCGCGTTACACTTGCTTAAAACAACTAGCAAAGTTAGTGGGCTACTTTCTTCAAATGTTTTGAGGGGATCTGGCCTGGTCCATCACAGACTGGGGGATCTTTGTGGGATTTGCTCTATGGTTCTGATTTGGGATTCAGGTTATTGGACTCGAAGGCAGTGAGCGGTAGGTGTCAGTGTCTTTTGTTCTGGTGTTGAAATCGGTTGGTTTAACCATTGCTCGGGATAGCAATGGCTCTTTCAGTCACCAAGGGTTTTCGGGGGGGGGGGGTGGAAGAAGTGACTTTACGGGTTTTACAAATGGTGATTAAGGTGCAAACTGCTGGAACTAGCAGAGAATCTGGAGCTGCCTCCTTCCATAAGGAAAGGAGAATTTGCTGGAAATACCATCAGAATCTTTAGAGATGGCTAAAATGCAATTGAAAATAATGCAGATTGAGTTAGAGGCAAAAAAAAACCCAAGGAATTGTGATTAAAAGCAGAGGAAAGAGAAAAAGAATGAATCACTTTAGCAGAACAAAAAGAAAGAGAAGGAGAGAGAGAAAGAGAGAGAAGAGAGAGAAAAGGAGAGTGAGTAACGGAAGAAATAGAGGGAGTTTGAACTTCAGAAATTGGCACTTAGGAAGGTCATCTTAAAAGGATGGAGATGAATGCTGAAGGTAAGTTCAGTGAGGAGGAGAGTGAGGATGAACAAACCTATGGTAGCCAAAAGCCTGGTGAGAAACAGTTTAATTATGTTCAAGCATTGTCTACATTTGATGAGAAGGATGTGGAAGCCTTTTTCATCTCATTTGTAAGGGTGGCTAAACAAATGCAGTGACCATGTGGATTTTGTTGAACCAAACAAAACATGTAGTTAGAGCTAGTGAGGTATTTGGATCACTCTCAGAGGAGGTACCCAGGGCGTGTGAGAAGGTGAAGAATGCCATCGTAAATGTGTATGAGCTTGTGCCAGAAACCTACAGACAACGTTTCAGGAATCTTAGGAAGGACCCTGGTCAAACACACATTAAGTTTGAAAGAATCAAACAAAATACTTTTGATAGATGGATAAGGGCATTAAAAATACAGCAAACTTATGATATGCTTAGAGAGGCTTTTATTTTGGAGGAGTTCAAAAATTCACTTCCTGAATTAGTGAGAACTCATGTTGAAGAGCAGAGAGTGAAAACTGCAGGATTAGCAGCTGAAATGGCTGATGATTATGAGTTGGTCCATAAATCAAAGTTTGGCTTCCAAAACCAGTTTCAATCCGTGAGGGATAGAATCTGGGGAAAAGAGAAATCCTCACGTGGAAAGAGAGAGGTAGATCTTGGTGAAGATCATAAGGATAACTCTTGAAGGGGAAAGAGAAGTTAAAAAGCTCTGGTGTTTTCACCGCAATAAAGTGGGCCAATGAAAGCACAGTGTTGGTGGGTTAGAAGAAGCCAGATGGAGGAAGACAGGAAATAGTCAGTGAGGTTTGTTGCAATGGTAACAGAAAGCACATTGGAGGTTAGAAAGCTGCACCAGAATGTACAAGCTGGTCAGAGGTTGGTTAGGGAGGAAGTACCAGATCATCTTAAACCATACACATGCAAAGGTAAAGTTTACTCACATAGGCCAGGAGCAGCAGGTAAAGATGTTACAATATTAAGAGATATAGGATACTCTCAATCCGTGAGGTTGAAATATGAGGAGATATATATCTCTGAAGGACTATTGCCAGAAAATGTACGAGTAACAGGAATTCATGGTGAGACAAAAAGCGCTCAATTATAGAACACAGAACATAGAACATTACAGCGCAGTCCAGGCCCTTCGGCCCTCGATGTTGCGCCGACCTGTCATACCAATCTGCAGCCCATCTAACCTTCACTATTCCTTGTACGTCCATATGCTTGTCCAATGACGACTTAAATGTACTTAAAGTTGGCGAATCTACTACCGTTGCAGGCAAAGCATTCCATATCCTTACTACTGAGTAAAGAAACTATCTCTGACATCTGTCTTATATCTATCACCCCTCAATTTAAAGCAATGCCCCCTCCTGCTCGCCGTCACCATACTTGGAAAAAGGCTCTCCCTGTCCATTCTATCTAACCCTTGATTATCTTATATGTCTCTATTAAGTCACCTCTCAACCTTCTTCTCTCTAACGAAAACAGCCTCAAGTCCCTCAGCCTTTCCTCGTAAGACCTTCCCTCCATACCAGGCAACATCCTAGTAAATCTCCTCTGCACCCTTTCCAAAGCTTCCACATCCTTCTTATAATGCGGTGACCAGAACTGTACACAATGCTCAAAGTGTGGCTGCACCAGAGTTTTGTACAACTGCAGCATAACCTCATGGTTCCGGAACTCGATCCCTCTATCAATAAAAGCTAAAACACTGTAAGCCATCTTAACAACCCTGTCAACCTGAGTGGCAACTTTCAAGGATCTGTGTACCTGGACAGCGAGATCTCTCTGCTCATCTACACTACCAAGAATCTTACCATTAGCCCATACTTTGCATTCCGGTCACTCCGACCAAAGTGAATCACCTCACACTTGTCCGCTTTAAACTCCATTTGCCACCTCTCAGCCCAGCTCTGCAGCTTATCTATGTCTCTCTGTAACCTACAACATCCTTCATCACTATCCACAACACCACTGACCTTAGTGTCGTCTGCAAATTTACTAACCCACCCTCTACGCCCTCATCCAGTTCGTTTATAAAAATAACAAACAGCAATGGACCCAACACCAAACCTTGTGGCACACCACTAGTAACTGGACTCCAGGATGAATATTTCCCATCAACCACCACCCTCTGTCTTCTTTCAGCGAGCCAATTACTGATCCAAACTGCTATATCTCCACAATCCCATTCCTCCGCATTTTGTACAATAGCCTACTGTGGGGAACCTTATCGAACGCCTTGCTGAAATCCATATACACCACATCAACCGGTTTACTCTCATCTACCTGTTTGATCACCTTCTCAAAGAACTCAATAAGGTTTGTGAGGCATGACTTACCCTTCACAAAACTGTGCTGACTATCCCTAATCAAATTACTCTTTTCTTGGTGATTATAAATCCTATATCTTATAACCTTTTCCAACACTTTACCAACAACTGAAGTAAGACTCACTAGTCTATAATTACCAGGGTTATCTCTACTCCCCTTCTTGAACAGGGGAACCACATTTGCTATCCTCCAGCCTTCTGGCACTGTTCCTGTAGACAATGACGATTTAAAGATCAATGCTAAAGGCTCGGCAATCTCCTCCCTGGCTTCCCAGAGGATCCTAGGATAAATTCCATCTGGCCCAGGGGACCTATCTGTTTTCACACTCTGCAGGATTTCTAATATCTCTTCCTCGTGAACCTCAATCCCAACTAGTCTGGTAGCCTGTATCTCAGTATTCTCCTCGACAACATTGTCGTTTTCTAGAGTGAATACTGTCGAAAAATATTCATTTAGTGCTTCCCCTATCTCCTCTGACTCCACACCCAACTTCCCACTACTATCCTTGATTGACCCTAATCTTACTCTCTTCATTCTTTTATCCCTTAAATACCTATAGAAAGCCTTAGGGTTTACCCTGATCCTATCCACCAACAACTTTTCATGTCTCCTCCTGGCTCTTCTGAGCTCTCTCTTTAGGTCTTTCCTGGCTACCTTGTAACCCTCAAGCGCCCTAACTGAGCCTTCACATCTCATCCTAACATAAACCTTCTTCTTTCTCTTTACCAGAGATTCCACTTCCTTTGTAAACCACGGCTCCCACGGTCTACAGCTTCCTCCCTGCCTGACAGGTACATACTTATCTAGGACACTCAGGAGCTTTTCCTTGAATAAGCTCCACATTTCTTTTTTTTTGTAGATATTTTTATTGAAATTTAACATTTTTGCAAATTTACAAAAATAAACAAAACTCTCAAATACAAACATTGATGTACAATTAAATCATATATACAATAGTCATAATTTAACAAAGAAAAGAGAAAGAAAGAAAACAAAAAAAGAAAAAAAAAACTCAACTTTCTACTAATCTAACCTATAACTAACCAGAGTGTATACCTAAGTCTCTTACATGCTCGGAACGTATAAACATCAAATATAATAAAACCCGTATTCGCGCAGGATTCCTCTCCCAAGGGGCCCCGGAGCAGCCCGGTCTGAAATCTTCACTAAATAAAAGCCCTTGTTAGGATAGCCGAAATATCTGCATTTATATAATTCAAAAAGGGCTGCCATATTTTATAAAATAATTCAGTCTTTCGGTGCACCATATTTGTGAGGAAGTCAAGGGGGATATATTCCATAATTAATCTGTGCCAATTTGAAAGTCCAGGGGGGCCCTCAGCCACCCAGTTCACCAAAATATTTTTCCTTGCACAGAAAGAGAGAATAGAAAATAGTCTCTTCCCATGCATATCCAGAGATGAGAGGTTCGAAAAGCCCAAAAGGAGAGATACAGGGTCCACCCTAATTTCCATTCCTAAAATTTCTGTCAGGGTATTTGCCACTTTAGTCCAGTATCTGCGGATTTTCTGACAAGTCCACAGACAATGTACAAGAGTACCCACCTCTATTTTGCATTTGGGACACATTGGAGATGCTCCTGCCTTAAATTTTGCCAGTCGAGCCGGAGCTATATGGGCCCGATGAAGTATCTTTAGTTGGATAGCCTGAGTTCTGTTACAGATAGCAATTCTTCTAGCATTTTCCCAAATGTCATTCCACATATCCTCAGAGATTTCTAGCCCCAAGTCCTGCTCCCATGTTTTAAGCAGGTCATCCATGTCTCCTGAGACTCCATCATGTAGCAAATGGTATATAGTACTAACGGAGGATGCCCCCGCTGGTCGTAAGACATTACGTTCTCTGTCTGATTTATAAAGACTATCTATTAATGTAGTCTTCCTCTGTATATAATCTCGAACTTGGAAGTATCGAAAGAGATCCCCATTAGGTATTCCGAATTTCAGACGCAGCTGCTCAAAGGACATCAGGATCCCATCTTTAAATAGGTCCCCTAAGCATGAGATGCCCCTGGATCTCCAGAGTTTAAAGGTGGCATCTGTAATCCCCGGTTGGAATCCCCATGCGCCTACTATTGGTGCATGGGGGGATGTTTTATGTGAGTTACCCTCATTTTGCCGCATTATATTCCAGGCCTTAATTGTGTTTAATATTATGGGATTTTTACAGTGGTCTGTAATGATTTTCCTCTTATCTGAAAATAAAAGGTTAATAAGTGGGTATTTTACTTGGGAGGCTTCGATATCCAGCCAAATTGATTGTGGATCAGATGAAACCCAATCAGCTATGTAACTTAGTAGGGAGCTTAACTGATATTTCCTAAAGTCTGGGAAGTCCAGTCCTCCCCTTGCCTGTGGAAGCTGTAGCTTCTTCAGCTTAATAAGGGGCCGTCTATGGTTCCAAATAAAGGAGCCCAACCAGCCATATAATTTACGTAGGGCTAGCCTTGGCAGCATCAGCAGGAGCATTCTCATAGGATATAAGAGACGGGGCAGAACATTCATTTTAATTAATGCTATTCTCCCTAGCCAGGAAATCGGAAGGTCTCTCCATCGCTGGAGGTCCTGCCTTATCCTTTCCATTAATTGTACAAAATTAGCCCTATACAGCTGATCAAATACTGGCGTGATAAAAATACCTAAATATAAGAAGCCCTCCAGGGACCAACGGAAGGGAAAAGGGGATCCGTCCATTAAGTGGGGTATCATAGCCAGACCACCCATTGGCATGGCTTCCGATTTTGAAAAATTAATTTTACAGCCTGAGAATGCACTAAATGTATTAATAACTTGAATTAGACGAGGCACTGACATTAAAGGATTACTGAGGAATAAGAGAACGTCATCTGCATAGAGGGTAATTTTGTGTTTACCTGTACCAATCCTCGGGGCCATTATATTAGGATCAGTCCGGATGGCTTCTGCTAATGGTTCGATTATCAGTGTAAACAACAATGGTGAGAGAGGACATCCTTGACGGCAGCCCCTACCCACACTGAAGCCATCCGATCTTAACCCATTAGTAATAACAGCTGCTTTGGGGTCATTATACAATGTTGAAACCCATTTGGTAAACACCTGTCCAACGCCAAACCTTTCCAATGTGTAAAATAAATATGACCATTCAACCCTATCAAATGCCTTTTCCGCATCCAATGAAATTACTACTCCTGGTATCTTTCCCTGATGACAGGCTTGGATCATATTCAAGACCCTTCTGATATTATTGGATGATCTGCGGCCCTTAATAAATCCCGTCTGGTCCTCCTTTATAATATATGGCAGTACCCTTTCTAGTCTTAGTGCTAACATTTTTGAGAGAATTTTAAAGTCTACATTTAGTAAGGATATTGGTCTGTAAGATGCACAATCTTCTGGGTCTTTTCCTTTTTTGAGGATAAGAGAAATATTTGCTTCTTTCAGCGTGGGCGGGAGACAGACCTGACTATGCGCAAAATTATACATATCCATAAGTGGGTCAACCAATATTCCTGTAAATTCTTCATAGAATTCAGCTTGAAAACCATCCGGGCCCGGTGCTTTTCCGCTCTGAAGTTGCCTAATTGCCTCAAGTATTTCTTGGACTGTTAAAGGGGTATTTAGGGCCGACACCTGTTCCGGAGTCAGGCCCGGGAAGGTCAAATTTTTAAAAAATGACTGCATCCTCCTAATCCTATCTTCACAATCCTGCGATCTATATAGTTCAGAATAAAATTCTTTAAAGGTCGCATTGATCTTTTTATGATCATGAGTCAGGGTACCTGTACTTTCCTTGATGGTCGGAATAGTTTGAGGGGCTTTCTTTTTCTTTGCAAGAAATGCTAAGTATCTACCCGGTTTGTCGCCATATTCATATAATCTTTGTTTCGCAAATAATATTTCCCTTTTAGCCGTTTGAGTAAGCGCGGTGTTTAAAGCTGTCCTAAGAGCTGTAATCCTCTGCAATTTTGTGATAGAAGGTCTATCAGCGTATGCTGTTTCGGCTGCTTTTAGGCGAGCTTCGAGCAGACGCTGTTGCTCTCCCTTCATTTTCCTCTGGGTCGCTGAATAGGAGATGATCAAACCTCGTGCATAAGCTTTGATGGTCTCCCACATCATTGACGGATTGCTAGCCGTACCAGTATTAATTTCTAAAAAAGTTTTAAGTTCTTGGGAGAAGTACTTTAAAAATTTGCTATCTTTTATCAGGAAGGGGTCCATACGCCAATGCCGAGCAGATGTCCCATTGTTCTTTACCTTAGTTTCCATGTATACAGCGGCATGGTCAGAGATTGCTATAGTACCTATTTTACAGGTTGCTATAGAGTTTAGAAAAATCGATGGGGCAAAAAACATATCAATTCTTGTGTGACATTTATGTGGATTAGAGTAGAAAGAAAAATCTCTACCCTGTGGATGGAGACATCGCCATACATCTACCAATCCTAATTCTTTATTCAGGTCCGCCAGTTGTCTAGATCTGGGAGATACTCCAGCGGCACTCTTGGGAATCCTGTCTATTTCCGGATCCATAATACAATTAAAGTCTCCCCCTATAATTGTATGACGGGCACCAAAGGCCATCAGTTTTGAAAAAGCTTCCGTTATGAATTTAAAGGGGTGTGCCGGGGGGCAGTATACATTTAAGATCCCATATTCCTCTCCATTTATGAGGGCTTTAATCAAAATATATCGTCCAGATTCGTCTTTTATCTGATTTAGAATTTTCAAAGGGAAGTTCTTCCGGACAAGGATAACGACTCCCCTGCTTTTTGAATTAAAAGAGGAAAAAAAGGCCTGATCAAATCCGCCCTGTCGTAATTTTAAGTGTTCTTTATCCGACAGGTGTGTCTCCTGTAGGAGAGCTATATCAACTCTCTCCTTCTTAAGATTTGATAATATTTTCTTCCTTTTAACTGGCGAATTACTCCCCCTGACATTCCAGGTGCACCACTTAACCGACTGTTCAGCCATAATCATCTGGACAGATCCGAGACCCCTCGGGAGGGGAAACCCTATCTAGAACATCCCGAGCATGGAGCATACAAGATTTACAAAAGTAAAGATTCTCTGATACACTCAAAACAATATAACAAAAAACTCTTTCTAAGTATAAAAAATATAAAACATTCCGAATTGGAGATTTTCTCCCTTGTTCCCAGGGAGCGTCACTTCCTCTCCCACAGTCCATCTTACCCTCTTCCAACCAGTGCCCCACCCTTGACCCAGGTGTTCCTCAATAAAATGAGGAGAATTCAAATATAATATAAAGCTAGAGTTAACAGTGAACACCCCACCCCCACCCACACCCACATCTAAATATATTTGGGAATATTAATACCATATATAACTATAAGATTACAATCTCAACATGTAATACTTAAATATAATACCACAAAATAACAGGGGAAAGAAAAACAACCCCGCTCCTAAAAACAGAAGTAAAATAGAATAAGGTAACCACCTCCCCCCATCAACATTAACCAAACGCCCCAACATATATATATATACATACACACATAGGGGGAAAGATAAGAAAAGATGAAGGGATATAAACCAAAATAATGGGAAAGGCAGACCAGCGTCCACAATCTCTTACAGCTTATTTAAGAGAGTCCAAGAATTCCTTAGCCTTCTCCGGTGATCCGAAGTTATATAAGGACCCTTCGTGGCTAAGGCGTAGCGTCGCTGGATATCGTAAGGAGTACTGGATATTTAAGTCCCTTAAACGCTTCTTCGCCTCATCGAATGCCTTCCTCTTTCGGACCAAAGCTGGGGAGAAGTCCTGGAACAGCATGATCCTGGATCCTTTGTGGGTCATAGCTTGGGGATCTTTTCCCAGATTTCTTGAGGCTTCCAGGAGCATCTGCCTCTCCCTATAGCTCTGCAGCTGGAACAGGACCGGGCGTGGGCGCTGGGTTGAGCCGGGCCCACGTACTGTGACCCGGTAGGCCCATTCTACCCTTACCTGGCCTGATCCATTATGCAGATTTAAAAGTTGTGGCAGCCAATGCTCTAAGAATGCTGTCAGCTGGCCTCCCTCTTCCTGCTCGGGAAGGCCCAACAACCGAATATTTTTTCTACGACATCGATTTTCGAGGTCATCAATGTGGTTTCCTAGGTTCTGGACTCGATTCTCGAGAAAACGGATGTGGTCAGCTGTTGATTTTATCCCAGTCTCTGAGGCTGCGGCCTTCGACTCCACCTCTCTGACTCGGCACTCCAATTCCTGAATGTCTCTGCCCTGCTTCTGCAGCTCGGCTGATAGTGCTTCTCTGCTCTGCCGAGACTCATCGATAAAAGCATCAATCTTCGCCTCCCACCTGGCAAACATCTCCTCAAAGCTCACCTTCATTGGTAACTCTCCTGAAGCAGCTGAAGACACCTTTGTTGCAGCTGAAGAGGGAGAGGGTGGGGGAGGGGTCCCTGCTTTCTTAGAGCCGCCTGTTCCCTTCCCTTTACTCATTTTCCAGCTAGTATTAGACTATTTAAATGTACTAATAGGTAACTATTTAAGGTTAACAACTATTATAAATGGTTTAGTGAGTGTGGTGGGGGTGGATAGCCCACTTTCCCCAAGTTTTGGGTAGAGCACTGTGGACTCAGTCTTGCTGGGTCGCCGCCATCTTGGATCCCCCAAGCTCCACATTTCTAATGTGCCCATCCCCTGCAGTTTCCTTCCTCCATCCTATGCTTCCTAAATCTTGCCTAATCGCATCGTAATTGCCTTTCCCCCAGCTGTAACTCTTGCCCAGTGGTATACACCTATCCCTTTCTATCACTGAAGTAAACATAACAGAATTGTGATCGCTATCACCAAAGTGCTCACCTACTTCCAAGTCTAACACCTGGCTGGGCTCATTACCTAGTACCAAATCCAATGTGGCTTCGCCCCTTGTTGGCCTGTCTACATACTGTGTCAGGCAGCCCTCCTGCACACACTGGACAAAAACTTACCCATCTATAGTACTTGTACTATAGTGTTCCCAGTCAATATTTGGAAAGTTGAAGTTCCCCATGACAACTACCCTGTCTCTCTCACTCCTATTGAGAATCATCTTTGCTATCCTTTCCTCTACATCTGTGGAACTATTCGGAGACCTAGAGAAAACTCCCAACAGGGTGGCCTCTCCTTTCCTGTTTTTAACTTCAGCACATACTACCTCAGTTGACGAGTCCCTAAACATCCTTTCTGCAACTGTAATACTATCCTTGACCAACAATGCCACACCTCACCCTCTTTTACCATCTTCTCTGTTCTTACTGAAACATCTAAATCCTGGAACCAACAACAACCATTTGTGTCCCTGCTCTATCCATGTCTCCGAAATGGCCACAACATCGAAGTCCCAGGTACCAACCCATGCTGCAAGTTCACCCACCTTATTCCGGATGCTCCTGGCATTGAAGTAGACACACTTCAAACCAAATTCTTGCTTGCCGGTGCCATCTTGTGTCCCTGAAACTTGATTTTGGACCTCCCTACTCTCAACCTTTTCTATACTTGAACTACAACTTTGGTTCCCATCCCCCTGCTGGATTAGTTTAAACCCACCCCAATAGCCTTAGCGAATGTCCCCCCCCCGCCATGATTTTGGTACCCCTCTGGTTCAGATGAAGACCATCCTGCTTGTAGCAGTCCCACCTACCCAATTATTGAAAGAGCCCCAATTATCGAAGAATCCAAAACCCTCCCTCCTGCACCATCCCTGTAGCCACCTGTTCAACTCCTCTCTCTCTCTATTCCTCGCCTCCCCAGCACATGGCACAGGCAACAAACCAGAGACAGCAACTCTGTTCGTCCTAGCTCTAAGCTTCCATCCTAGCTCCCTGAATTTCTGCCTTAAATCCCCATCTCTCTTCCTACCTATGTCATTGATGCCCATGTGGACCACGACTTGGGGCTGCTTCCCCTCCGTCTTAAGGATCCCAAAAACACGATCAGAGATATCACAAACCCTGGCACCTGAGAGGCAACACACCAATCGTGAGTCTCTCTCGTCCCCACAGAACCTCCTATCTGTCCCCCTAACTATGGAGTCCCCAATGACTACTGCTCTGCTCCTCTTCCCCCTTCCCTTCTGAGCAGCAGGGACAGACTCTGTGCCAGGATCCTGTGCCCCACTGCTTTCCCCTAGTAAGTTGTCCCCCCCAACAGTATCCGAAACGGTATACTTATTGTTGAGGGGAACGGCCACTGGGGATCCCTGCACTGCCTGCCGGTTCCCTTTCTGTCCCCTGACTGTAACCCATCTGCCTTTTTCTTGTACCTTAGGAGTGACTACCTCCCTGTAACTCCTCTCAATAACCCCCTCTGCCTCCCGAATGATCCGAAGTTCATCCAGCTCCAGCTCCAGTTCCCTAACATGGTTTTCGAGGAGCTGGAGTTGGGTGCACTTCCCGCAGATGTAGTCAGCAGGGACACCAGCGGTGACCCTTACCTCCCACATTCTGCAGGAGGAACATTCAACTGCCCTCACCGCCATTCCCACTATTCTAAATTCCCAAAGAGACTGGTGAAAAAATAAGGAATAAAAAATAAACTCATTACCTTACCAATCTGGTGCACAGAACCTTTTATTTGGTTAGAGGAGGAGGATGGGTGGGAGACACTACCCGGAGTAGTGTTTCAGATAACGCAACCACACAAATATATGACTTCCCAGAAGTCCTTTGCTCCTCCCTCACACCTCTCGGCAAATGGAGGCCTGACTCCAGAGGTAAGTCCCTTTTAATGTGGGAAAACTCACCCTTCCCGGCAGCCCTCGCTTCACCGCTCCTTCTCTCCTCGCTGCTCTGGTAAATTATGTAGAGTGAGGTTAAAGTTTCCAGTGAAGAGTGGAGAATTTTTCATAGGAATACTGGACAAAATCTCAGCTCCAGAAAGACAATTTGTCCTGACTAATGATCTAGTTGGTTCACAGGTAAGACTGCTGCCTACTGTGTTCGAAACGCAAATGGAAACTCAGGCAACTGAACTATTGCAGGACGCACATCCTGGGATTTTTCCTGACTGTGTGGTAACGAGGTCACAAAGTCACCAGTTGAAACAGGAGAGATCAAAGAGTACAGATAAGAAAATTGAAGTGGAATTACCAGAGCCCCTGTTTGATCAAATGGTGGAGACAAAGCAGGAGCAGATAGCTGACACAGCAGACATTGTTAGCTCAGATAAATTACAGCTACAACAGAAAGATTAAAATTTAAAGCAACTGTGTCAAACAGCGTACGCAGAAAAAGAATCCAAATGTATCCCTGAAAGTTATTATCTTCAAAGTGATGTCTTAATGAGGAAATGGAGACCACCACGTATTCAGGCAGATGACGAATGGGCAGAGTTTCATCAAGTTGTATTGCCAGTGGGTTATAGAAAGGAGGTGTTGTGTGTGGCATGTGGGTTACTGCTAGGAGGTCATTTAGGAGTGAGAAAAACTCAAGCTAAAATTCAAAAACATTTTTACTGGCCTGAACTGCACAAAGGTGTAGCTGAATTTTCTTGATGTTCCTGAAGAAGGGCACATGCCCAAAACGTCAATTCTCCTGCTCCTTGGATGCTGCCTGACCTGCTGTGCTTTTCCAGCAACACATTTTCAGCTGTAGCAGAATTTTGCTAGACATATCATACATGTCAGGTAATTGGAATACCGCAGGCAGTAATCAAAGCCACACCTTTAATACCTGTTCCTGCATTTGAGGAACCTTTTACAAGAGTCTTAATCGATTGCATCAGACCACTACCTAAAACAAGTGGGAATCAGTATTTGTAATTAATAATGGATGTGTCCACTAGATTTCCAGAGGCTGTTCCATAATGCAATATCACAGCGAAAAGGATCAGAGAGGAATTACTCAAATCTTTCACTATATATGGACTACACACAGAGATACAATCAGATCAAAGGTCAAACTTTACATCAAAAGTATTCAAGGAAGTTATGGACAACCTCGGAATAAAGTAATTCAAATCTACTGTGTACCATCCAGGATCGCAGGGAGTGCTAGAAAGATGGCATTGGACATTAAAAACAATAAAGACCACATTAAGGGCTTATAATCAAGACTATCTAGCTGACTGGGATAAGGCAATTTCATTTGTGCTTTTTGTGATCAGAGATGCACCAAATGAATCAAACAAATTCAGTCCATTTGAATTAGTTTTTGGGCACGAAGTGAGAGGACCGTTAAAATTGACGAAAGAGAAATTTGTACTTCAGAATTCAGAGATCGAATATTTGAACTATGCGTCAAATTTTCAGGAACAGTTAAATAGAGCAGGGGAGTTGGCTAGACAGCATTTAAAAATATCACGGCATACAATGAAACAGGAAGCGGATGAGAAATCAAAAACTCACAATTTTGCTATCGGAGATTAGGTGTTAGTGTTACTTCCAATGATAGGTGAACCTTTAAAAGCAAGGTTTAGTGGACCTTATTAAGTCGATAGGAAATTAAGTGAGGTGAACTATTTGATAAGGACTCCAGACAGAAAGAAATCTCACAGGCTGTGTCATGCGAATATGCTCGAAAGATGTTTTGGCAGGGAATGAAAGCAAGAGGAGAGTGTGTCGTTGGTTACAGCATAGTGGGAAGATCCAAGTTCACAGGATTCTGCATTGGACAATCTTCAAATTAAACTGGACAATGAGGAACTTGTCAAAAATTGGGATAAATTATTGAGTTACCTTCTAGAGGAAAATTGAAATGACCTGAAAGAGTTATGTGGAAATAATCTTGGAAGTACTGACCTAATTATGCACGATGTAGATATAGGAAATGCTGTTCCAATAAAGCAATAGTCTTTTAGGTAAAATCCTCCAAAGTTGGCACAAGATCAAAAGGAGATTGAATGCATGCTCCGAGACGATACAATCAAAGTGAGTTACAGTGACTCGAGCTCACCCATGGTAATGGTGCCAAACCAGATGGTAACCAATGGTTATGTGTGGACCATCGTAAAGTCAAAGCAGTTGCAAAGACTGATACATATCCGATTCCATGTTTGGAAGACTACGTTGAAAAGGTTGGACAATCCACTTATATTTCTAAGTTGGACTTGCTCAGAGGACACTCGCAGGTACGCTTGTCAGAAAACTTGAAGACAATTTTGGCTTTTGTAACACTGGATGGACTGCATCAGTTTAAAGTCATGCCCTTTGGTATGAAAAATGTGTCGGCCACATGTCAGAGACTAATCAACAAGGTCATTGCCGGATTACCCAATTCTGTTGTTTGTGTGTGTGTGTATATATATATATATATATATACACATATATATAGATGACCTGGTGATTTTTAGTCACACATGGAAGGAACATTTGCAACATTTATCAGACTTACTTGATCGATTTCGGAAGGCAGGCTTGATGATAAACCTTGCTAAAAGTGAACTTGCCAAAGCCCAAGTCACCTTCCTGGAACATATTATTGGACATGGACAAATGGCCACTCAGGATGCAAAAATAAAGATATTTGGGGAGTTTCCCATACCACTGACAAAAACAGCATGACTACAGTTCCTGGGATTGAGTGGATTTTATCAAACATTCGTACCAAATTTTAGCGGTTTTACTGCTCCACTCACAGAATTGTTAATTAAAGGCAAGAAATTTCAGCCAATAGTGGACTGTCGAAAGGCATGTGTTAACCATTGTCCCAGTATTAGCCATATCTAGTTACGCAAAGCCACTCAAGGTGGCTATCTCATGCAAGTGATACAAGTGTCGGTGTTGTGCTGTTGCAGGAAGACGACAAGAAGATAGAAAGACCAATTGGGTATTTCTCCAGGAAAGTGAACATTTATCAGCAGAAATACTCAAAGGTTGAGAAAGAGACTTTGAGCTTAGTGTTGGCATTACAACATTTCAATGTTTATGTTACCAATAATGTATCTGAGACAATCATATACGCTGATCATAACCCATTGATGTTTGTGGAGAAATTTAAGGACAGATATTCCAGACTTTAGATGGGGCTTGTTGTTGTTAAGAACTCTGCATGTGGCAGGAAGAGAAAATGTGATTAACGATGCATTGTCAAAACTTGATTGAGAAACGGAGGCGTTCAGTGGCAGGAGTAAAACAGACTAAAACAGAACGTAGTTGTGTGTGTTTGTATGTTTATTGTCAATGTAATGCATGCATGTGTGTGTTACAGAGTACTAACAGTTTAGGACTAAAGGGTTTTAAAATGAAGCTGTCTTTGGATATTGCTTTGTTTAAAACTATGTGGGTTGACCAACTGCAGACCCTGAAATATCTGCGTAACACCTGCTTAAAACAACTAGCAAAGTCAGGGTCTGGGCTTTCCTCAAATGTTTTGAATGGTTCTGGCCTAGTCCATAAAGCAATCAAAACAAACAAATTTGCATCACCAATAAAGAAAGCTAAATCTTGAAACTCACAATATATGAAGCAGGCATTGGTACATCTGAAATACAGAAACACACGCAATGTCAGCAATTATACACTTACAGGAGAATCACCCCAAGACAATCTGCATATTCAACATGAATGGTGTGAGACAATCATATACACTGATCATAACCCATTGACATTTGCAGAGAAATTTAAGGACAAATATTCCAGACTGTTTAGATGGGGCTTGTTGTTACAGCCATTCAATTTGAAAGTTATGCATGTGGCAGGACAAAAGTGGAGCAATCTCCCTCATCTCTTATTCCTCAACTGAATGATAAGAGCTCGGTAATTGAGGAACAGCTGCCCGATTGAGGGAGTGCCCACTATCCAAGGGTGAGTGCTGAGCAGGTGCTGCACTGTCATAGGGTCAGTATTTAGGGAGCGCTGCACTGTCACAGGACAGTGCTGAGGGAGGTCCACACTGTGGGAGGGTTGCTGTGAGAGAGCACCGCACTGTTGGATGGTCAGTGCTGAAGCAGTGCTGCACTATCAGAGGGTCAGCACTGAGGGAGCGCCGCACTGTCAGAGGGTGAGTGCTGAGGGAGTGGGCACTGTCGGAGGGTCAGTGCTGAGGGAGTGGGCACTGTCGGAGGGTCAGTGCTGAGGGAGTGGGCACTGTCAGAGGGGCAGTGCTGAGGGAGTGGGCACTGTCAGAGGGGCAGTGCTGAGGGAGTGGGCACTGTCGGAGGGTCAGTGCTGAGGGAGTGGGCACTGTCGGAGGGTCAGTGCTGAGGGATGGGCACTGTCGGAGGGTCAGTGCTGAGGGAGTGGGCACTGTCGGAGGGTCAGTGCTGAGGATTTCTGTCTCACTCTCAGTGCCTCTCTCTCTCTTTGGAAACAAAAAGCCAGCAGCTTCCAATTAATTTTCCAGCAATTTCTAATAACAACTGAAGGATAAACCTGCGTTTGTAGAGCGCCTTGCACCAACTGAAGCGGTCAGAGAGGAGCCACTGACGGAGACTGAGTTTGCGAATGCAGGAAAAACAAGATCCCTGAGAAGAGAAAGCTAACCTGTATCAGCCAGCAGGCTGAGGGTCAGCAGGAGGGTCAGTCGGTGCAGCTTCATGGTGACTGGGGGACACAGATGTTCCTCCTCTTGCTGTTCAGGCGTCAGTCACAAACCTATTCACCGGGACGTGCTGAATACGAGCTAGCAGAGGGTATGTATTCTCCCTGCCCCTAGATTTGAGTTACAGCCAAACACCGCCCTTTCATTCCAAACGCAGGACAGCTTTGAGAGTTTCTGAGATATAGAAACATGAGATGTTTTTGTCCAGATTACTCATTAGGACAGTGGGATTTTATTCATAATATTCTCTGAGAGAGCTGGCGGGATCTTCGTTTAAACTCTCATCTCAAATGTTGGCACTTCTGACAGTCCAGATTCGGAGATTCCTCTCAGGTTTGACCCTCCGACAGTGCGGCGCCTCCTCAGCGTCAACCTTCCAACAGTGCTGCACTCCCTCAGCACAGACCCTCCAACAGTGCTGCACTCCCTCAGCACAGATCCTCCAACAGTGCTGCACTCCCTCAGCACAGACCCTCCAACAGTGCTGCACTCCCTCAGCACAGATCCTCCAACAGTGCTGCACTCCCTCAGCACAGACCCTCCAACAGTGCTGCACTCCCTCAGCACAGATCCTCCAACAGTGCTGCACTCCCTCGGCATAGATCCTCCAACAGTGCTGCACTCCCTCAGCACAGATCCTCCAACAGTGCTCCACTCCCTCAGCACAGATCCTCTAACAGTGCTGCACTCCCTCGGTACAGATCCTCCAACAGTGCTGCGCTCCCTGGGCACAGAACCTCCAACAGTGCTGCGCTCCCTGGGCACAGATCCTCCAACAGTGCTGCACTCCCTCAGCACTGACTCTCCAACAGTGCTGCGCTTCCTCGGCACAGATCCTCCAACAGTGCTGCGCTCCCTCGGCACAGATCCTCCAACAGTGCTGCACTCCCTTGGCACAGATCCTCCAACAGTGCTGCACTCCCTCGGCACAGATCCTCCAACAGTGTTGCACTCCCTCAGCACAGATCCTCCAACACTGCTCCGTTCCCTCTGCACAGACCCTCCAACAGTGCTGCACTCCCTCGGCACAGATCCTCCAACACTGCTCCGTTACCTCGGCACAGATCCTCCAACACTGCTCCATTCCCTCGGCACAGACCCTCCAACAGTGCTGCGCTCCCTCGGCACAGATCCTCCAACAGTGCTGCGCACCCTTGGCACAGATCCTCCAACAGTGCTGCGCGACCTCGGCACAGATCCTCCAACAGTGCTGCACTCCCTCGACACAGATCCTCCAATTATGCTCCACTCCCTCGGCACAGATCCTCCAACAGTGCTGCACTCCCTTGGCACAGATCCTCCAACAGTGCTGCACTCCCTCGGCACAGATCCTCCAACAGTGCTGCGCTCCATCAGCACAGATCCTCCAACAGTGCTGCACTCCCTCGGCACAGATCCTCCAACAGTGGTCCGCTCCCTCGGCACAGATCCTTCTACAGTGCTGCGCTCCCTCGGCACAGATCCTCCAACAGTGCTGCACTCCCTCGGAACAGATCCTCCAACAGTGCTGCACTCCCTCGGCACAGATCCTCCAACAGTGCTGCATTCCCTCGGCACAGATCCTCCAACAGTGCTGCACTCCCACGGCACAGATCCTCCAACACTGCTCCGTTCCCTCTGCACAGACCCTCCAACAGTGCTGCACTCCCTCGGCACAGATCCTCCAACACTGCTCCGTTACCTCGGCACAGATCCTCCAACACTGCTCCATTCCCTCGGCACAGACCCTCCAACAGTGCTGCGCTCCCTCGGCACAGATCCTCCAACAGTGCTGCGCACCCTTGGCACAGATCCTCCAACAGTGCTGCGCGACCTCGGCACAGATCCTCCAACAGTGCTGCACTCCCTCGACACAGATCCTCCAATTATGCTCCACTCCCTCGGCACAGATCCTCCAACAGTGCTGCACTCCCTTGGCACAGATCCTCCAACAGTGCTGCACTCCCTCGGCACAGATCCTCCAACAGTGCTGCGCTCCATCAGCACAGATCCTCCAACAGTGCTGCACTCCCTCGGCACAGATCCTCCAACAGTGGTCCGCTCCCTCGGCACAGATCCTTCTACAATGCTGCGCTCCCTCGGCACAGATCCTCCAACAGTGCTGCACTCCCTCGGAACAGATCCTCCAACAGTGCTGCACTCCCTCGGCACAGATCCTCCAACAGTGCTGCATTCCCTCGGCACAGATCCTCCAACAGTGCTGCACTCCCACGGCACAGATCCTCCAAAAGTGGTCCGCTCCCTCGGCACAGATCCTCCAACAGTGCTGCACTCCCTCGGCACAGATCCTCCAACAGTGCTGCGCTCCATCAGCACAGATCCTCCAACAGTGCTGCACTCCCTCGGCACAGATCCTCTAACAGTGCTGCGCTCCCTTGGCACAGATGCTCCAACAGTGCTGCACTCCCTTGGCACAGATCCTCCAACAGTGCTGCACTCCCTCGGCACAGATCCTCCAACAGTGCACCGCTCCCTCGGCACAGATCCTCCAACTGTGCTGCACTCCCTCGGCACAGATCCTCCAACAGTGCACCGCTCCCTCGGCACAGATCCTCCAACTGTGCTGCACTCCCTCGGCACAGATCCTCCAACAGTGCTGCGCTCCATCAGCACAGATCCTCCAACAGTGCTGCGCTCCATCAGCACAGATCCTCCAACAGTGCTGCACTCCCTCGGCACAGGTCCTCCAACAGTGCTGCACTCCCTCAGCACAGATCCTCCAACTGTGCTCCGCTCCCTTGGCACAGATCCTCCAACAATGCTGCACTCCCTCGGCACAGATCCCACTCCCTTGGCACAGATCCTGCTCCCTCAGCACAGATCCTCCTACAGTGCTGCACTCCCTCGGCACAGATCCTCCAACAGTGCTGCACTCCCTCAGCACAGATCCTCCAACAGTGCTGCACTCCCTCGGCACAGATCCTCCAACAGTGCTGCACTCCCTCGGCACAGAGCCTCCAACAGTGCTGCACTCCCTCGGCTCAGATCCTCCAACAGTGCTGCACTCCCTCGGCACAGATCCTCCAACAGTGCTGCACTCCCTTGGCACAGATCCTCCAACAGTGCTGCACTCCCTCGGCACAGATCCCACTCCCTTGGCACAGATCCTGCTCCCTGAGCACAGATCCTCCAACAGTGCTGCACTCCCTCGGCACAGATCCTCCAACAGTGCTGCACTCCCTCGGCACAGATCCCACTCCCTTGGCACAGATCCTGCTCCCTCAGCACAGATCCTCCAACAGTGCTGCACTCCCTCGGAACAGATCCTCTAACAGTGCTGCGTTCCATCAGCACAGATCCTCCAACAGTGCTGCACTCCCTCGGCACAGATCCTCCAACAGTGCACCGCTCCCTCGGCACAGATCCTCCAACTGTGCTGCACTCCCTCGGCACAGATCCTCCAACAGTGCACCGCTCCCTCGGCACAGATCCTCCAACTGTGCTGCACTCCCTCGGCACAGATCCTCCAACAGTGCTGCGCTCCATCAGCACAGATCCTCCAACAGTGCTGCACTCCCTCGGCACAGATCCTCCAACAGTGCTGCACTCCCTCCGCACAGATCCTCCAACAGTGGTCCGCTCCCTCGGCACAGATCCTCCAACAGTGCTGCACTCCCTTGGCACAGATCCTCGAACAGTGCTGCACTCCCTCGGCACAGATCCCACTCCCTTTGCACAGATCCTGCTCCCTCAGCACAGATCCTCCAACAGTGCTGCACTCCCTCGGCACAGATCCTCCAACAGTGCTGCACTCCCTCAGCACAGATCCACCAACAGTGCTGCACTCCCTCGGCACAGATCCTCCAACTGTGCTCCGCTCCCTTGGCCCAGATCCTCCAACAGTGCTGCACTCCCTCGGCACAGATCCTCCAACAGTGCTGCACTCCCTCGGCACAGATCCTCGAACAGTGCTGCGCTCCATCAGCACAGATCCTCCAACAGTGCTGCACTCCCTTGGCACAGATCCTCCAACAGTGCTGCACTCCCTCGGCACAGATCCTCCAACAGTGGTCCGCTCCCTAGGCACAGATCCTCCAACAGTGCTGCACTCCCTCGGCACAGATCCTCCAACAGTGCTGCGCTCCATCAGCACAGATCCTCCAACAGTGCTGCACTCCCTCGGCACAGATCCTCCAACAGTGCTGCACTCCCTCGGCACAGATCCTCCAACAGTGGTCCGCTCCCTAGGCACAGATCCTCCAACAGTGCTGCACTCCCTCGGCACAGATCCTCCAACAGTGCTGCACTCCCTCGGCACAGATCCTCCAACAGTGGTCCGCTCCCTCGGCACAGATCCTCCTACAGTGCTGCACTCCCTCGGCACAGTTCCTCCAACAGTGCTGCACTCCCTCGGCACAGATCCTCCAACTGTGCTCCGCTCCCTTGGCACAGATCCTCCAACAGTGCTGCATTCCCTCGGCACAGATCCCACTCCCTCGGCACAGATCCTGCTCCCTCAGCACAGATCCTCCAACAGTGCTGCACTCCCTCGGCACAGATCCTCCAACAGTGCTGCACTCCCTCGGCACAGATCCTCCAACAATGCACTGGTCCCTCGGCACAGATCCTCCAACATTGCTGCACTCCCTCGGCACAGTTACTCTAACAGTGCTGCGCTCCCTTGGCACAGATCCTCCAACAGTGCTGCACTCCCTTGGCACAGATCCTCCAACAGTGCTGCGCTCCCTCGGCACAGATCCTCTAACAGTGCTGCGCTCCCTTGGCACAGATCCTCCAACATTGCTGCACTCCCTCGGCACAGTTACTCTAACAGTGCTGCGCTCCCTTGGCACAGATCCTCCAACAGTGCTGCACTCCCTCGGCACAGATCCTCCAACAGTGCTGCGCTCCCTCGGCACAGATCCTCTAACAGTGCTGCGCTCCCTTGGCACAGATCCTCCAACAGTGCTGCACTCCCTCGGCACAGATCCTCCAACAGTGCTCCGTTCCCTCGGCACAGATCCTCCAACAGTGCTGCGCTCCCTTGGCACAGATCCTCCAACAGTGCTGCATTCCCTCGGCACAGATCCTCCAACAGTGCTGCACTCCCTCGGCACAGATCCTCCAACAGTGGTCCGCTCCCTCGGCACAGATCCTCCAACAGTGCTGCACTCCCTCAGCACAGATCCTCCAACAGTGCTGCACTCCGTTGGCACAGATCCTCCAACAGTGCTGCACTCCCTCAGCACAGATCCTCCAACAGTGCTGCACTCCCTCGGCACAGATCCTCCAACAGTGCTGCACTCCCTCGGCACAGATCCTCCAACAATGCACCGGTCCCTCGGCACAGATCCTCGAACTGTGGTCCACTCCCTCGGCACAGATCCTCCAACAGTGCTGCACTCCCTCGGCACAGATCCTCCAACTGTGCTCCGCTCCCTTGGCACAGATCCTCCAACAGTGCTGCACTCCCTCGGCACAGATCCTCCAACAGTGCTGCACTCCCTCGGCACAGATCCTCCAACTGTGCTGCGCTCCGTCAGCACAGATCCTCCAACAGTGCTGCACTCCCTCGGCACAGATCCTCCAACTGTGCTCCGCTCCCTTGGCACAGATCCTCCAACAGTGCTGCACTCCCTCGGCACAGATCCTCCAACAGTGCTGCACTCCCTCGGCACAGATCCCACTCCCTCGGCACAGATCCTGCTCCCTCAGCACAGATCCTCCAACAGTGCTGCACTCCCTCGGCACAGATCCTCCAACAGTGCTGCACTCCCTCGGCACAGATCCTCCAACAATGCACCGGTCCCTCGGCACAGATCCTCCAACAGTGCTGCACTCCCTCGGCACAGATCCTCTAACAGTGCTGCGCTCCCTTGGCACAGATCCTCTAACAGTGCTGCACTCCCTCGGCACAGATCCTCCAACTGTGCTCCGCTCCCTTGGCACAGATCCTCCAACAGTGCTGCACTCCCTCGGCACAGATCCCACTCCCTCGGCACAGATCCACCAACAGTGCTGCACTCCTTCGGCACAGATCCTCCAACAGTGCTGCGCTCCCTCGGCACAGATCCACCAACAGTGCTGCACTCCCTCGGCACAGATCCTCCAACAGTGCTGCGCTCCCTCGGCACAGATCCACCAACAGTATGCACTCCCTCGGCACAGATCCTCCAACAGTGCTGCGCTCCGTCAGCACAGATCCTCCAACAGTGCCGCACTCCCTCGGCACAGATCCTCCAACAGTGCTGCACTCCCTCGGCACAGATCCTCCAACAGTGCTGCACTCCCTCGGCACAGATCCCACTCCCTTGGCATAGATCCTGCTCCCTCAGCACAGATCCTCCAACAGTGCTGCACTCCCTCGGCACAGATCCTCCAACAGTGCTGCGCTCCGTCAGCACAGATCCTCCAACAGTGCCGCACTCCCTCGGCACAGATCCTCCAACAGTGCTGCACTCCCTCGCCACAGATCCTCCAACAGTGGTCCGCTCCCTCGGCACAGATCCTCCTACAGTGCTGCGCTCCCTCGGCACAGATCCTCCTACAGTGCTGCACTCCCTCGGCACTGATCCTCCAACAATGCACCCGTCCCTCGGCACAGATCCTCCAACTGTGGTCAGCTCCCTCGGCACAGATCCTCCAACAGTGCTGCACTCCCTCGGCACAGATCCTCCAACAGTGCTGCACTCCCTTGGCACAGATCCTCCAACTGTGCTCCGCTCCCTTGGCACAGATCCTCCAACAGTGCTGCACTCCTTCGGCACAGATCCTCCAACAGTGCTGCACTCCCTCGGCACAGATCCTCCAACAGTGCTGCGCTCCATCAGCACAGATCCTCCAACAGTGCTGCACTCCCTCGGCACAGATCCTCCAACAGTGCTGGACTCCCTCGGCACAGATCCTCCAACAGTGGTCCGCTCCCTCGGCACAGATCCTCCTACAGTGCTGCGCTCCCTCGGCACAGTTCCTCCAACAGTGCTGCACTCCCTCGGCACAGTTCCTCCAACAGTGCTGCACTCCCTCGGCACAGATCCTCCGACAATGCACCGGTCCCTCGGCACAGATCCTCCAACTGTGGTCCGCTCCCTCGGCACAGATCCTCCAACAGTGCTGCACTCCCTCGGCACAGATCCTCCAAATGTGCTCCGCTCCCTTGGCACAGATCCTCCAACAGTGCTGCACTCCCTCGGCACAGATCCTCCAGCAGTGCTGCATTCCCTCGGCACAGATCCCACTCCCTCGGCACAGATCCTGCTCCCTCAGCACAGATCCTCCAACAGTGCTGCACTCCCTCGGCACAGATCCTCCAACAGTGCTGCACTCCCTCGGCACAGATCCTCCAACAATGCACTGGTCCCTCGGCACAGATCCTCCAACAGTGCTGCACTCCCTCGGCACAGATCCTCTAACAATGCTGCGCTCCCTTGGCACAGATCCTCCAACAGTGCTGCACTCCCTCGGCACAGATCCTCCAACAGTGCTGCACTCCCTCGGCACAGATCCTCCAACAGTGCTCCATTCCCTCGGCACAGATCCTCCAACAGTGCTGCGCTCCCTTGGCACAGATCCTCCAACAGTGCTGCGTTCCCTCGGCACAGATCCTCCAACAGTGCTGCGCTCCCTCGGAACAGATCCTCCAACAGTGCTGCATTCCCTCAGCACAGATCCTCCAACAGTGCTGCACTCCCTCGGCACAGATCCTCCAACAGTGCTGCACTCCGTTGGCACAGATCCTCCAACAGTGCTGCACTCCCTTGGCACAGATCCTCCAACAGTGCTGCACTCCCTCGGCACAGATCCTCCAACAATGCACCGGTCCCTCGGCACAGATCCTCCAACTGTGGTCCGCTCCCTCGGCACAGATCCTCCTACAGTGCTGCGCTCCCTCGGCACAGTTCCTCCAACAGTGCTGCACTCCCTCGGCACAGATCCTCCAACAATGCACCGGTCCCTCGGCACAGATCCTCCAACTGTGGTCCGCTCCCTCGGCACAGATCCTCCAACAGTGCTGCACTCCTTCGGCACAGATCCTCCAACTGTGCTCCGCTCCCTTGGCACAGATCCTCCAACAGTGCTGCACTCCCTCGGCACAGATCCTCCAACAGTGCTGCACTCCCTCGGCACAGATCCCACTCCCTCGGCACAGATCCTGCTCCCTCAGCACAGATCCTCCAACAGTGCTGCACTCCCTCGGCACAGATCCTCCAACAGTGCTGCACTCCCTCGGCACAGATCCTCCAACAATGCACCGGTCCCTCGGCACAGATCCTCCAACAGTGCTGCACTCCCTCGGCACAGATCCTCTAACAGTGCTGCGCTCCCTTGGCACAGATCCTCTAACAGTGCTGCGCTCCCTCGGCACAGATCCACCAACAGTGCTGCACTCCCTCGGCACAGATCCTCCAACTGTGCTCCGCTCCCTTGGCACAGATCCTCCAACAGTGCTGCACTCCCTCGGCACAGATCCCACTCCTTCGGCACAGATCCTCCAACAGTGCTGCGCTCCCTCGGCACAGATCCACCAACAGTGCTGCACTCCCTCGGCACAGATCCTCCAACAGTGCTGCGCTCCCTCGGCACAGATCCACCAACAGTGCTGCACTCCCTCGGCACAGATCCTCCAACAGTGCTGCGCTCCATCAGCACAGATCCTCCAACAGTGCTGCACTCCCTCGGCACAGATCCTCCAACAGTGCTGCACTCCCTCGGCACAGATCCTCCAACAGTGGTCCGCTCCCTCGGCACAGATCCTCCAACAGTGCTGCACTCCCTCGGCACAGATCCTCCAACAGTGCTGCACTCCCTCGGCACAGATCCCACTCCCTTGGCATAGATCCTGCTCCCTCAGCACAGATCCTCCAACAGTGCTACACTCCCTCGGCACAGATCCTCCAACTGTGGTCCGCTCCGTCAGCACAGATCCTCCAACAGTGCTGCACTCCCTCGGCACAGATCCTCCAACAGTGCTGCACTCCCTCGCCACAGATCCTCCAACAGTGGTCCGCTCCCTCGGCACAGATCCTCCTACAGTGCTGCGCTCCCTCGGCACAGTTCCTCCAACAGTGCTGCACTCCCTCGGCACTGATCCTCCAACAATGCACCCGTCCCTCGGCACAGGTCCTCCAACTGTGGTCAGCTCCCTCGGCACAGATCCTCCAACAGTGCTGCACTCCCTCGGCACAGATCCTCCAACTGTGCTCCGCTCCCTTGGCACAGATCCTCCAACAGTGCTGCACTCCCTCGGCACAGATCCTCCAACAGTGCTGCACTCCCTCGGCACAGATCCTCCAACAGTGCTGCGCTCCATCAGCACAGATCCTCCAACAGTGCTGCACTCCCTCGGCACAGATCCTCCAACAGTGCTGCACTCCCTCGGCACAGATCCTCCAACAGTGGTCCGCTCCCTCGGCACAGATCCTCCTACAGTGCTGCGCTCCCTGGGCACAGTTCCTCCAACAGTGCTGCACTCCCTCGGCACAGTTCCTCCAACAGTGCTGCACTCCCTCGGCACAGATCCTCCAACAATGCACCGGTCCCTCGGCACAGATCCTCCAACTGTGGTCCGCTCCCTCGGCACAGATCCTCCAACAGTGCTGCACTCCCTCGGCACAGATCCTCCAAATGTGCTCCGCTCCCTTGGCACAGATCCTCCAACAGTGCTGCACTCCCTCGGCACAGATCCTCCAGCAGTGCTGCATTCCCTCGGCACAGATCCCACTCCCTCGGCACAGATCCTTCTGCCTCAGCACAGATCCTCCAACAGTGCTGCACTCCCTCGGCACAGATCCTCCAACAGTGCTGCACTCCCTCGGCACAGATCCTCTAACAGTGCTGCGCTCCCTTGGCACAGATCCTCCAACAGTGCTGCGCTCCCTTGGCACAGATCCTCCAACAGTGCTGCACTCCCTCGGCACAGATCCTCCAACAGTGCTGCACTCCCTCGGCACAGATCCTCCAACAGTGCTCCGTTCCCTCGGCACAGATCCTTCAACAGTGCTGCGCTCCCTTGGCACAGATCCTCCAACAGTGCTGCGTTCCCTCGGCACAGATCCTCCAACAGTGCTGCGTTCCCTCGGCACAGATCCTCCAACAGTGCTGCACTCCCTCAGCACAGATCCTCCAACAGTGCTGCACTCCCTTGGCACAGATCCTCCAACAGTGCTGCACTCCTTCGGCACAGATCCTCCAACAATGCACCGGTCCCTCGGCACAGATCCTCCAACTGTGGTCCGCTCCCTCGGCACAGATCCTCCAACAGTGCTGCACTCCCTCGGCACAGATCCTCCAACTGTGCTCCGCTCCCTTGGCACAGATCCTCCAACAGTGCTGCACTCCCTCGGCACAGATCCTCCAACAGTGCTGCACTCCCTCGGCACAGATCCTCCAACAGTGCTGCGCTCCATCCGCACAGATCCTCCAACAGTGCTGCACTCCCTCGGCACAGATCCTCCAACAGTGGTCCGCTCCCTCGGCACAGATCCTCCTACAGTGCTGCGCTCACTCGGCACAGTTCCTCCAACAGTGCTGCACTCCCTCGGCACAGATCCTCCAACAATGCACCGGTCCCTCGGCACAGATCCTCCAACTGTGGTCCGCTCCCTCGGCACAGATCCTCCAACAGCGCTGCACTCCCTCGGCACAGATCCTCCAACTGTGCTCCGCTCCCTTGGCATAGATCCTCCAACAGTGCTGCACTCCCTTGGCACAGATCCTCCAACTGTGCTCCGCTCCCTTGGCACAGATCCTCCAACAGTGCTGCACTCCCTCGGCACAGATCCTCCAACAGTGCTGCACTCCCTTGGCACAGATCCTCCAACAGTGCTGCACTCCCTCGGCACAGATCCTCCAACAGTGCTGCACTCCCTCGCCACAGATCCTCCAACAGTGGTCCGCTCCCTCGGCACAGATCCTCCTACAGTGCTGCGCTCCCTCGGCACAGTTCCTCCAACAGTGCTGCACTCCCTCGGCTCTGATCCTCCAACAATGCACCCGTCCCTCGGCACAGGTCCTCCAACTGTGGTCAGCTCCCTCGGCACAGATCCTCCAACAGTGCTGCACTCCCTCGGCACAGATCCTCCAACTGTGCTCCGCTCCCTTGGCACAGATCCTCCAACAGTGCTGCACTCCCTCGGCACAGATCCTCCAACAGTGCTGCACTCCCTCGGCACAGATCCTCCAACAGTGCTGCGCTCCATCAGCACAGATCCTCCAACAGTGCTGCACTCCCTCGGCACAGATCCTCCAACAGTGCTGCACTCCCTCGGCACAGATCCTCCAACAGTGGTCCGCTCCCTCGGCACAGATCCTCCTACAGTGCTGCGCTCCCTCGGCACAGTTCCTCCAACAGTGCTGCACTCCCTCGGCACAGTTCCTCCAACAGTGCTGCACTCCCTCGGCACAGATCCTCCAACAATGCACCGGTCCCTCGGCACAGATCCTCCAACTGTGGTCCGCTCCCTCGGCACAGATCCTCCAACAGTGCTGCACTCCCTCGGCACAGATCCTCCAAATGTGCTCCGCTCCCTTGGCACAGATCCTCCAACAGTGCTGCACTCCCTCGGCACAGATCCTCCAGCAGTGCTGCATTCCCTCGGCACAGATCCCACTCCCTCGGCACAGATCCTGCTCCCTCAGCACAGATCCTCCAACAGTGCTGCACTCCCTCGGCACAGATCCTCCAACAGTGCTGCACTCCCTCGGCACAGATCCTCTAACAGTGCTGCGCTCCCTTGCCACAGATCCTCCAACAGTGCTGCGCTCCCTTGGCACAGATCCTCCAACAGTGCTGCACTCCCTCGGCACAGATCCTCCAACAGTGCTGCACTCCCTCGGCACAGATCCTCCAACAGTGCTCCGTTCCCTCGGCACAGATCCTTCAACAGTGCTGCGCTCCCTTGGCACAGATCCTCCAACAGTGCTGCGTTCCCTTGGCACAGATCCTCCAACAGTGCTGCACTCCCTCAGCACAGATCCTCCAACAGTGCTGCACTCCCTTGGCACAGATCCTCCAACAGTGCTGCACTCCTTCGGCACAGATCCTCCAACAATGCACCGGTCCCTCGGCACAGATCCTCCAACTGTGGTCCGCTCCCTCGGCACAGATCCTCCAACAGTGCTGCACTCCCTCGGCACAGATCCTCCAACTGTGCTCCGCTCCCTTGGCACAGATCCTCCAACAGTGCTGCACTCCCTCGGCACAGATCCTCCAACAGTGCTGCACTCCCTCGGCACAGATCCTCCAACAGTGCTGCGCTCCATCCGCACAGATCCTCCAACAGTGCTGCACTCCCTCGGCACAGATCCTCCAACAGTGGTCCGCTCCCTCGGCACAGATCCTCCTACAGTGCTGCGCTCACTCGGCACAGTTCCTCCAACAGTGTTGCACTCCCTCGGCACAGATCCTCCAACAATGCACCGGTCCCTCGGCACAGATCCTCCAACTGTGGTCCGCTCCCTCGGCACAGATCCTCCAACAGCGCTGCACTCCCTCGGCACAGATCCTCCAACTGTGCTCCGCTCCCTTGGCATAGATCCTCCAACAGTGCTGCACTCCCTCGGCACAGATCCTCCAACAGTGCTGCATTCCCTCGGCACAGATCCCACTCCCTCGGCACAGATCCTGCTCCCTCAGCACAGATCCTCCAACAGTGCTGCACTCCCTCGGCACAGATCCTCCAACAGTGCTGCACTCCCTCGGCACAGATCCTCCAACAATGCACTGGTCCCTCGCCACAGATTCTCCAACAGTGCTGCACTCCCTCGGCACAGATCCTCTAACAGTGCTGCGCTCCCTTGGCACAGATCCTCCAACAGTGCTGCGCTCCCTTGGCACAGATCCTCCAACAGTGCTGCATTCCCTCGGCACAGATCCTCCAACAGTGCTGCACTCCCTCGGCACAGATCCTCCAACAGTGCTCCGTTCGCTCGGCACAGATCCTCCAACAGTGCTGCGCTCCCTCGGCACAGATCCTCCAACAGTGCTGCACTCCCTCAGCACAGATCCTCCAACAGTGCTGCACTCCCTCGGCACAGATCCTCCAACAGTGCTGCATTCCCTCAGCACAGATCCTCCAACAGTGCTGCACTCCCTCAGCACAGATCCTCCAACAGTGCTGCACTCCGTTGGCACAGATCCTCCAACAGTGCTGCACTCCCTCGGCACAGATCCTCCAACAGTGCTGCACTCCCTCGGCACAGATCCTCCAACAATGCACCGGTCCCTCGGCACAGATCCTCCAACTGTGGTCCGCTCCCTCGGCACAGATCCTCCAACAGTGCTGCACTCCCTCGGCACAGATCCTCCAACTGTGCTCCGCTCCCTTGGCACAGATCCTCCAACAGTGCTGCACTCCCTCGGCACAGATCCTCCAACAGTGCTGCACTCCCTCGGCACAGATCCTCGAACAGTGCTGCGCTCCATCAGCACAGATCCTCCAACAGTGCTGCACTCCCTCGGCACAGATCCTCCAACAGTGCTGCACTCCCTCGGCACAGATCCTCCAACAGTGGTCCGCTCCCTCGGCACAGATCCTCCTACAGTGCTGCGCTCCCTCGGCACAGATCCTCCAACAGTGCTGCACTCCCTCGGCACAGATCCTCCAACAATGCACCGGTCCCTCGGCACAGATCCTCCAACTGTGGTCTGCTCCCTCGTCACAGATCCTCCAACAGTGCTGCACTCCCTCGGCACAGATCCTCCAATAGTGCTGCACTCCCTCGGCACAGATCCCACTCCCTTGGCACAGATCCTGCTCCCTCAGCACAGATCCTCCAACAGTGCTGCACTCCCTCGGCACAGATCCTCCAACAGTGCTGCACTCCCTCGGCACAGATCCTCCAACAATGCACCGGTCCCTCGGCACAGATCCTCCAACAGTGCTGCACTCCCTCGGCACAGATCCTCTAACAGTGCTTCGCTCCCTTGGCACAGATCCTCTAACAGTGCTGCGCTCCCTTGGCACAGATCCTCCAACAGTGCTGCTCTCCCTCGGCACAGATCCTCCAACAGTGCTGCAGTCCCTCGGCACAGATCCTCCAACAGTGCTCCGTTCCCTCGGCACAGATCCTCCAACAGTGCTGCGCTCCCTTGGCACAGATCCTCCAACTGTGGTCCGCTCCCTCGGCACAGATCCTCCAACAGTGCTGCACTCCCTCGGCACAGATCCTCCAAATGTGCTCCGCTCCCTTGGCACAGATCCTCCAACAGTGCTGCACTCCCTCGGCACAGATCCTCCAGCAGTGCTGCATTCCCTCGGCACAGATCCCACTCCCTCGGCACAGATCCTGCTCCCTCAGCACAGATCCTCCAACAGTGCTGCACTCCCTCGGCACAGATCCTCCAACAGTGCTGCACTCCCTCGGCACAGATCCTCCAACAATGCACTGGTCCCTCGGCACAGATCCTCCAACAGTGCTGCACTCCCTCGGCACAGATCCTCTAACAGTGCTGCGCTGCCTTGGCACTGATCCTCCAACAGTGCTGCGCTCCCTTGGCACAGATCCTCCAACAGTGCTGCACTCCCTCGGCACAGATCCTCCAACAGTGCTCCGTTCCCTCGGCACAGATCCTCCAACAGTGCTGCGCTCCCTTGGCACAGATCCTCCAACAGTGCTGCGTTCCCTCGGCACAGATCCTCCAACAGTGCTGCGCTCCCTCGGCACAGATCCTCCAACAGTGCTGCATTCCCTCAGCACAGATCCTCCAACAGTGCTGCACTCCCTCAGCACAGATCCTCCAACAGTGCTGCACTCCGTTGGCACAGATCCTCCAACAGCGCTGCACTCCCTCGGCACAGATCCTCCAACAATGCACCGGTCCCTCGGCACAGATCCTCCAACTGTGGTCCGCTCCCTCGGCACAGATCCTCCAACAGTGCTGCACTCCCTCGGCACAGATCCTCCTACTGTGCTCCGCTCCCTTGGCACAGATCCTCCAACAGTGCTGCACTCCCTCGGCACAGATCCTCCAACAGTGCTGCACTCCCTCGGCACAGATCCTCCAACAGTGCTGCGCTCCATCAGCACAGATCCTCCAACAGTGCTGCACTCCCTCGGCACAGGTCCTCCAACAGTGGTCCGCTCCCTCGGCACAGATCCTCCTACAGTGCTGCGCTCCCTCGGCACAGTTCCTCCAACAGTGCTGCACTCCCTCGGCACAGATCCTCCAACAATGCACCGGTCCCTCGGCACAGATCCTCTAACAGTGCTGCGCTGCCTTGGCACTGATCCTCCAACAGTGCTGCGCTCCCTTGGCACAGATCCTCCAACAGTGCTGCACTCCCTCGGCACAGATCCTCCAACAGTGCTCCGTTCCCTCGGCACAGATCCTCCAACAGTGCTGCGCTCCCTTGGCACAGATCCTCCAACAGTGCTGCACTCCCTCGGCACAGATCCTCCAACTGTGCTCCGCTCCCTTGGCACAGATCCTCCAACAGTGCTGCACTCCCTCGGCACAGATCCTCCAACAGTGCTGCATTCCCTCGGCACAGATCCCACTCCCTCGGCACAGATCCTGCTCCCTCAGCACAGATCCTCCAACAGTGCTGCACTCCCTCGGCACAGATCCTCCAACAGTGCTGCACTCCCTCGGCACAGATCCTCCAACAATGCACTGGTCCCTCGGCACAGATCCTCCAACAGTGCTGCACTCCCTCGGCACAGATCCTCTAACAGTGCTGCGCTCCCTTGGCACAGATCCTCCAACAGTGCTGCGCTCCCTTGGCACAGATCCTCCAACAGTGCTGCACTCCCTCGGCACAGATCCTCCAACAGTGCTGCACTCCCTCGGCATAGATCCTCCAACAGTGCTCCGTTCCCTCGGCACAGATCCTCCAACAGTGCTGCGTTCCCTTGGCACAGATCCTCCAACAGTGCTGCGCTCCCTCGGCACAGATCCTCCAACAGTGCTGCACTCCCTCAGCACAGATCCTCCAACAGTGCTGCACTCCCTCGGCACAGATCCTCCAACAGTGCTGCATTCCCTCAGCACAGATCCTCCAACAGTGCTGCACTCCCTCAGCACAGATCCTCCAACAGTGCTGCACTCCGTTGGCACAGATCCTCCAACAGTGCTGCACTCCCTCGGCACAGATCCTCCAACAGTGCTGCACTCCCTCGGCACAGATCCTCCAACAATGCACCGGTCCCTCGGCACAGATCCTCCAACTGTGGTCCGCTCCCTCGGCACAGATCCTCCAACAGTGCTGCACTCCCTCGGCACAGATCCTCCAACTGTGCTCCGCTCCCTTGGCACAGATCCTCCAACAGTGCTGCACTCCCTCGGCACAGATCCTCCAACAGTGCTGCACTCCCTCGGCACAGATCCTCGAACAGTGCTGCGCTCCATCAGCACAGATCCTCCAACAGTGCTGCACTCCCTCGGCACAGATCCTCCAACAGTGCTGCACTCCCTCGGCACAGATCCTCCAACAGTGGTCCGCTCCCTCGGCACAGATCCTCCTACAGTGCTGCGCTCCCTCGGCACAGATCCTCCAACAGTGCTGCACTCCCTCGGCACAGATCCTCCAACAATGCACCGGTCCCTCGGCACAGATCCTCCAACTGTGGTCTGCTCCCTCGTCACAGATCCTCCAACAGTGCTGCACTCCCTCGGCACAGATCCTCCAATAGTGCTGCACTCCCTCGGCACAGATCCCACTCCCTTGGCACAGATCCTGCTCCCTCAGCACAGATCCTCCAACAGTGCTGCACTCCCTCGGCACAGATCCTCCAACAGTGCTGCACTCCCTCGGCACAGATCCTCCAACAATGCACCGGTCCCTCGGCACAGATCCTCCAACAGTGCTGCACTCCCTCGGCACAGATCCTCTAACAGTGCTTCGCTCCCTTGGCACAGATCCTCTAACAGTGCTGCGCTCCCTTGGCACAGATCCTCCAACAGTGCTGCTCTCCCTCGGCACAGATCCTCCAACAGTGCTGCAGTCCCTCGGCACAGATCCTCCAACAGTGCTCCGTTCCCTCGGCACAGATCCTCCAACAGTGCTGCGCTCCCTTGGCACAGATCCTCCAACTGTGGTCCGCTCCCTCGGCACAGATCCTCCAACAGTGCTGCACTCCCTCGGCACAGATCCTCCAAATGTGCTCCGCTCCCTTGGCACAGATCCTCCAACAGTGCTGCACTCCCTCGGCACAGATCCTCCAGCAGTGCTGCATTCCCTCGGCACAGATCCCACTCCCTCGGCACAGATCCTGCTCCCTCAGCACAGATCCTCCAACAGTGCTGCACTCCCTCGGCACAGATCCTCCAACAGTGCTGCACTCCCTCGGCACAGATCCTCCAACAATGCACTGGTCCCTCGGCACAGATCCTCCAACAGTGCTGCACTCCCTCGGCACAGATCCTCTAACAGTGCTGCGCTGCCTTGGCACTGATCCTCCAACAGTGCTGCGCTCCCTTGGCACAGATCCTCCAACAGTGCTGCACTCCCTCGGCACAGATCCTCCAACAGTGCTCCGTTCCCTCGGCACAGATCCTCCAACAGTGCTGCGCTCCCTTGGCACAGATCCTCCAACAGTGCTGCGTTCCCTCGGCACAGATCCTCCAACAGTGCTGCGCTCCCTCGGCACAGATCCTCCAACAGTGCTGCATTCCCTCAGCACAGATCCTCCAACAGTGCTGCACTCCCTCAGCACAGATCCTCCAACAGTGCTGCACTCCGTTGGCACAGATCCTCCAACAGCGCTGCACTCCCTCGGCACAGATCCTCCAACAATGCACCGGTCCCTCGGCACAGATCCTCCAACTGTGGTCCGCTCCCTCGGCACAGATCCTCCAACAGTGCTGCACTCCCTCGGCACAGATCCTCCTACTGTGCTCCGCTCCCTTGGCACAGATCCTCCAACAGTGCTGCACTCCCTCGGCACAGATCCTCCAACAGTGCTGCACTCCCTCGGCACAGATCCTCCAACAGTGCTGCGCTCCATCAGCACAGATCCTCCAACAGTGCTGCACTCCCTCGGCACAGGTCCTCCAACAGTGGTCCGCTCCCTCGGCACAGATCCTCCTACAGTGCTGCGCTCCCTCGGCACAGTTCCTCCAACAGTGCTGCACTCCCTCGGCACAGATCCTCCAACAATGCACCGGTCCCTCGGCACAGATCCTCCAACTGTGGTCCGCTCCCTTGGCACAGATCCTCCAACAGTGCTGCACTCCCTCGGCACAGATCCTCCAACTGTGCTCCGCTCCCTTGGCACAGATCCTCCAACAGTGCTGCACTCCCTCGGCACAGATCCTCCAACAGTGCTGCATTCCCTCGGCACAGATCCCACTCCCTCGGCACAGATCCTGCTCCCTCAGCACAGATCCTCCAACAGTGCTGCACTCCCTCGGCACAGATCCTCCAACAGTGCTGCACTCCCTCGGCACAGATCCTCCAACAATGCACTGGTCCCTCGGCACAGATCCTCCAACAGTGCTGCACTCCCTCGGCACAGATCCTCTAACAGTGCTGCGCTCCCTTGGCACAGATCCTCCAACAGTGCTGCGCTCCCTTGGCACAGATCCTCCAACAGTGCTGCACTCCCTCGGCACAGATCCTCCAACAGTGCTGCACTCCCTCGGCATAGATCCTCCAACAGTGCTCCGTTCCCTCGGCACAGATCCTCCAACAGTGCTGCGTTCCCTTGGCACAGATCCTCCAACAGTGCTGCACTCCCTCGGCACAGATCCTCCAACAGTGCTGCACTCCCTTGGCACAGATCCTCCAACAGTGCTGCATTCCCTCAGCACAGATCCTCCAACAGTGCTGCACTCCCTCGGCACAGATCCTCCAACAGTGCTGCACACCCTCGGCACAGATCCTCCAACAGTGCTGCACTCCCTCGGCACAGATCCTCCAACAATGCACCGGTCCCTCGGCACAGATCCTCCAACTGTGGTCCGCTCCCTCGGCACAGATCCTCCAACAGTGCTGCACTCCCTCGGCACAGATCCTCCAACTGTGCTCCGCTCCCTTGGCACAGATCCTCCAACAGTGTTCCGTTTCCTCGGCACAGATCCTCCAACAGTGCTGCGCTCCCTTGGCACAGATCCTCCAACAGTGCTGCGCTCCCTCAGCACAGATCCTCCAACAATGCTGCACTCCCTCGGCACAGATCCTCCAACAGTGCTGCATTCCCTCAGCACAGATCCTCCAACAGTGCTGCACTCCCTCAGCACAGATCCTCCAACAATGCTGCACTCCGTTGGCACAGATCCTCCAACAGTGCTGCACTCCCTCGGCACAGATCCTCCAACAGTGCTGCACTCCCTCGGCACAGATCCTCCGACAGTGGTGTGCTGTCTCACGTTGGAATCTTCTTGTGTCCTTCTTTCAATCTGACCTGGGCAGTTTTCCGGGCAATTGGTTTGTGTTGCCCAACTTGGTCCTGTGACTGTTTCCAAAAACGTGGCCATGTGATCCAACATTACAGGTTTACTGGATTTTTAATATCATGGCCATAAATCAAGTCAAATGGATCTGAATCCCAGAGGATTCATTTGGTGAATCTCTTGTTGCAGATAATAAGTTTCACGCTTTGTCCCAATTCTGGGGCTACTTGTTTACAATATGATTTACTCCTGTTTTCGAGAATCTGATGCTACCTCTCCCAAGTTCCCTGTGTTTGTGGATGATACACAGTCAGCTTTGGCTGTTTTCTACCCAAACTGCTGATGATGTCCAGGAAAACATTCAACATAAAGTTCAAACCCTGATCAGATTTTTCCTCAGTTGGTAGTCCACAACAAGTAAAAAACACATTTAAACTTTTCACAATTACCCAAGCTCTCGTTGTCCTTAAAGGAAGAGTTTCTGGAAATCAGGTTCTCACATCCATAACTGTGAGAATATACTAATGACCTGCTTTGGTTTTCGATAATGGTCCAGCACAAACTGCTCACAGCTGAGGGAATGCTTCCTCAAAACTGGTTTGGCTCTCAAAGGAACTGGTTTAATTACATACGGAGTGATTTCCTACCACAGGGTTTACAGAATGGATCAAATCTTTATGAAGTCCTGAACATGTAAAATACCTGGTTATTCATGCCAGCATTTTCCATATTCTTCTATCTCCTGCTTTTGGAATTTCATGTGCTACTCCTTACAATATCTGGATGGTACCACTACTTGATAAACAATTGTCTGTTCTTTATCCACAGGTGTCTGAGGAAGTCTACAATTCTTACATTTCTACTATAACAAGTTTGGGAAATCCTTCAGTCTCATCTTCAATGTGCATTGTTTGTGCTAACTGAGTTACCTGAGCGTCAATTCATGAAGACATGCTAAACACTTCCTTTGAATTTTCTCCAGTGTTTATAAATAGAGTTTTCGCTCCCCTAACATCTGCTTGGGGTATCATGTGAGCTCTATTGGCATACCTGGTTTTGCAAATGCTCTGGCCGCCACACACAATGAAAGCACACGTGAAACTTGTTCTTACAACTGTTCCACCTCTGTGACCTCAACTGGACTTTCTGTGATTATATAGGCCCTATAACTTTCACTCCTGCTATATCATTTCTTAGAGTTATAACAACTCCATTCATAGGTAATTTCCTAACTACCCCAACCACCACCAGACCTGTTCACAAGTCACATTCCAGGTGGACTTTGAACAAGGATTCAGGGAGATAATCACCACCTATTCCATTTACTAACGCTTTGGCTTGCATTGAGTTCTCATCTATGCCCAGCAAGAGAGTTTGAGTACCCCATTTATCTCAGAGCATAGTTATGGGCTTGTTTGTGGAAAAAAGAGTTATTGTCCTTTCAGATAAAAACCCTTTATATCTTTCATTTATGCTAAGTATGAACTTCTTCTGCATTCACAGCCATGTTTACCTCTACTCTCTTAATTGTAGTTATGGCTACAATCTAATCTGTGACATTTTTCATTTGAATTCCCTATTTGGACTGAATCCTACAAACTCCAATAACTTCCTTGGGTTTCCCAATTAACTGCCAGCATTCTGAATGAACATGTCCCACCTTCTTATAATGGAACCACCTCAGCTTTTGATTTTCACCCTCAGTACTTCTGATCTGAGGAAGGGACACTGCAGCATTTCCAGCTCTCTATTCCTAACTTTGGTTACTTCCTTTACTTTCCCATTTTTTATCCATTTTCAATTTATGAGGGTAATGGAAGAAAGGGTTGGTTTTACTGATTAACTCATAATCCTCAGCCATTATGATTGCCTTTCTAGCAGTTGCAACTCTTCAGTCTTCAACATGAGTTCTTTACAGAATCCCTACAGTATGAAAGAAGGTCATTCAGCCCATCAATTCCTCGTCACCGCTCCGAACAGTATCCTACCCAGACTCATCCTAACACTGTAACCCTGCATTTCCCATGTCTATCCCACCTAGCCTGCACATCACTGGACTCTAGGGGCAATTTAGCATGGCCAATCCACCTAACCTGCACATCCCTGGGCACTATGGGACAATTTAGCATGGCCAATCCACCCTAACCTGCAAAATCTTTGCACTGTGGGAGGAAACCGGAGCACCCAAAGGAAACCCATGCAGACATGGGGAAAATGTGTAAACTCCACGCAGACAGTTGTCCAAGGCTGGAATCAAACCGGGTTCCCTGCTGTTGTGAGGCAGCAGTGCTAACCACTGAGCCACAGTGCTGTCCTTCTTATCACAGAAGGTAGTGAGTTTTTAAATTTCTCTAAGAGAATAATTTTGTTAAGAGCTTCATGGGAGGTTTCATATTCCAATGTTCATGTTTAACTTCCTCAGTTCAAAGTACATTGTCTGCATTGTGATTATGTTCAGTGACTGACCACCAAAGAAGGCAAATTGCAAAAATAACCACCTGATGAAGGAGCAGCGCTCCAAAAGCTAATGCTTCCAATTAAACCTGTTGGACTATAGCCTGGTGTGTGAATTTTAACTTTGCAAAAATAAAATTAGTCTATTACGGTTAGCTTTCACCCTGGGATTTGATTTATAGAGTCATAGAGATGTACAGCATGGAAATAGACCCTTTAGTTCAACTCGTCTATGCCAACCAAATATCCCAACCCAATCTAGTCCCACCTGCCAATATCCTGCCCATCTCCCTCCAAACTCTTCCTACTCATATACCCCTCCCCAGGTGCCTTTTAAATGCTGCAACTGTACTAGCCCCCACCACTTCCTCTGGCAGACCATTCCACATATGCACTACCCTCTGCGTGAAAAGTTGCCCCTTAGGTCTCTTTTATACCTTTCCCGCTCTCATCCTAAGCCAAGCCCTCTTGATCTGATCTCTCCCACCCCAGGGAAATAGGTCTATTTAACCTATCCATGCCCCTCATGATTTTATAAACCTCAATAAGGTCACCCCTCAGCCTCCAACACTCCAGGGAAAATAGCCTCAACCTCTCCATATGGCTCAAATCTTCCAAACCTGGCAACATCCTTGTAAATCTTTTCTGAACCCTTCCAAGTTTTACAACATCCTTCCGATAGGAAGGAGACCAGAATTGCACACAATCTTCCAACAGTGGCCAAATCAATGTCTTGTACAGCCACAACATGACCTCCCAACTCTTCCAATACTCTGACCAATAAAGGAAAGCAAACCAAACACCTTCTTCACTATCGTATCTACCTGTGACTATACTTTCAAGGAGCTATGGACCTCACTCCAAAGTGTCTAAGTTCATCAACACTCCCCAGGATCTTACCATTAAGTGTATAAGATTTGCTTTCCCTAAATGCAGCACCTCGCACTTATCTGAATTAAACTCAGCTGCCACTCCTCAGCCCATTGGCCCATCTGGTCAAGATCCTGTTGTAATCTGAGGTAACCCTCTTCGCTGTCCACTACACCTCCAATTTTGGTGTCATGTGTAAACTAACTAACTGTACCTCTTATACTCACATCCAAATCATTTATTTCAATGACGAAAAGTAGTGGACCCAGCACCGATCCTTGTGGCATTCCATTGGGAAAAAAAAACCCTCCACCACCATCCTCTAGCTTCTACCTTTGACCCAGTTCTGTATCCAAATGGTTAGTTCTCTTTGCATTCCATGCGATCCAGCCTTGCTAACCAGTCGCCCATGGGGAACCTTGCCAAACGCCTTACTGATGTCCATGTAGGGCACGTCTACTGTCTACCCTCATCAATCCTCTTTGTTACTTCCCCAAAAAACTCAATTAAATTTGTGAGACATGATTTCCCATGAACAAATCCATGTTGACTATCCCCAATCAGTCCTCGCCCTTTCAAATACATGAACATCCTGTCCCTCAGGATTCCCTCCAACAACCTGCCCACCACCAACGTCAGGCTCACCGGTCTATAATTCCCTGGCCTGTTCTTACCACCTTTCTGAAATAGTGGCATCACGTTAGCCAACCTCCAGTCTTCCAGCACCTCACCTGTGACTATCAATTATAGAAATATCTCAGCAAAAGGCCCAGCAATCACTTCCCTAGCTTCCCATAGATTTACAGGGTACAGCTGATCAGGTCCTGGGGATGTATCCACTTTTATGCATTTCAAGACATCCAGCACTTCCGCCTCTGTAATATGGACAATTTTCAAGATATCACAATCTATTTCCCTACATTCTATATCTTCCATGTCCTTTTCCACAATAAACACTGATGCAAAATACTTGTTCAGTATCTCCCCCATCTCCTGCGGCACAACACAAAGGCAGCCTTGCTGATCTTTGAGGGGCCCTATTCTCTCCCTAGTTACCCTTTTGTCCTTAATGTATTTGTAAAACCCTTTGGATTCTCCTTAATTCTATTTGCCAAAGCTATCTCATATACCATTTCTGCCCTCCTGATTTCCCTCTTAAATATACTCTTACTACCTTTATACTCTCCTAAGGACTCACTCGATCTATCCTGTCTATATGTGACATATGCTTCCTTCTTTTTCTTAACCAAACCCTCAATTGCTTTAGTCATCCAGCATTCCCTATACCTACCAGCCTTTCCTTTCACCCTAACAGGAATATACTGTTTCTGGACTCTCATTATCTCATTTCTGAAGGCTTCCCATTTTCCGGCTATCCTTTTACCTACGAACATCTGCCCTCAATCAGCTTTCGAAAATGATAGCTCTGGTCTATCCTTTTCCATCACTATTTTAAATCTAATAGAATTATGGTTGCTGGCCCCAAAGTGCTCCCCCACTGACACCTCAGTCACCTGCCCTGCCTTATTTCCCAAGAGTAGGTCAAGTTTTGCACCTTCTCTAGTAGGTACATCCACATACTGAATCAGAAAACTTTCATGTAAACGCTTAACAAATTTCTTTCCATTTGAACCCTTTACACTCCAGTCCATGTTTGGAAAGATAAAATCCCTTACCATAACCACCCTATAATTCTTACAGATAACTGACATCTCCCAACAAATTTGTTTCTCAATTTCCTGCTGACTATTAGGAGGTCTACAACACAAACCCAATAGGTAATCATCCCTTTCTTATTTCTCAGTTCCACCCAAATAACTTCCTTGGATGTATTTCCCAAAATGCCCTCCCTCAGTACAGCTGTAATGCTATCCCTTATCAACAACTCCACTCCCCCTCCTCTCTTGCCTACCTTTCTGTCCTTCCTGTAGCATCTGTATCCTGGAACATTAAGCTGCCAGTCCTGTCCACCCTGAGCCATTTTCTGTAATTGCTATGATATCCCAGTCCCATGTTCCTAACAATGTCCTGAATTAATCTGCCTTCTCTGCTGGGCTTCTTGCGTTGAAATAAATGCACTTTAACTTTATGAGTCCTACTTTGTTCTCTGCTTTGTCCCTGCCTGCCTTGACTGTTTGACTCGTTTCTTTTCTCAACTGTACCAGTCTCAGATTGATCTTTTCCCTCACTATCTCCCTGGGTTCCATCCTCCCCCATCTTGCTAGTTTAAATTCTCCCGAACAACTCCAGCAAACCTCCCTGCCAATATATTAGTTCCCTTCCAATTCAGGTGCAATCCGTCCTTCTTGTACAGGTCATAGAGATGTACAGCATGGAAACAGACCCTTCGGTCCAGCCTGTCCATTCTGAACAGATATCCCAACCCAATCTAGTCACACCTGCCAGCACCCAGCCCATATCCCTCCAAACCCTTCCTATTCATATACCCATCCAAATGCCTCTTAAATGTTGTAATTGTACCAGCTTCCACCACTTTCTCTGGCAGCTCATTCCATACACATACCACCCTCTGTGTGAAAAGGTTGCCCCTGAGGTCTCTTTTATATCTTTCCCCTCTCACCCTAAACCTATGCTCTCTAGTTCTAGACTCCCCAACCCCAGGGAAAAGACTTTGCTTATTTATCCTATTCATGTCCCTCATAATTTTGTAAACCTCCGACGCTCCAGGGAAAACAACTCCAGCCTGTTCAGCCTCTCCCTATAGCTCAAGTCTTCCAACCCTGGCAACATCCTTGTAAGTCTTTTCTGAACCCTTTCAAGTTTCACAACATCTTTCTGATGGGAAGGAGACCAGAATTGCACGCAGTGTTCCAACAGTGGCCTAACCAATCTCCTGTACAGTCGCAACATGACCTCCCAACTCATGTACTCAATACTCTGACCAATAAAGGAAAGCATACCAAACGCCTTCTTCACTATCCTATCTACCTGTGACTCCACTTTCAAGGAGCTACGAACCTGCACTCCAAGGTCTCTTTGTTCAGCAACACTCCCTAGGACCTTACCATTAAGTGTATAAGTCATGCTAAGATTTGCTTTCCCAAAATGCAGCACTTTGCATTTATCTGAATTAAACTCCATCTGCCACTTCTCAGCCCATTAGCCCATCTGGTCCAGATCCTGTTGTAATCTGAGGTAACCCTCTTCGCTGTCCACTACACCTCCAATTTTGGTGTCATCTGCAAACTTACTAACTGTACCTCTTATGCTCGCATCCAAATCATTTATGTAAATGACAAAAAGAGGACCCAGCACCGATCCTTGTGGCACTCCACTGGTCACAGGCCTCCAGTCTGAAAAACAACCCTCCACCACCACACTCTGTCTTCTACCTTTGAGCCAGTTCTGTATCCAAATGGCTAGTTCTCCCTGCATTCCATGAGATCTAACCTTGCTAATCAGTCTCCCATGGGGAACCTTGTCGAACGCCTTACTGAAGTCCATATATATCACACCTACTGCTCTGCCCTAATCAATCCTCTTTGTTACTTCTTGAAAAAACTCAATCAGGTTTCTGAGACATGATTTCCCATGCACAAAGCCATGTTGACTATCCCGAATCAGTCCTTGCCTTTCCAAACACATGTACATCCTGCCCCTCAGGATTCCCTCCAACAACTTGCCCACCACTAAGGTCAGGCTCACCGGTCTATAGTTCCCTGGCTTGTCTTTACCGCCCTTCTTAAACAGTGGCACCACGTTTGCCAGCCTCCAGTCTTCCGGCACCTCACCTGTGACTATCGATGATACAAATATCTCAGCAAGAGGCCCAGCAATCACTTCTCTAGCTTCCCACAGAGTTCTTGGATACATCTGATCAGGTCCTGGGGATTTATCCACCTTTAACCGTTTCAAGACATCCAGCACTTCCTCCTCTGTAATCTGGATATTTTGCAAGATGTCGCCATCTATTTCCCTACAGTCTATATCTTCCATATCCTTTTCCACAATAAATACTGATGCAAAATATTCATTTAGTATCTCCCCCATTTTCTGTGGCTCCACACAAAGGCCACCTTGCTGATCTTTGAGGGGCCCTATTCTCTCCCTAGTTACCCTTTTGTCCTTAATATATTTGTAAAAACCATTCGGATTCTCCTTAATTCTATTTGTCAAAGCTACCTCATGTTCCCTTTTTGCCCTCCTGATTTCCCTCTTAAGTATACTCCTACTGCCTTTATACTCTAAGGATTCACTCGATCTCTCCTGTCTATACCTGATATATGCTTCCTTCTTTTTCTTAACCAAACCCTCAATTTCTTTAGTCATCCAGCATTCCCTATATCTACCAGCCTACCCCAGAAGAGATTCCAATGATCCAAAAATGTGAATTCTTCTCCCATACACCAGCTCCTCAGCCATGCATTGATCTGCTCTATCCCCCTATTCCTACACTCACTAACTCGTAGCATGGGGAGTAATCCAGACACTAATACTCTCGAAGACCTCCTTTTCAAATTCCTGCCTAACTCTTTATATTCTCCCTTCAGAATCTCATCTTTATGCCTCCTATGTCATTGGTTCCAATGTGTACAATGACCTCCTGCTGGTCCCTCTCACCCTTGAGAACATTCTGCACCCTCTCTGAGACATCCTTGATCCTGGCACCAGGGAGGCAACACACTATGCAGGTTTTTTGCTGCTGGCCACAGAAACGTCTGTCTGTGCCTCAGACTAGACAGTCCCCTAACACAATCAATCTCCCCTGATTTGTTCAGTATTACTGTCAGCTGAGATCTAAATAGGAGGTACAGCCTTTTATGCAGTGCATGGTACTGATCTAGGACACACTGCCATGTGGCTGGTGGAAGAAAGAGGGATTGCAAATCATATGGGCACCTGAAGAACATAAATTTTCTGGTCTACAGGTACAAAGCAGAGACCTGGGATTGACTGGATTGCTCTTTGAGGAGCCAGCATGGACTTAATGGGCCAAATGGCCTCCTTCTGTGCTGTAAATGCCTCCATGAATCAAGTGAAATGTCCAGGATGATTGAAAACAACACGTCTTGGGTAGCCATTCATGTGTTCAACTTGGAAACACTTGTAATACTCAAAGATATTCATATGGGAAACAGGACAGATGTGTCACGTCCAACTAGTGTGGGTTGTTGTTCATTTAATGTTATATAGAGCTTAGAAATAATCCATTCAGCCAAACTGACCTCTGCTGTTTCTGTGGGTTTAACCATGCACAGCAGAATGACTGCAGAAGTATTCTGTAGCGCCTCAGAATGGCCCTCAGTGGTAAAAATCTTAAAGCTGTGAGCATCTTCACAGCTATAGGAGGAGCTGGCCTGTTTTTGAATCGATCTGCAGCTCAGATATGTGATTGAACTACAGGCTGTTTTAACTGGAGGCTTAGTTAACTGATTACCCCATCCACCATGAGATACTAGTACAGGGAGCAATTAAACTTTGAATTCCCAAGCAATGTAAATTCATTGTGAGACTTCATTAATCTAAGTATTGCAAGAGGTCTGATAGAACATCCAATTAGTACGTAATTTTGTGGTGAGCAATGGGCTGAGAAGTGGCAGATGGAGTTTAATTCAGATAAATGTGAGGTGCTGCATTTTGGGAAAGCAAAGCTTAGCAAGATTTATACACTTAACGGTAAGGTCCTAGAGAGTGTTGCTGAACAAAGAGACCTTGGAGTGCAGGTCCATAGCTCCTTGAAAGTGGAGTCGCAGGTAGATAGTAAAGAAGGTGTTTGGTATGCTTTCCTTTATTGGCCAGAGTATTGAGTACAGGAGTTGGGAGGTCATGTTGTAGCTGTACAGGAGATTGGTTAGGCCACTGTTGGAATATTGTGTGCAATTCTGGTCTCCTTCCTATCAGAAAGATGTTGTGAAACTTGAAAGGTTTAGAAAAGATTTACAAGGATGTTGCCAGAGTTGGAAGATTTAAGCTATAGGGAGAGGCTGAACAGGTTGGGGATGTTTTCCCTGGAGCGTCGGAGGCTGAGGGGTGACCTTATAGAGGTTTACAAAATTATGAGGTGCATGGATAGGATAAATAGACAAAGTCTTTTCCCTGGGGTGGGGGAGTCCAGAACTAGAGGGCATAAGTTTAGGGTGAGAGGAGAAAGATATAAAAGAGACCTAAGGGGCAACCTTTTCACGCAGAGGGTGGTACATGTATGGAATGAGCTGCCAGAGGAAGTGGTGGAGGCTGGTACAATTGCAACATTTAAGAGGCATTTGGATGAATAGGAAGGGTTTGGAGTGATATGGGCCGGGTGCTGGCAGGTGGGACTAGATTGGGTTGGGATATCTGGCCGGCATGGACGGGTTGGACTGAAGGGTCTGTTTCCGTGCTGTACATCTCTATGACTCTATGAATGAACTGTAGCTGGTCACACTTATTGTCTCTTAGCATACTCTCAGAATCACTTTTAATCTTTGACTTGCAATGTAGGAGTGTCACAACTACTGGGTTACTGGCTCCACTACACAGAGACCAGCAGAAATAAGAGGCTGTCATACACTGAAAGGTTGGAAATGAAGGGAGTCTACGTGGGTGAGGAACGAATGAAATTATCAGTTATGTCAGAATGTGGTGTGAGCCAGTGATTTAACATTGCTACGTAAATACAGGAAATAGTATGTGTGTCTGGTTTGCCTGAATAGCTTCATATGAGTGGTATTAAATGCAGCCAGTATTCTGCCTGTAAAGAAGTAATGACTGAATTATTACAACAAGTTAGCTAAGACAAATCTACACTGTTGGAGATGAATGATCATTTATTTGATTTGATTTACTGTAGTCACATGTACCTAAGTACAGTGAAAAGTTTTGTCTTGCAAGCAGAACAGGCAGATCACAGGGTGCTTAGACAGAGCAAGGCACACAGGTTATAGCTGCACAGGAGCTGCACAAAACAAGATCAACGTTATTTGAGGTTAGAGAGGTCCTTTCAGTAGTGTCTTATAATGGCAGGGAAGGAGCTGTTCTTTAACCTGTTGCCTCATGAGCTGACAATGACAAAACAATAACTATCTTTAGTTACCAAAATAATATTTTATACTCAATGAAATATATATGGTCTATGAAACTCAGCAATACAGACAGTGAAAACAATGCACAACATTCCCTTTTACAGTTGCCACTGTGGCAGAACAGCTGGTGGCAAATACTGAATAAGTCCAACATGGTTTTCTGGATTTCATTCCCTGGATCTGGTGGTTGGGGTGAAGAGGAAAGAATCTCAACCTTTTAACAGGGAAGAGGATTTTGTTGCTTCCTGTCATCCTCACCCTCATGGGATCACATTCCAGTGAATTAGTGCACCATTATTAATTGCAGTTCACTGCAACATTACAATGCCCTCAAGCCCAGTTTTTAAATTCATTCTTGGTGTGTGAGCAAAGCCAACAACAACTTATATTGATGTAGCCACTCCATTAGTGGACCAATTAAAATTGAGATTGTCCCAAGGGCCAGAGTTACAGGTGCACAGATATCTCAGATGGTTCAGGAGCTGGTGAAAAATACAGAGATGCAGGGAAAAGGGGTTAAGACATTGTGGGAACTGGAAACAAGGAAAGGAATTTTAACACAAAGACATGACTAGAATTCAACCCTGATCAGTGTAACAAACACAGTGGTGGTAGAGGGAAATGGTGTAAGTTAGATCATAGACAGCAAAGTTTGGAGAGATCTCAAACTTACAGAGTATAGAATTTGGGAGAACAGCCAGCTTTAGGTTGGAATGGTCAAGTTCAGAACTAATGAGGCATGAGAGTCTTCGAGCCATACAGCACAGAAACAGATCTTTCGATCCAATCAGTCAATCCCAAACTAGAGAGAGAGTGTTGATGCTCGACGGGTGAAAAAAGGTAGTTTTATTGCTGGCATGGATTTGAAATTCATCTCAAGCTCAATATTACAACAACGTAGAAATGAGAAATTGCTGAAAAAGTTCAGCAGGTCTGGCAGAAATTGTGGAGAGAACTAAGAGCTAACATTTCAGGTCCAGTCTCGCTTCCTCAGAACTGGAACTGAAATGTTTACTCTGATTTCTCTTCACAGATGCTGCCAGACCTGCTGAGCTTTTCCAGCAATTTCTGTTTTTGTTTCTGATTTACAGCATCCACAGTTCTTTCTGTGTTTAAGGTAGATAACAGCTTGGTTTACACTTAGACTATTACCAGTCCAGCAAACAATGACGTCAGCGTAATAAAAGCAAAATACTGCAAATACTAGAAGTCTAAAACAAACACAAGAAAATGCTGGGAAATGCAGCAATTGTGGATAGAAAAAGAAATAATGTTTTGAGTCTTGAGATGAGGGGAACAGATGGTGTACAGGCCCAGTGTAAAAGACAAAATGGTTGCTAGTTGGGGTGAAAGAGAAATAGAGATGTAGAATAGATGTAACTAAAGGTGTGAAAGGTAGACAATAGGTCTGTTCTGCTGGGAACAAAGTGAACAAGACACAGTCAAGGCAAGCCCATGGCTTTTTGGCTTGACAGTAGCACTCTACTCGTGGTTACCACCACTAATGTTGCTGCTGTATAGTTCCAGTGTGAGACAGCTAGCTTCACCTTCTCAAGCCTTTAAGATACCTCACCCTTCCATGGTAATCTGATAGCACAATGTCAGGACCAAAAATGATTGTCTTCGGTCCATTTATGAATTTGCATCATATACAGTAAAAACATTATAAATAACAAGATTTTCTACAGTATTTAACAAGGAAAAGAGTAGGTAAAGTGAGTCTTAGTCCTCTTGAGAATGGGGAGTTAATAGTTGATAATAAGGAGATGGAGGCTGTAATGAACAAATATTTTGCTTCTTGTCTTTACTGCAGCTATGTATTCAAAAACAGCAAATATATTAAACGTTTCTTTTATTAGCAAGACTCTTAAGTTCCATACCACCAAAAATGTAAACAACATGTGCAACATATAGCTGAGAAATGCAGAGAACTGAGGACAGTTCCTCAGGTAACATCAGTGGTAACAGCCAGGAGTGGGAACAGGAAGATAAACCACTGTAGGAGATAATCTGATCAGTTGGAAAGGATCCAGATAAGAGCAATTCCACTGATTTAGATGGAGTGGCTTTTGAGAACTCATGTGGCGCAGCAATGGTATTCTTATCTCTGCTGAAAATATGTTGCTGGTTAAAGCGCAGCAGGTCAGGCAGCATCCAAGGAACAGGAAATTCGACGTTTCGGGCTAAAGCCCTTCATCAGGAAGGGCTATTCTTATCTCTGTACCAGGAGGCCTGGGTTTAAGTTTCAACTGCTCCAGAAGTGTTATAACTTCTCTGAAATAGCTGATCAGAAAATATCTGGAGTGGCATTTGAAGAGGTGACTAATAATAACAAGTAATTAAGGTTGGAAGATAAACATTTGATGTCTATTAATCAATGTCTAGATGTATAAAAGGGGAACATTTGGGATTGGGTGAGAGAACTGTGGGATTGGTAAAGTCAATTAACTCTGCACAAAGAAAGACCGTCTCTTAATCTCTGTTTGACCAGCTTGGTTAGAATCTGTTAACAGTGATCAACTGTGTGAGAGCCCGCAGACAGCTTTGTTCAGAAGGACAAGGAATGATAATTTATCTTTGTCACAGTTGCATAGGATGTCATAGATGACTTCAAAAAGACATTGTCTTTGGGTGGATTTAAACATGAGAATTAAAGATTTGAACTGGGTGCACTAGGTTCCGAAAGTCGAAGTACATCAGTGAGGACACTGAGGAATGAATAGTTGGAACTTCGTGCAGGTCAGGATTTCAGACACAGATGAGCTGGAAGAAATGTCAAGTTTAAATTATGTGATCTTCTTGTCTCTCCACCAATGCCAGGTGTAACATCACAGTTAGCTTTGACTGATTAAATCTTAATTAAACTTGTAAATCCCACATCAAATGCAGTTTAATAAGCAGTAAACAAACAAATAGTGTTATCTCATGAGGCCAGCAGTAAAAGGCTGGAAAATTAACTGGCAATACACCCAATTCATATTTATTTCAGTTTATTCTTCATTCAACCAATCAAATGAAGACTTTCAAAAAAAATACTTCAGCTCAACACTAGAACTTTTGCCAACTCAGTCAGTATTCTTCCTCTTTTGGTTGTGTCTTTGTACAAAATCCATTGTGCCTGATCTTAACATCTGCATTATTCAACCTGAAACAAAAAACCAAGGAAGTTACTATCCATTAACATGGAGAGATACATTGAGGTAGATTGTTAATTTGTCAGCCTGGTATAAAACTTGGATATAAAGGTATGGGAATGCATAGCATTAGACAATCATTTTGACAGTAAGAGAAAAAGTCTTGAGAATGATTCTCACGTCAGATTGATGGCAGCAGCCTTGTTTCCATGAGCTATCTAAGGTTCAGGCTAGGGAGGTGAAATGGGCCCTGGGGTGACCGTAGACCCAGTGGCAATTTGTGTCACACAAATGCAAGGCAATGATCATTTCCAACAAGACAGAAATCTCACCATCATCCCTTAACTTTCAATAGCATTACTATTGTTGAATTCCTCATATATCAACATTCTGGGAGTCATCGTGGATTAGAAACTGAGCCATATAAATGCAAGAGCAGGTCAGAGGCTAGGAGTCCTGCAGTGAGTAACTCACCTCTTGACTTCCCAAAGCCTGTCCACCACCTACAAGGCACAAGTCAGGAGTGTGATGGATTTGCCTGAATGGATACTGTTCCAACAACACTTAAGAAGCTTGACAACATCTAACTCACCTTGTTTTCAATATGGGCAGAAGTCCGGATACTAATGGAGATGTGCTAATGTAAAACAAAATAATACCATAGAAACCTTTAACCACCTGTAACTGTGAATTGGAAGGTACCCATTGTGATAATGGATAATGCACTAGTAATGTCAACAGACAAAATGGAGTTTTACATAATAGTTTCTAAAATAAACACTCCAGACATTTTTTTCAATGAATAATGGGCAGGAGGTTTGAAATGCCTTCACAGCTTGACAGCTCCACTTGAAGTTGATCCTCTTGTTACTTTTGACAGATCTCTCTCACAGATCCTCTTGACCATGAGACATAGGAATAGAGGTAGTTCATCCAACTGACTGAGTCTGCTCTACCGTTCACTGAAAACATACCTGATTTAATAGTCTTCAACTTCACTTTTCTGCCTTTTCCCTCATAACCCTTGATGTCCCACCTGATTAAAAATCTGTCTCAGCCTTGAATACACTGAATGACCCAGCCCTCTGCAGTAAAGAATTTCATTGCTTCACTAGGCTCTGAGAAAAGAAACTCCTCATCATCTCCGTTTTAAAGGGATGACCCCTTACTCCAAGATTATGAGTTTGATTCATTGCTGTCACATGTACTGAGATACAATGAAAAACGTTGTTTTACATGTTATACAGGCAGATTGTAATATACAAAGTGCATCAGGGTAGCAGAACAGAATATAGTGTTGCAGCTGCACAGAAAGTGTAGAGACAGAGATCAATATTAATATTTGCGAAGTCTGTTCCAAAGTCTGATAACAGCAGGGAAGAAGCTGTTCTTGAATCTATTTGTATGTGTATTCAAACTTTTATATCTTCTGTCGGATGGAAGAATGGAAGAGAATATAACTGGGGCGTGGGAGAGGAGGGGTGGAGGTGGTGGTAGGAGGAGTCTTTGATTATGTTGGTTACTTTCTTGAGGCAACGGGAAATATAGATGGAGTCAATGGATCAAAGAATGATTTGCATGATAAACTGGGTTGTGTTCACAACTCCCTGTAGTTTCTCGAAGTCTTGGGAACAGCAGTTACCATACCACGCTGTGATGCAACGAGATAGGAGATTATGTCCTCTGGTCCAAGACTGTGCAAATAGGGGAAACAACATCCCCCCATCTACCCTGTCAAGTTCCCTAAGAATCTTATATATTGCAACAAGGTCTCCTCTCATGCTTTTAAAATTCAGTGAGTACAGGCCCAACCGATTCAACCTTTGATCATAAGACAATCCCTCCATACTTAGGATCAGTAGAGGGAACCCTTTCTGAACTGCCTCCAATGCCTTGACATCTTTCTTTAGATAAGAGGACCAAAACTATTCACAGTGTAGTCTAAGTAGTGCCTTGTATAATATTAGCAATTTTTACATTCTGTTCCCTTTGAAATAAATACAGACAGTTAATTTGCCTTCCCTGTTACCAGCTAACCTGAATGCTGGCAGTTTGTGATTTATACAGGAGCACTCCGAAATCCCTTTGTGCTGTAGCATTCCACAGTGTCTCTCCACCTTATATCATACTCAGCTCTTCTATTCTTCCTGCATAACCTCAGACTTTCCCACATCATATTCCTTCTGCCAAATGTTTGCCCACTAGCTTTAACCTGTCTATATCTCTCTGCAGACTCTGTGTGTTATCCTCACTACTCACCTTCCCATCTATTTTTCATGTTTGACAGGTAGCCCTGTCACTGATAACAAGTCCTCTTGTTACTTATGATAGGTCTTTTGACAGTGGCTCTTGATTTTGGCATTTCCAAAGAGCTTGACATTTAATGAAATTCTGCTCATTCATGTCTACTTTTAACCATTTCAAAGGGTGCCTTACCTCCTCAAAACGTGACCCGGGATATATCTAACTTACCTTTCCAAAGGGGTATCTTGTTTTTCCAAAGAAATACAGAAAATCCAGACCCGATCTTACTATGAGACAGAGAGGTTCTGCAGATGCTGGAGATCAGAATTGAGAGTGTGTTGCTGGAAAAGCACAACAGGTCAGGCAGCATTCGAGGAGCAGGAAAATCGACATTTCAGGCCAGAGCCCTTCATCAGGAATCAGGCCACTTTCCTGATGAAGGGCTAAGGCCTGAAATGTCGATTTTCCTGCTCGTCGGATGCTGATGACTTGCTGTGCTTTTCCAGCAACACACTCTCAACTCTGATTTTACTATGCCTGCTCTGCACATTTGACTTCTTGCTTCCAAGATCAGCTTGTATACCACACATACATTAATACTGATCAGATCTAATTCTAGCACCTACACAAATCAGAAATGCCAGACAGGCTCTATGTTGTGATGACGTTTTGGGCTCGGATCTCTCCTCCTACATGCTTGAATCATCATATTGATAGTATATTCCATATGTGGTGCTATTATGGGAAGCTGCAAAGGTACAGAAAACATCATTTTGAAATGTCATTTTGAACTCTGAACTCATCATCAGGGCAATCAATTAATTTACCCAAAATCAAGTTCTTCCATTTGGACGTCTCATTTCCTTTTCATTATTAACAGAGATTTAAACTTGTGATAAGGTATCATCTGGTCCCAGAGTTTTAAAATCACTCACCAATTATAAAGGCATAAATTACAACGGTTTATGTAGGTCATGCCATCAGTTCCACAGACTCGCTTTGTAAACATGGGGCAGACTGGGATATCAGGGAAATCTTGGCAGTCAGGCTACGAGAGATGAGATTAACAGATTCATTCATTATTGACAAGTAATGAAATTAACTAAGAGCATAGGATCTCACCAGAGTTATGGAATAATGATAGGAATTTGAGAGAGAAAACTAGTCAAAGCCCACGCTGCTACAGGCAACAAGCATTATTAATACCATTACTGAGAACTCCAGGTAAAATTAGATGCAGGACCTCACCTCCTCATCAGAAGAAGCAGAAGTATAAAGTTGAGCTGTTGCCAGGTCTGCAACAGAAAAATGGAGACTGTTACAAAAGATACAGAGAGATAGAGCACTTATAATCAGCTGCTAACTGAGCTGGCCAGAGGATTTCTGACTAAACACATACCAACCATTTCAATGAGTGAAATCATTGACAAATTAGCTAGATGTTCCCTTCGATATCTCTTAATCTCTTCTTTCTGGTAAATTATCTAATTGTTGCAGCTCCTATTTTGAAAGGGAATTACAATTTCTGAAATAAAAATGAAGAGTTCCTATTGTTTTTGAATAAATCTAGTGGCTACAATATTATCGCGAACTCAACACTTTTAGATAAGAATACTTTTATCTTAACTAAAACAAGCATGCAGTTTTACACATTTGTGCTGTTGTATCATTCTACATGTAGGAGAACACTTCAGCACAGCAAGCCTGTTAACAGAGTTACAAACACTGGACAGTAATGTTATGTACAGAAGACCTCGAATAGAGCTAAACGACTCTTTACTTTGCCCTGCAGCCCTCGTAATGTAAGAGATATAACAGTCAATTTGCAAGGAACAGGAAGGATCTCATAAACTAATCTATTAAGGACAAAGCAAGAGTAGGCCATTCAGCCCACCAAGCCTACCTGCCATTCAATATGATCATGGCTGATTGAACAAACCAAAGCCTTTTAGAACATAGAACAGAACAGCACAGAAACAGGCCCTTCAGCCCACCATGTCTGTGCTAATCCTGGTGCTATTCTAAACTAATCTGTCTCCTTCTGTTCCCTGCCTGTTCATGAGCCTGTCTAAATGGCTCTTGTACGTTGCTATCATATCTGCTGTTACTACCTCCCTTATGTCCCAGGCACTTCCAACCTTTGTGTAAAAGCTTTGCCATACATTTAACTTTCTCCCTCACCTTAAGCCTACATATTTGACATTTCCACCTCTGATGATCCACCCTATCCATGCTTCTCATAATTCTATATACTTCCACCAGGTTACCCATAAGCATCCAACACTCTAGCGAAATCAATCCAAGTTTGTCCAACTTCTTATACTTAATACATTCCAATTCGGACAAAATCGTGGTAAACCTCCTTTGCATCCTCTGTAAAGCCTCCACATCCTTCCTATACTGTGGCAAAAAGAATTGCATACAATACTCCCAAAGTGGTCTAACTAAAGGTTTTGTACAGCTGCAACATGACTTGCCAAATTTTATGCTCAGTGCTCCGACTGCTGAAAGCAAGCACACAATAAACCTTTTTTACCACCTTATTCATGAGTGTTGTCACTTTCAGGGAACTATAGTCTTGCATCACAAGATCCCCTGGATATCAATGTTCCTCAGGGTCTTGCTATTTACAGTACATGTTCCTCTTGCATCTGACCTCCCAAAATGCATCACTTCACATTTGTCAGGATGAAACTCCATCTGCCATTTCTCTGCCCAATTTTCCAACTGGTCTATGTCCTGCTGTGATCTTTGACAATCTTCCTCACTATTCACAACTCCATCGATTTTCCTGTCATCTACAACTTATCATGTCACCTATAATTTCATCCAAATAATTTATGTATACATATTACAAAGAACAGAGGTCCTGCCACTAAGCCTTGCAGAAATACAATTGGTCACAGACCTCCATTCTGAAAAACACCCTTCCACAACTAACTTCTATCTTCTATGACCAAATCGATTTTGTAATTGAACCTACCAACCCACCATAGATCTTGTGTGACTTAATCTTCTGGACCAGCCTACCACAAAGGAACTTGTCAAATACTTTAGTAAAGTCCATGTAGACAATATCCATCACCCTATCCTCATCAATCATCTTCATCATCTTCTCAAGAACTGCCCACATAAAGCCATGCTGACTATCCCTAATAAATATGTTCTTTTCCAAATGCAAGTAAATCCTGAGGCCCTTCTCCTGACCACTGATGTAAGGCTCACCAGCCTATAATTTCCTGTATTATCCCAGTTTCCCTTAAACAAAGGAGCAACAGTGACTATTCTCCAGTCTTCCAGGACCTCACCTGTAGTGAAAGAGGATACAAAGGTCTCTGTCCTCAGCAATCTCCTCCCTTGTCTCCCTCAGTATCCTGGGATAGAGGATCAGGCTCTGGGGCCTTATTTACTTTAATGTTTTTCAAGACACCCAGCACCTCTGACAGTGCAGCACTCCCTCAGCACTGACCCTCTGACAGTGTGGCACCCCCTCAGCACTGACCCTCTGACAATGCAGCACTCCCTCAGCACTGATCCTCTGACAGTGTGGCACCCCCTCAGCACTGACCCTCTGACAATGCAGCACTCCCTCAGCACTGATCCTCTGACAGTGTGGCACCCCCTCAGCACTGACCCTCTCACAGCGCAGCATTCCCTCAGCACTGACCCTCTGACAGTGTGGCACCCCCTCAGCACTGACCCTCTGACAGTGTGGCACCCCCTCAGCACTGACCCTCTCACAGCGCAGCATTCCCTCAGCACTGACCCTCTGACAGTGTGGCACCCCCTCAGCACTGACCCTCTGACAGTGTGGCACCCCCTCAGCACTGACCCTCTGACAGTGCAGCACTCCCTCAGCACTGACCCTCTGACAGTGCAGCATTCCCTCAGCACTGACCCTCTGACAGTGTGGCACCCCCTCAGCACTGACCCTCTCACAGCGCAGCATTCCCTCAGCACTGACCCTCTGACAGTGTGGCACCCCCTCAGCACTGACCCTCTGACAGTGTGGCACCCCCTCAGCACTGACCCTCTGACAGTGCAGCATTCCCTCAGCATTGACCCTCTGACAGTGCAGCACCCCCTCAGCACTGACCCTCTGACAGTGCAGCACTCCCTCAGCACTGACCCTCTGACAGTGCAGCATTCCCTCAGCACTGACCCTCTGACAATGTGGCACCCCCTCAGCACTGACCCTCCGACAGTGCAGCACCCCCTCAGCACTGACCCTCTCACAGCGCAGCATTCCCTCAGCACTGACCCTCTGACAGTGTGGCACCCCCTCAGCACTGACCCTCTGACAGTGTGGCACCCCCTCAGCACTGACCCTCTGACAGTGCAGCATTCCCTCAGCACTGACCCTCTGACAATGTGTTTCTCCATTAGCATTGCCGCTTTCACAGTGCAATGCTTCCTCAATAATTCACAAATTAAACCTGGCCTAAATCTCTCTGCCATGTTCCCATTCTACCAAAGGTTGCTTCATGCTGGCTGCCTGTCCTACAGCTTTCCAGAGTGGGAAGCAAGGGAACAGGGAGACAGATGCTTCTTCATCCAGCCTACAATCAGACAGCCATCTCATTAAAACAGTACTTAAAAAGAAAACACAAACAGTGCACTGACTCCTACGACATCTGTACACGCTCATACTACACTGCACTGCATGTATATACTCAAACAGTGCTCTGTGCCAGACCTGAAGTTTCATCACCACGCTCATGTCCCGTTCACATTGCTCACCCAATCAGCAATACCAGAAAATGGTTGGTGCAGAAATCTTGTTTAATAATACACAAATGTTTGTATTTATATAGCACCTTTTACATCCATACAACTTTCCAACTGATTAACAGGTAATGAATAATTATACAGTACACTTTTCTTCAAATTGTAATTTCAACCGCATATAGTTCTCAATTAATTTTAAAATATTTCCACTAAGAGTAATCTCTTTATTACACAAAAAGTATTTAGAGTCATAGAGATGTACAGCATGGAAAGAGACCCTTCGGTCCAACCAGTCCATGCCAACCAGATATCCCAACCCAATCTAGTCCCACCTGCCAGCACCCAGCCCATATCCCTCCAAACCCTTCCTATTCATATACCCATCCGAATGCCTCTTATCTGTTGCAATTGTACCAGCCTCCACCACATCCTCCGGCAGCTCATTCCATACACATACCACCCTCTGCATGAAAACGTAGGTCTCTTTTATATCTTTCCCCTCTCACCCTAAACCTATGCCCTCTAGTTCTGGACTCTCCCATCCAAGGGAAAAGACTTTGTCTATTTATCCTATCCATGCCCCTCATAATTTTGTAAACCTCTATAAATGTGCAATAACTATAGTCAGACATAAAATCCTTTCACGGAGATTCCAATGCTTAATATAGAGACTTAAAAAAATCTCTCACCAGTAAATGCAAGCGACACGATAGCAATAATTGCGCACACATTGTTTATCATTCTGAAATTTCGGGGATGTAACTGAGAAAGTTTGTTGATAAGAGTATTTATATAGACACACTTCCTGTCTACTGGTCACAGCTTAGAAATCACGTGAAGCTGACACTAGCATGGTGAAAACCTTTGCAAGCCATACTTTTTTCTCAAGTAATTCTTTACAGCTACATTAAAATGAAAATGAACCATGCATGTATTTGGCTGCATTTCCAGTATTTGAGGAATGTTAAAGCACTTGATTTATCCCCAGCACCTGGGTTTGAATTAAGTAAGCCTATCTGTTCTAGTGATAACATTCCTACAACAGATCAGATGCACTCATTGAGGGATATTCAGACTTAAGGGGAAAATGCTTTTCTGAGTGAAATGCACCAGAGAGTGGTGGAAGCCCATATTGTGAATGGAACTAGCTGGATCTTGTTGACTATGAGATCCTTGATTGGGGTTGTTAACTGAGCCAATTAGGAAGCCCTGGGTCACCAATATAAACAGGAGATCCCCTCCAACTCTATTTTGATTTAATCCCTGTGCTCCCCTTCACTGTTTGATCACACAGCATTGCCCTTCGATGTGAAGGGCACTGCTCGTCACTGGCCACTTGGGTGTTTCTTTTCTTCCTGGTGGTGGAAATAGAATAAAGATTTGTACACCTTGTATCTCTCACTGTGTCTCACACCTTACACACACAATATGGGTGCAGGGGAAAAATAAGCACTAGGAGAAAGTGAGGACTGCAGATGCCGGAGACCAGAGTTGAAAAGTGTGGTGCTGGAAAAGCGCAGCAGGCCAGGCAGCATCCGAGGAGCAAGAGAATCGACGTTTAGGGCATCAGCCCTTCTTCAGGAATGAGGCTGGTGTGCCAAGCGGGCTGAGATAAAAGGTTGGGGGGATGGAATTTGGGGGAATGGCGCTGGGAATACGATAGGTGGAAGGAGGGAAGGGTGAGGGTGATAGGCCGGAGAGGGGGTGGAGGCGGCTTCAGGGCAGAGGAGATGACCTGGGGGGTGCAATGAGAGAGGGACTCACTGAGATCCTTGTAGAGGGAGGAGGAGAGCTCCTTCAAGGTAGGCATCCTTGCAAAAGGATTCGCAGTAGGTTAAGATCAACTAGGAGAAAGTGAGGACTCTCCTTTTTGTGATTCTTTTATTCACTCACACGGTGTGGATGCTACCTGCTGGGTTGGCATTTAATGCACATCCCAAGATGCCTTAGAGAAGATTGTATTGAACTGCCTTCTTGAACCACTGCAATCCAGTGCTGTGGGGAGACTCACAATGCTGTAAGACAGGCGTTCCAGGAGTTTTTTTTATTTCCTGTTCCTTGGATGCTGCCTAACCTGCTGCACTTTTCCAGCAACACAGTAACAGTTCCAGGATTTTGACCCAGTGACACTGAAGGAACAGTGATAAATTTTCAAGTCAATATGGTAAATGGCAGGTGGGGAACTTGCAAGTGGTGGTATTCCAATGTATTTACTGCCTCTGTCTTTGTAGATGGCAGTGGTCATGGGTTTGGAGGGTGCTTTCTAAGGAGCTTTGGTGAATTTCTGCAGTGGATCTTGTAGATGGTACACGATTGTTGTTACTGTGCATCAGTGATAGAGGGAATGAATGTTTGTGGATGTGCTGCCAATCAGGCAGGCTATATTTATATGGATAGTCCAGCTTAGTTTCTGATCAACAGAAAGTGCCAGGACATTGATACTGTCCCCCACCACATGATATTCTTTCCTATTGACTCCAGGTAAAGAGAACATTTGGCCAACTGTATAGCTGACAACTTATTGGCTACAAGTCATATTTTGTCCGATTAAACATCTATTAGTCTTATCCCATTTGAGATAGATTGTCTGTTTCACTTAACGTAAAAAGTGAGGTCTGCAGATGCTGGAGATCAGAGCTGAAAATGTGTTGCTGGTTAAAGCACAGCAGGTCAGGCAGCATCCAAGGAACAGGAAATTCGATGTTTTGGGCCGGAGCCCTTCATCAGGAATGATGAAGGGCTCTGGCCCGAAACGTCGAATTTCGTGTCTGTTTCACTTCCCAATTTTCTGTTTAACAAGTCCTATTTATCCACCATCAGCCAAAGCCTGTACCATTCTCTGGAAGATCCTGTTGGCTCAGTACCAACTACAACTGGTACATTGTGCTCAGAGAACAGGCTTGTTTGTTGACTCAAGAAAATCTCTAACATTTAGACACCTGAAAATCATAAAGCTAAGACTTCCTGAGGAAAGCTGTTCAACGAAAGGTGTTCACCAGGACAGTGGAACCCATTGTCTGACTGAGCACTGTAAGTGTATTCGGAATGCAATTGACTGTGACTGGCAGCTGCTTCTTGTTTTCTAGGGCATTTAGTGCCTGGAAAGACTAACTAACATCACAAGATAAGCTCCATGTAACAAGGTACAAACTAGTGTTGCTGGAGAGGAGCTAACCAGAGTTCTTTATGTGCAATGAATTGTGTATTTGTTCACCAGAAGATAACTGTTCAATGTTTGTTCTTTGTATTAACATGTTTCTAAACAAGTAATTTCACTTAATTGCCACCAAGATGACTGCAGCGAAGCAGGCAACATACAGGCTCCTGTGCCCGGCCATGTCCTTTTCTTTTTCTTTCTTCCCCTTCTTTTTTCTCAAACTTACCTGATAAGGAGTGTTCTTCAGCAGGAGGTGGTTTTGATATGCTTTGGAGTGGTGGCGGCAACATCTTCAAAGACACTGTCACTACAGAGTCAGTCAGCCAACTTGTGAAGTTTGAAGCAGGACTCTTGCTTTCGCATGGAGTGGACCCTTGGCGGCACTGTGGTGTGGGCTGGGAAGCCCGGAGCAGGAGACTCTCGGTGATATGGCATGGACTGGGAAGCCCAGAGTGGGACACTTGGCAACATGGAGTGGGCTAGGAAGCCCAGAGCGGTACTTTGGTGGCAGGATGCTGCAGCAATTGGGAAGGAAATGTTGGACTATCTTTAAGCGATCTTTTAAAAATGTTATTATAAGTTAATGTGATTGCTGCCTATGTACAGTGATGGTACACACTTTTCATTGAATTTTATATTGAATATGTGTGACAATGAAGGATATTCTATATTCTAATATTAACTTGGACATGAAAATCTTTTCTGAGACAAGCATGTATTAGAGATGTAATGTAACTAGCTACTAAATAATATGTAATAAACCTAATCATCATTTATCAAGATTTGGCCTCCCTTCTGCTGAAGACTTTGTGTGGTACTACTCTAGCAATAGCATAGACTGATACAACAGTAGGATTGGTGACAGTGAATATACCCAAGGATTCTCAGATGATTCCAGTAGAAACTAACATACACAAGACTTAGAGGCATGGTGTCATAGAGATGCACAGCATGGAAAAATAAACCCTTCAGTCCAACTTGTTCATGCCGATCAGATATCCCAACCCTATCTAATCCCACTTGCCAGCATCTGGCCCATATCCCTCCAAACCCTTCCTATTCATATACCCATCCAGATGCCTTTTAAATGTTGCAATTGTACCAGCCTCCACCACTTCCTTCGGCAGCTCATTCCAAACACGCAGAACCCTCTATGTGAAAAGGTTGCGTCTTAGGTCCCTTTTATATCTTTCCCCTCTCACTTTGAACCTATGCCCTCTAGTTCTGGATTCCCCCACCCCAGGGAAAATACTTTGTCTCTTTACCCTATCCAAGCCCTTCATGATTTTATAAACCTCTGTAAGGTCACCCCTCAACCTCCGACACTCCAGGGAAAACAGTCCCAGCCTATTCAACCTCTCTCTATAGCTCATATCCTCCAATCATGGCAACATCCTTGTAAGTCTTTGCTGAACCCTTTCAAGTTTCACAACATCCTTCCTACAGGAAGGAGATCAGGATTGCATGCGATATTTCAAAAGTGGCCTAACCATTGTCCAGTATGGCCATAACTTGACCTCCCAACTCCTATACTCAATATTCTGAGTATTAAAGGAGAGTATACCAAACACCTTTTTCACTATCTATCTACCTATGACTCTGTTTTCAAGGAGCTATGAACCTCCACTCCAAAGTCTCTGTGCAGCAACACTGCATTAAGTGTATAGGTCCTGCTCTTATTTGCTTTTCCAAAGTGCAGCAAATTAAACTTCATCTGCCACTCCTCAGCCCATTGGCCCATCTGATCAAGATCCCGTTCTAATCTGAGGTAACCTTCTTCACTGTCCACTACACCTCCAATTTTGGTGTCATCTGCAAACTTAGTAACTATACCTCCTACGTTTACATCCAAATCATTTATATAAATGATGAAAAGTAGTGAACCTACCACCAATCCTTGTGGTATTCCATTGGTCACAGGCCTCCAGTCTGAAAAACAACCCTCCATCACCACCCTCTGTATTCTACCTTCGAGACAGTTCTGTATCCAAGTGGTTAGTTCTCCCTGTATTCCATGAGATCTAACCTTGCTAACCAGTCTCCCATGGAGAACCTTGTCGAACACCTTACTGAAGTCCATGAAGATCACATCCACCACTCTGCCCTCATCAATCCTCTTCGTTTCTTCTTCAAAAAATTCAACCTAGTTTGTGAGACATGATTTCCCACACATAAAGCCATGTTGACTATCCCTAATCAGTCCTTGCCTTTCTAAATACATGTAACTTCTCATGGCATTGCAGAAGCAAGCATGAAGCTGTGGGCACTAAACAAAATGGATATCTGATGTAACAGATCACTACTGCAGAAGATATAAAAGTTTGAATACACGCATGAATAGATTCAAGAACAGCTTCTTCACTGCTGTTAATTCAGATTTCTCTTTCTGCACCTTCTCTGTGGCTGTAAAACTGTAATCTGCAGTCAGGTGTGTGTTGCAAGTCAGGCAACATCCGAGGAGCAGTAGAATCGACGTTTCGGGCAAGAGCCCTTCAAACGTTAATTCTCCTGCTCCTCAAATGCTGCCTCACCTGTTGAGCTTTTCCAGCACCATACTGTACTGCACTCTGTTCTGCCACCCTGATGCACTTTGTATGGTACAATCTGCCTGTATAACACATTAAACAATACTTTTCACTGTATTTCATAATGTGATAGCAATAAAACAATCAATCCTACCCAGAAGAGTTTATGTTAATTTTATGAGGTGATCAATTGAAAAATCTGCCCACCAATATTTGACTGCCAGATCTGAGGGACAGAAGAAAATGAATACTATGAATCGGTGTCAAATGTGTCCATCACATGCCTGGCCTTAAGGCAAAGCTTTTTTAAAATTCATTCATGAGATGAAGGCATTGATGACAGGTCCAGCCGTTATTGCCTATCCCTAACTACCCTTGACAAGGTCATGGTGAGGTGCCTTCTTGAACCACTGCAGTCCATTTCGTGTAGATACAGTCACAGTACTGGAGATCCAAAATGTTAATGTTGCGGCTTTTTTGTAGAGCCTCCTTTTCCAGTAAGTTCATTGAATCACAGAATCCCTACAGTGTGGAAGCAGGCCGTTCAACCCATCAAGTGTAGACTGACCCTCCAAAGAGCATCGCACCCAGACCCACATCCCTACTCCATCTCTGTAACCTTACATTTCTCTTGGCTAAACCGTCTGGCCTGCACATCCTGGACACTATGGACAATTTAGTCTGGCCAATTCACCCCAAGCTACACATATTTGGTCTGTGGGAAGAAACCAGAGCACTCGGAGGAAACCCATGCAGACACGGGAAGAATGTGCAAACTCCACAGACAGTCACCCAAGTTTGGAATCAAACCCATGTCCCTTCTTAGCAACTGTTAAGCCATGGTGGTTGTTAAGCGGCCACTTGATGGTAAGGCTCCAAGGTGGCAAAAGGGACTTGATATATCATCCAATTTTTTTTCAAAATACTAACACATGAGTACTGAGGAAAAGACAGAGAATGCTGGAGAAGCTCAGCAGGCTTGGCAATGTCTGGAGAGTGAGAAACAGAGTTGACAAGGTGGATGCAGCAGTGCTAACCACTGAGTCACTGTGCATTCAAACTGGATGTGGCAGGACTGTAGAGCTTAGATCTGATGCATTGATTATGAAAATATTTAGCTCTCTCTATCACTTACTGCTTATGATGCAACTATTCCTGTTTTAATGGCTACATTTTAGGTTTGTCCAGTGCTGTTCTGGCATACCCTCCTTCGCTCTTCATTGAACCCGGGTTGATTTTCTGTGCTTGATGGTAATAGTTGAGTGGGGGATGCTAGGCCATTAATTGTATTTAATTACAATTGCTGCTGCTGATAGCACAGTGCCTCGTGGATGCCCAGTCTTGAGTCTGTCCCATTTAGCATGGTGCTAGTGCCACACATACAATGAAGTGTATTCTCAATGTGAAGGTGGAATTTTGTCTCCCCAAGACTGTATGGTGGTTACTCTGAACAATAATATCATCATTAGATTTATAATTCCCAGGTTTTTTTTATTGAATTCAAATTCCACCCTCTTCCACCTTCTCAATGTGAAGTCCACTAACAGTAGCACAATACCTTTCACTTTTGAGCTAGGTCTTTTACAGAAGCTACTAGATATTCCAGCCACAGTGAAAGCATTTCAAGCCAAGGTGATGACAAAATGACATCTTGAAGATTTCCCACTCCTTTCTCCACCTATTGAAGCTCCATGTCAAGAAGACTGAATGTTATCTAAGAAACTTCATCGGCTTTTCAAAGAGTTTAATCAATTTTATGATCCCGCTTTGGAGTTTTCTGGTGAGGTTACAGGCATAGGGGTGATCTTGAGAACCTGGGACTAGCAGGCCTTGTTTTTCTTTTCCAGAAGTTGTTCCTGTCTTTCCAGCTCTTGAGACAGTTTATCAAGAATCCTCTGATACTTTTCCAGCTTAGAATAGATTATAGAACATTACAGACCCTTCGGACCTTGATGTTGTGCTGACCTGTGAAACCAACCTGACACCCATGTAACTACACTATTCCATTTTCGTCCATATGTCCATCCAATGACCATTTAAATGCCCTTAAAATTGGCAAGTCTACTACTGTTGCAGGCAGGGCGTTCCATGCTCTTACTACTCTCTGAGTAAAGAAACTATCTCTGACATCTGTTCTATATCTATCACCCCTCAATTTAAAGCTATGCCCCCTCATGGTAACCATCACCGTCCGAAGAAAAAGGCTCTCATTGTCTACTGTATGTCTCAATTGAGTCACCTCTCTCTAATGAAAACTGCCTCAAGTCCCTCAGCCTTTCCTCATAAGAGCTTCCCTCCATTCCAAGCAACATCCTAGTAAATCTCCTCTGAACACTTTCTAAAGCTTCCACATCCTTCCAATAATGCAGTGACCAGAATTGCACATAATACTCCATGTGCGGCTGCACCAGAGTTTTGAACAGCTGCAGAATGACCACATGGTTCCAAAACTCAATCCCTCTACCAATAAAAGCAAACACACTGTATGCCTCCTTAATAACCCTATCAACCTGGGTGGCAACTTTCAGGGATTGATGTACATGGACACTGAGATCCCTCCACTCATCTACACTAGCAAGAATCTTACCATTAGTCCAGTACTCTGCATTCCAGTTGCTCCTTCCAAAGTGAATCACCTCACACTTTTCCGTGTTTAACTCCATTTACCCCCTCTCAGCCCAGCTCTGTCCTTCTGTAACCTACAACATCTTTCAGCAGTACCCTCAACTCTACCGACCATAGTGTCATCTGCAAATTTACTAATCCATCCTTCTACGTCCTCATCTAGGCCATTTATGGAAATTACAAATAGCAGTGGTCCCAAACATATCCTTACGGCACAGCAATGGTAAATGAACTCCAGGATGAACATTTCCCATCAACCACCACCCTCAGTTTTCTTTCAGCTAGCCAATTTCTGATCCAAACGGCTAAATCACCCTCAATCCCATGACTTTGTATTTTCTGCAATAGCCTGCCGTGGGAAATCTTATCAAATGACTTATGGAAATCCATGAGCATCATAACAACAGCTTTACCCTCATTCACCTGTTTGGTCACCTTCTCAAAGAACTCAATAAGGTTTGTGAGGCATGACCAATCCTTCACAAAATCATGTTGACTGTCCCTAATTCCTTTCTAGATGCTTATAAGTCCTATTTCTTACAACCTTTTCCAACACTTTACCTACAACCAAAGTAAGGCTCACTGGTCTATAATTACCGGGGTTGTCTCCACTCTTCTTCTTGAACAAGGGTACAACATTTGCTATCCTCTAGTCTTCTGGCACTATTCCTGTAGACAATGATGACATAAAGATCAAAGCCAAAGACTCTACAATCTCCTCCTTAAAAAATATAAAAACTAAATGAAGGCAAAGACCATTTTGGAACAAGAAAGGAGGGCTAAAAATGTAGATCTTGATGTTCTGTGGATTCACACATGCTAAATAAAAGCTTGTTTAATAAGAAGATTCTTCTCCTCATCTTGTGGTGGAGCTTATTTATATGTCTGGCAGTGCCAGTAGGAAGCACCAAATTGAAGAAGTGAAGACCATTCTGATAACCTTACACAAGAATCAACCCCTGCTTTGGAAATACTCAATGACTTCACCCTCACTGCTCACTGTAGATGAAAGTTTCAAAGGTTCACAACTCTGAGAGAAACTAATCCTCTAAATCTCCAACTTTTCCCATTGAAATAAGATCCTCTCAGCATCCACCCTGTCAACTCTGTCTCTCAGCCAACAGATACTGCCAAACCTGCTGAGTTTTTCCAGCATTCTCTGTGTTTCCCTCAGTAGGCATGTGTTGACATTCTGATAAAAAATTGGATGGTATACAAAGTGGCGCTTGCCGCTTTGTAACCTTCCGTCAAGTAACCATGTAACAATTAACATAGCTTAACAGTTACTAAGAAGTCTCGCCTCAGTCAGAATGAAGAGCAGATGAATCCAGACTAAAACATCAAACCTCTCGCCCATTTGCACTCTGTTACATCATCACACTGTTCCTCTGTCCACAAATTCTCTGATACAAGACTCCATTGCCCAGCATCTTTCAGCTTTTCTTGTTCTGTTACTATAACAACGGAATGTTTTGAGGCTCTTTTGCCCTGTTCATCTGAGAAGAGAGAATACTGTAGCTGTGTCACTTCAATCTTTATCATATTGGTCTGATTAAGGTAGTGACTTTTGGTCTATTTTCAGTGTTAATCATTGATAACTATAAAGAGAATTCTTTACAAAAGTAAATGTTTTAAGTCTCACAAAGTTACTCTCACATTGGAATTCATAAAATCATTACAGTGTGGAAGCAGGCCATTTGGCCCATCAAGTTCACACCAACCCTCCAAAGAGCATCCCATCCCATCCCTGTCTGTGTCTATTGCAATATGGTTCCCTCCATTCCATGGGCTATGTAAATAATAGAGGCAGACTGTTACTGCCAATACTGTAGTTTTTAAATCATTCCTTTTTGGGGCACAGCTCCATAATAATCCTAGATTATCTGTTAAAAATGTGGTGACAGGTTTTTTGAATTACTGCAGTCAGGCAGGACTGAGATCCAGTAATAAGGAAGGTATAGTGATATATTCTGAAGTTTAGCTGTTGTGTGACCTGGAAGGGAACTTGGAAATGATGGTAATGCTATGTAGCAAATCCTTAGAAGCACAAGTTAGGTCACTTACTCAACTGCTTTACTCCCAAAGTGTGACTTTTAAACTGGTGAGATTTAAGGGCTCCTTTATTACTGGCTGCATGAGTGTTACGTAAGTATTATAATGCTCAATCTTCAAATAATTATTTCAAAGGTAATTCTTTATTATCTTATTACCACCTATTTTCAGAATATGATGATTTGTGAACACTGGTGATGTGATGACAGGAGCACTGGGCAGGTGAAACTGTCTACACACATTCAAACATCTGACTCTTGTCCAGCAGCTTCACAATGAAGATGGGCAGAATGTTTCTTGTCACTATGACTACGGTCCTTGCTACTGTTGGTGAGCAATGTTGCTATGTTTGCATATTTTGTTGTTACTTGGAAACATATATCTGCTAAACACTGTCCTACATCCTTTAGAACCATAGACTAGCAACCATGAACTGTGCAGAGTCGAACTGAGAGATTATGCCAGTCCTTGTAAAAGTGTCCTAATGTACAGGAGTGTGGGAGTAAACAGCTACACATCCATTGAGATTTCCTCCTTGGTGTCCATTAACATATGTCATCAGCCCTTCTGATTGATTAGAAGGAATTTTACAAGTTTTAAAATGAAAAATGTTCCTCTGACACGCCTATTAAGCACACAGGACAATTCAGACATAATACTTAATCTGAAATAGCACAGAAAACCACTAGATAACAATAAATAATATTTTATTGGACAGATTTAATGGTTTCTCCAATTCACAAAATGTTATTCTTAAGGAGTCCTAGATCTGAGCAGTGGTACTTATAATTTTATTTCAGATGACTGAATTGGGACATGTTGAACTCTTATCTAACAGCCAAAATGTTAAAGGATTGTAGTTTGAGGCAACAATGTCATTTTTCTAACCTTGTTTCAAATCTTTAGTTACTTGATGATTTATTCAGTTGCTTTGCTAAGTAGAATAGCCACTATCAATGGTCTCTCCAACTGCTCAGTAAATGTGTATATGCTATGTGGTCGATGTAAGTTTGTGCCCTTTTAATGAGTTCTCCATTTCCTGTTTCAGATCTGGCCAAGATTCACCTTTCCGATAAGAATGAGGTGGAAGTCTAATTTTAACATTGGATAAAAGCAAATTACTGCGGATGCTGGAATCTGAAACCAAAAGAGAAAATTCTGGAAAATCTCAGCAGGTCTGGCAGCATCTGTAAGGAGAGAAAAGAGCTGATGTTTCGAGTCTAACTGACCCTTTGTCAAAGCCCATGGGCATTCACAAAGGGTCAGTTAGACTCAAAACGTCAGCTCTTTTCTCTCCTTACAGATGCTGCCAGATCTGCTGAGATTTTTCCAGCATTTTCTCTTTTGGTTTCTAATTTTAACATGTTCTGTTAATGTTAAATTCTCCTTGTTGTTTTAATGTTGTTTTTATGCTCAGTCCAACATTGATGATTATAGAGCAGCAGGTCTCCAATTCCTAGTCATTGGCTCATTTGTCCTGAAGGGAAAAATCCATGAGGGAATCAAATTTTGCATCAGCAGCGATTCACACAGGGAAGGACAGGGCTGGGTTTTTCTGCTGTGATGTGTCTGTGCTCAAACTGACCCAAAACACGCACTGATTCATATTTAATTGACAAATCTGACTGAAAGAACACCATGTCCAGAGAGAGTCAAACAGAAGGTACACTAAGAAATAATTATTAGGCCCAGGCTCTCTGAGTTGTCGCATATGTTTGAAAGGAAATACTAAAGGAGAAGGGGCAGAATGCTCACCTTATAGTGGTGGGGAGGGTGGGGGTGAGCAGGATGGTGTGAATATCAATGTAATTGGCTATTGCGCTGGTTTGCTGTCATTGTTTTGACCATCAATACTTTTGTAGGTAGAAGGCAGAAGCCATCATAGGGCCTGATTCAGATTATTAAACAATTGAGCTTGTTAACAAGCCAGTGGTCAGTTCAGTGGCTAGTTTGGAATTTTATTTGGGACAAATGGGTCCCACAAATGATCGATCATGAGCAGATGCAAATGGAAACAGGAGATGATGCAATGGAATCCAGTTGTGATTGTGCCATTCAATTCAGCAGACTCATAAAAAGGTACATAACCAGGAGGCATATTCATATATTGATGCCATTGTGTGAGCAGAGTTATTAGGGTTAATGGTTCTGTCCACAATTGGCCTTTGGGAGAGGTCATGACATACCAGAAATCCCAGGACCAGTCAAAGTGAGTCCACTGGTCAGCATCTAAATATGAAAATAAGAGACTTGGAGGCTGGATTAAGCATTGATGTATCCAGGAGAATGGAGACGACCAGCTTCAACTTGGCAGAGGCCATAGTGTGAAGCTTGTGTTCTTCATTGAAACTCTAGGGCCTCACCAGCAGGATGGACTGTGTGTGCCATCAAAATAGAATCATACCAACATGTTGGAAGCTGCACTATGCAACTGAATTTCACATTCAGACATTTAAAACACCTATGTATTAATTTTACCATTTTCAGCCACACTGTGAAGACTATCCTAATGCCCCTATCTGTACTAGAGAATATATTCCAATTTGTGATATCGATGGAAATACGTTTCCAAACCGATGTGTGCTGTGTGGTGAAATAAGGTCAGTGTCTTTGCTGTTAGTTTCACAATAGAGAATGAAATGAAAAGTCTGTGACCACCAAATTACAGGAAATGTACTCCAGCCATGTTGGCTGTCTGAAAATCTACAGGAATGATTTGCCTTATTTTAAGTAGTCAATTTACTCAACAACCGATAATGGAACCATATCTATAAAGATGGTGCTTTTTCTTGTCACGACTCACTGCAATAGTGCGTGTAAATCAAGTTTGAGTATTCTCAGAGTTATCATTAATGTGAGGACTTGATTAAACCATGCAAATGTTTAATTCAGGCTAAAAGAATATATACACCAGGATTTCTCAATGAACAAGAAAAAATGAGTTGTATTATCACACTGTTTTTAGCTAATTAAAAAAAACCTAAGGATTGCTGGAAGGAAGTGAAGCTTGGTGAAGTAGTTTTGTTGATATGTTGAGCAATGCGTTTGACAGCATGAAATGAGATGATGTCAACTTCATAATGATGGAGGTTAAGAAACAATAATGAGAAAAATACACTAGTGTGAGAAGGCCCTCTAACATCAACAGACATGTCGAATCACCAAACATAGAAGAACAGGAATAGGCCATTCAGCCCTTCAAGCCTGCTCCATCATTCAATATGATCATGGCTGATCTTGCAACACAGTGACCTACTTCCTTCCCAGACCTTTTGATCCTTTTAGCCCTAAGGACTATACCTAATTCCTTCTTGAATCCATTCAATATTTTGGCCTCAATCACTTTCTGTGGCAGAGAATTCTACAGTTTCATCACTCTCTAGGTGAAGATCTTTCTTCTTATTGTCATCCTAAATAGCATATCCCATACATTAAACTGTGGCCCCTGATTTTGGACTCCCTGTGTGATTACCCTGTTAGAATTTTATAAGTTTCTGTGAAATTCTCCCTAATTCTTCTAAACTCAAGTTTGTCTTCATATATCAGTCCTGTTATCCAAGGAATCAGTTTGAGAAACTTTCGCTGCACTCCCTCCATAGCCAGAACATTCTTCCTTAAATAAGGAGAATAAACTGTGCACAATATTCCAGATACGATCACACCAAGAATTTGTAATTCTCTACTCCTGTACTCAATTCCTCTCACTATGAAGGCCAACAAAACATTTGCCTTCTCCACCACCTGGTACATGTACATACTTATTTCCAGCGACTAGTGTACAAGGATACCCAGGTCTCATTGCACATTCTTCTTTTGCAATCTATTGCCTTTCAGCTAACAATCTACCCTCCTGTAAGACAAAGAATAAATCAGGAGATTTTTAAGGTATCTAAACAAAAATATGTCTTGGATTCTACAGGGATCAAGCTATTTTAGATTTGGCAATGTATAACGAGACAGATTTAATAATGATCTCAGTGTAAAAGATCCCCCAAATGAACTGTGATTGTAACAGTGGAATTTAGTATTCAGTTTGAGAGTAAGAAATTTGGGTCAGAAACAATTGTGCTGAAATTAAAAAAAGGTTAATTATATAGGGGTGAGGATAGAATTGGCTGGGGTTGCCTGGTAGTAGAATTTAGAAGAAAAGACGATTGAAGAAAATTTGCAGACATTTAAGTGGGGGCATTTAAAAACTTACCTCGTGCGTTGGGGCCCTCCATTTTTGTTTCAGCAGCAGGAAGAATGGGAGCATCGACCAGAAAGGTGAATCACTTACCTCGTGAATAGGCAGAGCACATGCTGAGCAATAACAGGCACGGGATTGCTGAGTAACTGAAGTAATATATTTGGGTGGTTGCATTACCAGAAATACTACTTAGGTAGCGCCTCCCACCCAACCTCCTCCTCCTCTAACCAAAAAAAAAAGGTTCAGTGCGCCAGATTGGTAAAATAACTAGGTTTTTCATTGTTTATTTTTCTACAGTCTCTTTGGGAATTTAGAATAGTGGGAATGGTGGTTAGGGCAGTTGAATGTTCATCCTGCAGAATGTGGGAGGTAAGGGCCACCACTAGTGTCCCCACTGACTTCATCTGCGGGAAGTGCACTCAACTCCAGCTCCTCAAAAACCATGTTAGGGAACTGGAGTTGGGGCTGGATGAACTTTGGATCATTAGGGAGGCAGAGTGGGTTATTGAGAAAAGTTACAGGGAGGCAGTCACACCTCAATTACAAGAAAGAGCAGCTGGGCTACAGTGAGGGGACGGAAAGGGAACCGGCAGGCAGAGTAGGGAACCCCTGCGGCTGTTCCCCTCAATAACAAGTATATCATTTGGGATACTGTTGAGATGGATAACTTACTAGCGGTAAGCAATGGGGTACAGGTCTCTGGCACAGAGTCTGTCCCTGTTGCTCAGAAGGGAAGGGGGGAGATGAGCACAGCATTAGTCACTGGGGACTCCATAGTTAGAGAGATAGATAGGAATTTCTGTGGGCACGAGAGAGACTCATGGTTGATGTGTTGCCTCCCAGGTGCCAGGGTCCATGATGTCTTGGACTGTGTTTTCGGGAACCTTGAGGGGGAGGGGTAACAGTCCCAAGTCATGGCTCACATAGGTACTAATGACATAGGTAGGAAAAGGGTTTGGGATTTCAGGCAGAAATTCAGGGAGTTAGAGTGGAAGCTTAGTGCTCGAAAAAAAAGAGTTGTTATCTCTGGTTTGTTGCCCGTGCCACATGCTTGCGAGGACAGGTATAGGGAGAGAGAAGAGCTGAACATGTGGCTATAGGCATGGTGCAGAAGGGATGGTTTTGAATACCTGAATAATTGGGGCTCATTCTGGGTTAGGTGGGACCTCTACAAATAGGATGGTCTACACCTGAACCAGAGGGGTACTAATATCCGGGCGGGGGGGGGAGCAGATTTGTTCATGCTCTTTTGGGACGTTTAAACTAATTCAAAAGGGGAATGGGATCCTAAAATGTAGTTTCACTGTCCAGGAGGTTGAGAGTAGTGAGGTCAGATATGAGGTTTCAAGTTTGCAAGAGTTCATGGGCAAGCAGGAAGGTGGTTTGAACTGTGTCTACTTCAATGCCAGGAGCATCTGTCATAAGGTGGGTGAACTTTCAGCATGAGTTAGTACCTGGGACTTCAAAGTTGTGACCATTTCAGAGACATGGATAGAGCAGGGACATGAATGGTTGTTGCAGGTTCCAGGATTTAGATGTTTCGGTATGAAAAGAGAAGATGGTAAAAGAGGGGGAGGTGTGGCATTTTTAGTCAAGGACAGTAATACAGTGGCAGAAAGGACGTTTGAGGACTCATTTACTGAGTTAGTATGGGCTGAGGTTAGAAACAGGAAAGGAGAGGGCACCCTGTTGGGAATTTTCTATAGACCTCCGAATAGTTCCAGAGATGAAAGGATAACAAAGGTGATTATCGATAGGAGCAAGAGTGACAAGGTAGTTGTTATGGGGGACTTTAACATTCCAAATATTGACTGGAAATACTATAGTTTGAGTACTTTAAATGGTCAGTTTTTGTCCAATGTGTGCAGGATGGTTTCCTGACGCAGTATGTAGACAGGCCAACAAGGGGCGAGGCCGCACTGGATTTGGTACTGGGTAATGAACCTGGCCAGGTGTTAGACTTGGAGGTAGGTGAGTGCTTTGGTGATAGTGACCACAATTCTGTTATGTTTACCTTAGTGATGGAAAGGGATAGGTACATAACGCAAGGCAAGAGTTATAGCTGGAGGAAAGGCAATTATGATGCGATTATGAAAGATTTAGGATGCATAGGATGGGGAAGGAAACTGCAGGGGTTGGGCACAATTGAAATGTGGAGCTTATTCAAGGAACAGTTACTGTGTGTCCTTGATAAGTATGTACTTGTCAGAAAGGGTGGAAGTGGTCGAGCGAAGGAGCCATGGGTTACTAAAGAAGCAAATCTCTTATCAAGAGGAAGGGGAAAGTTGACGTTAGGATGAAACGTGAAGGCTCAGTTCAGGTGCATGAAAGTTACACATCAGCCAGGCAAGACCTAAACAGAGAGCTAAGAAGAGCCATGAGGGGACACAAGAAGTTGTTGGCAGATGGGATCAAGGGAAACCCTAAAGCTTTCTATAGGTATATCAGGAATAAAAGAAAGACTAGAGAAAGATTTGGGTCGATCAAGGATAGTAGTGGGAAGTTGTGCGTGGAGTCCAAGGAGATGGTGAAGTATTGAATGAGTATTTTTCATCAGTATTCACACTGGAAAAAGACAATGTTGTCAAGGAGAATACTAAGATGCAGGCTAGATGGGATTACGGTTCACAAGGAGGAGGTGTTGGTAATTCTGGGAAGTGTAACAATAAATAAGTCCCCTGGGCCAGAAGGGATTTATCCTAGGATTCTCTAGGAAGCCAGAGAGGAGATTGCAGAGTCTTTGACTTTGATCTTTATGTCATCATTGTCTACAGGAATAGTGCCAAAAGACTAGAGGATAGCAAATGTTGTCCCCTTATTCAACCCCTCAATCTTAGACCGGTGAGCCTTACTTTGGTTGTGGTTGGAAAAGGTTGTAAGAGATAGGACTTATAAGCATCTAGAAAGGAATAAGTTGATTAGGGACAGTCACCATGATTTTGTGAAGGGTAGATCATTCCTCACACACCTTATTTAATTCTTTGGGAAGGTGATCAAACAGATGGATGAGGGTAAACGATTGGTGTGGTGCTCATGGATTTCAGTAAGTCGTTTGATAAGGTTCCCCACGGCAGGCTATTGCATGGGATTGAGGGTTATTTAGCAGCTTGGATCAGAAATTGGATAGCTGAAAGAAAACTGAGGGTGGTGATTGATGGGAAATGTTCATCCTGGAGTTCATTTACTATTGGTGTACTGCAAGGATCTGTTTTGGGACCACTGCTGCTTGTCATTTCCATAAATGACCTAGATGAGGGCATAGAAGGATGGGTTAGTAAATTTGCAGATGACCCAGAGGTCAGTGGAGTTGTGGATAGCGCTAAAGGCTGTTGCAGGTTACAGAAGAACATGGATAAGCTGCAGAGCTGAGCTGAGAGGTGGCAAATGAAGATTAACACAGAAAAGTGGGAGGTGATTCACTTTGGAAGAAGTAACTGGAATGCAGAGTACTGGGCTAATAGTAAGATTCTTGGTAGTATAGATGAGCAGAAAGATGTCAGTGTCCATGTACATAGATTCCTGAAAGTTGCCACCCAGGTCGAAGGAGTTGTTAAGAAGGCACATGGTGTGTTAGTTTTTATTGGTAGAGGGATTGAATTTCGGAGCTACGTGGTCATTCTGCAGCTGTACAAAACTCTGGTTTTGTTGGGAGGTGACTTAATTGAGACATATTAGATAATCAGAGGGTTAGACAGGGTGGACAGTGAGAGCCTTTTTTCTCAGATGGTGATGGCTAGCATGAGGGAACATAGCTTTAAATTGAGGGGTGATAGATACTGGACAGATGTCAGAGGGAGTTTCTTTACTCAGAGAGTAGTAGGGGCATGGAATGCACTGCCTGCAACAGTAGTAGATTCGCCACTTTAAGGACATTTAAATGGTCATTGGCTAAACATTTGGATGAAAACAGAATAGTGTAGGGTGGATTGGCTTCAGATTGGTTCCACAGGCCAGCGCAACATCGAGGACTGAAGGTCCTGTACTGCGCTGCAATGTTCTATATTCTATGTAAGTTAGCTCAGCTGGTGAGATGTCTGGTTTGTAAGGCAAAGCAGTGCCAACAATGTGGATTCAATTCCCTTACCAGCTAAGCTTACTATGAAGGATTCTCATTCTCAACTTCTCCACTCACCTGAGACTCTCAAATTAAACCACTATCAGTTGTCTCTCTCTAATAAGAAAATAACCCAATGTTGCAGTGGGACTGTGGTCACTTAATTTAATAAAATAGTTCATGGCTCACAGTAAAGATAGATCCCAGAGAGGAAGAAAGATTTGAAGGAGATAAAACCAACCATGGTTAGCCAAGCAAGTTTAAGATAGAATCAAATTGAAAAAAAATAATATGACAAAGAAAAGTGATAGCATTGGGAATTTTTTACAAGTCAAGAAAAGATGGGGGGAAATAAAGTAAGGGTAAACTAGTGAGTAATATAGAAATGGACAATAAGAGCTTCCTTAAAAATTATAAAGAGAGGCCAAAGTAAACATTGGCCCCTTAGGTAATGAAGCTAGGAATATAATAATAGAACAGGTCCACTGGCTCTTGTTTGTCTAACTTGCTCATTACCTCATCAAAGAATTACAACAGATTTGTCAGGCATGATCTCCCTTTGATGAAACCACTGTCTGTACAAAAACATACCCCTCATGTCCTTTTTAAACCTTTTCCTCTCACCTTAAAAATATGCCCCTTAGCAAAAAGTCTCTTGATTTCACCTTAGCAATGCACCTCATGATTTCATAAATCTCTATAAGGTCACCCCTCAACCTCCTACTCTCCAGTGAATAAAGTCTCAGCCTATCCATCCTATTTTTATAACTCAAATCCTCTAATTCTGGCAACACCCTGGTAAATCTTTTATGAACCTTCTGTAATTTAATAATATCCTTCCGACAGCAGAGCTGCACTTGGAACTCCAGAACAGGCCTTGCCAACATTCTGCACAACCTCAACATGCAGTCCCAACTTCCATACTCAAAGGTCTAAGCAATGATGGCAAGTGCGCTAATGCCTTCTTAATCACCTTGTCTTCCTATGACACAAATGTCAATGAATTATGTACCTGAACATAAACCTCTATGTTCTATAACACTACCCAGGGTCCTACCATTAATTGTATAAATCCTGCCCTTGTTTATTTTACCAAAATACAATATTTCGCATTTATCCAAATTAAAATCCATCTGCCACTCCTCAGCCCATTAACCCAACTGATGAAGACTCTTTGTAATCTTAGATAACCTTCTTCACTGTCCACTATACCAACAATCTTGGTCTAAAGACAGTGATAGAGCGGGATTTCCTTTCTCACAGGGTGGTGAACCCGTGGAGTATTTTTTACCTCAGAGTCTGGGTCATTAAGCATATTCGAGACTGAGATAGACTGATACTTAATCAGTAAGGGAATCAAGGGTTAAGGAAGAAAAAGCAGGAAAGTGGAGTTGAGGATTATTAGATCAGCCATGACCTCTTTGAATGGTGGTGCAGGTTTAATGGCCCATACAGCCTACTTGTGCTCCAGTGTCTTACGGTGCAAGTCTGGGTCTTAATTATGATTTCTGTTTTCTTTTCAGATTGAGTGGCAATAAGATCTTAATAAAACACTTTGGAGAATGTTAATAACGTTTCAACCTGTCTTTTCAAAAACGCAATTAAGAATTTGTTTGATTGCAGCAGCAAACATTTAAAAAAAGCATATTTAATGAATAGTGGAATTGTGAATAAAATAAAATCGTGTTTGAAAGCATTACCTTGGTGTTATCTTTATAAATGCAGCTTTAGATATCACAAGGTAATATCTCAAGAACACAAGAATTAATACCTCACTAACTAACTTGAGAATTAATATCCCATTAACTCACTCAAGAATTAATATCTCGTTAACTCACTCAAGAATTAATATATCGCTAACTCACTCAAGAATTAACATGTCGTTAAGTCACTTAAGAATTAATATCTCAGTAATTCACTCAAGAATTAATATCTTGCAAACTCACCCAAAAATAATATCTTTCTAACTCATTTACAAATTAATACCTTAATTAACTCAATGTGTCATAAATACCTCATTGACATATCTAAATTAATACCTTATAAACCCAGTCCTGAATAGCTTGTAAACTCACTGCCACACTACAATCTCATTAACCTTCTCCAGAAGAAATGACTTGTAAACTCAAAGTTAGCTCAGTGGCTGAATGACTGATGGCAATGCCACCAGCGTGGGTTCAGTCTGGCACTGACTGAGATTATCATGAAGGGGTCTCATTATCAACTTCTCCACTTCCCTGAGGAATGGTGACCCTCGCCTTAAACCATCACCATTCATCTCTCTCAAATGAAAGATCACCTCTATGACCTGGTAACGCTCTGGCGACTTTACCCTCTAATTTTAATACTTCATAAATGCATCAACTATCACATGAATTGATCAATACGTCAAACTCACTCCAGGACTAACACCTTGTAACCTCTCTCCTGGATTAATAGCTCATAAAATTACTCCAAGGTTGATACCTTATAAATTCATTTCAGAATTAATATCTCATGGACTAGGTAATCAGATTTGGCAACTCACACATTGATTTTCCACATGAACTATTAGTTTTGGAGTGCAGAGATTATGTTGCTCCCATTAGTGACTGTCTAAAGTTCTTCTCAGCAACAGAAGAGGTGGGAGATGATGAAATGGAGAAGTTGGTATAACTCAACATTTAAAGAATCACAAATTGGACTGATGACTGAATCGTTCTTGAGTGCTTAATATCCAGTTGTATCCCTAAGTTTTTAAAAATAACATCATACACAAGAATCAACTTGGTATTCCAGATAATGAAGTACTGAATCACCATTGAGAAATGAAGTCAGATGCTAGACAGATGTTAATCAATGAACTTGGAATCTTTGATTCAGATATTCTATTGCAGTTTTCCTCACACTGGGGAAAATTCTCAAGTGACACAGGGAAGGTGGTTATATTGGTGGAGATTAGTCATCTCAGCTCCAGGACATCTATGCTGGAGTTCCTCAGGGTTGTGACCTAGGGTCAACCATCTTCAGCTGTTTCATCAATGACCTTCCCTCCATGATAAGCTCAGAAGTGGAGAAGTTCATTGGTGACTGAATAATGTTGTGCAGATGTTGGTGTACTGTACCTTTAAGAGAGTTAAAAGCTAAAAGAATGACCTGACAGCATCACGTGTTCTGAATAAGATACAATGTAGAATGTGGTCCAGCTACTGGGATTGCTGGGGTAGCTAGGGTAGCTGGTTGCATGCAGACAAAAACAGATTCAAATTAGGCCAATGAGTTTAAATTATAACCCCCAAAATAGTTCTCTTAAAGGTACCTTTATCAATCTGTGACCGGTGAAGCATAATCCCTAAGAAGAAAAGAAGACACAGGAAGATCCAAATAAGAAGATCCGACAGCTGGCTAATTTTGAAAACTTGAATTTTTGGTAAATCTTAATCGGGCGGGGGGGTTCATCAGACTAGTATTGTAGAAGGGAAAACAAAAGATAGGTTAGAGGAAGGAGTTGTAAATAGTCGTTAATTATTCTCTGCTATATTTTAAGAAATAAAGTTGTTAACTTGTACTTTAAATAGTTCTTGGATTCTTGAATTTTCACAGATTACTGCAGAGGATAAATCTTTTCTGTGTTGCTGGTTTAAGTTAAGCAGGAGGGTTTACCCCATATCATAACAATAATGTTCAGCAACATTTGCAACTCCTCGGATACTGAAGCAGTCCACGTTCAAATGCAACAAGGTCAGGTCAATGACCAAAGACTGAACTGGACTAACCATGTACGTAGTGTGACTACCAGTACAGGTCAGAGACTAGGAATCCTACACTGGGTAACTCACTTCCTGACTCCCAAAAGACTTTTTATAATCTAGAGGTCAGGAGTGTGACGGAATACTCCCCACTTGCCTGAATGAGTATAGCGACAACAACACTTAAGAACTTTGACACCATCCAGGTCAAAGCAGACTAATTGATAGGCACCACACCTTCAAACATTCACCTTCTCTTCAGCAGATGTTCAGCAGTGGCTATGTGTACCATCTACAAGATGCACTGCAAAAATTCACCCTAGAAATCTTAGACAGCACCTTCTAAAGCCATGACCACAGTCATCTAGAAGTACAAGGACAGGAGTAATGTGGGAACACCAGCCCCTGCAATCTCTTCTAAGCCAGTCCTGACTTTGAAAAATAACACTGTTCTTTCAGTGTCCTCTTGTCAAAATACTGGAACTCACTCTATAGCAGCATTGAGGGTGTACGTACATCAAATGGACAGTGAGTCAAGAAGGCAGTTAATCACCTGAACGGCGACTAGGAATGGACAATAACAATGCTGCTCCAACCAGCCAAGCCCACATCCCATGAATGAATAAAAAAGAATGGTGAAAGTTCCATTACTTTTGGTTTTACAATGGTCTTTCAATCAGGAACCAGTGAGGCCAATGAAATTCCTTGAGGTCATAGTGAACAGGTGAATCTGTGCATATGGCTAATTCTTCAGCAATACTGAATTAATAAAATGATGTTTCACTAAGCATGTGAGCTCAGAAAATTCTTTAGCTAGTGTCTGAGATGTTATATCTGAAACAATTAACATTGCAATTCCTCTTATGTTGTATTTTTATCAGTAACTTCAGATACATTCTCTACAGTCCTGACCATAAATCTTTCACTGTAAGCAGCAATTCTGATTCTTTGCAGTTCTTGGATGGATCCTTTAAAGTGAATTTGAACTGGTGCAACTTCAACACTGGCAGCCTTTCATTGTCAGACCTTCTCTTCAACGGAAGACATAATAAAAGAGTTAAAACTACCCAGTGTTCAGTCAAGCAGAAGTGGTATATCAATAAGTACCTACCTATTTTCATCCTAATGTGACAGCCCACTGACCACTTGTCCTTTCTATTACAAACTTTGTGATTCATTAATAATTCCAATTTTTATGTTTCAAGTGCTGAAATTGTTGTTCTGTCTAGCCTTCAAGCCACTGCCCTCTGACACAATTCTAAATGGCCAAATCGCAGAGATGTTGAAGCTGCAAATACATTCAGTTAAATAGGAACACTTATAGACAAATGTTTCATTCAATAATGTTAAGAAATACTAGTTAATAATATTGTAAACTGATAAAATACTTTGGGAGAGATAATGTTCTCCCAATGTGAGGTGCTGCATTTTGGAAAGGCAAATCAGAGCAGGACTTATGCACTTAATGTTAAGGTCCTGGGGAGTGTTGCTGCACAAAGAGACTTTGCAGTGGAGGTTCGGAGTTCCTTGAAAATGGAGTTGCAGGTAGATAGGATAGTGAAGAAGGTATTTGATATAGTTTCCTTTATTGGGCAGAGCATTGAGTATAGAAGTTGGGAGGTCATGTTGCTGTTATACAGGACTTTTGGAATATTGTGTGCAATTCTGGTTTCCCTCCTATTGGAAGGATTTTGTGAAACTTGAAAGGGTTCAGAAAAGACTTACAAGGATGTTGCCAGGGTTGGAGGATTTGAGCTACAGGGAGAGGCTGAATAGGCTGGGGTTGTTTTCCCTGGAGTGTCGAGGTTGAGGGGTGACCTAATAGAGGTGTATAAAATCATGAGGGGCATGGATAGGATAAATAGGCAAGGTCTTTTCCCTGGGGTGGGGGAGTCCAGAACTAGACAGCGTATGCTTAGGGTGAGAAGGGAAAAATTTAAAAGGGATCTAAGGGGTAACCTTTGCCCGCACAGTGTGGTGCATGCATGGAATGAGTTTCCAGAGGAAGTGGTGGAGACAACAAAAACTGCAGATGCTGGAATCCAAAGTAGACAGGCAGGAAGTTGGAAGAACACAGCAAGCCAGGCAGCATCAGGAGGTGGAGAAATCGGCATTTCAGGTGTAACCCTTCTTCAGGACTGAGGCTGGGTATAGGCGGAGCTGCAGATATAGAGGGTGGCGGAGGGCAGGGTGGTGAAGTGAGGATAGGTAAAGACAGGTAGAGGGTACAACCTGGTTGGTCAATGGGAGGAATAAATGCAGTTGGTGGCAATGAGGAGTGGAAGGGAGGGGGAGGGGCGGAGGCTGGTACAATTACAACATTTAAAAGGCATTTTGGATGGGTATATGAGTAGGAAAAGTTGACAGGGATATGGGCCAAGTGCTGGCAAATGAGACTAAATTAGGTCAGAATATCTGGTTGGCATGGATGAGTTGGACAGAAGGGTCTGTTTCCACGTTGTACACCTCTATGACTCTATGAGATGTAGAGTTAGCACTTAATGAATATGTAGATAATCATCTTAGGTAAGCTGTGATGTGACTGTGACGTGTCACATGACATGCTTTTGCCAGGAGGTGTAGCCTGTACAGCACAGAGCTTGATTCTTTTTAACATCACTTTGAGATTTTAAACAATCCTTGGATAAGCACATTGATAATGATGGAATAGTGTAGGAGGATGAGCTTAGATTACTTCACAGGTCAGCGCAACATTGAGGGCTGAAGGGCCTGTTCTGTGTTGTGTTGTTCTATGTTCTATGACGACACACAAAATTTGTTAATAACTATAATTTGAAAGCAACCTATTAGTCTAGCCTGAGATTATATGAGGAGCGATCATAATAGGACATTATCTTGTTCCAAGATGGCCCAGAAAAACTACATCAGAACACATTATGCACTATGGGTATGCTGAAGGAAAAGTTTGTACAGAGTTACCAATCAGTTAGACATTATTTAAGGTTCAGAGTACATGCAGTAATTTTTTGGTGAAACAAAGTACAGTGTGTCCTGTGACAGTAGTGTTAATAATGATTTTTTAAAAATTCTCTCGTGGGATGTGGACGTTTCTGGCAGGCCAGCATTTATTGCTGCTGAAGCGCTGTACGTTGATCCACACATTGCTGAGCCACGTGTTTAAGATATCATGTATTTTCTGTTTGCCAAAGTCCTAGAGCCTGAGCCTGTAATGTTTTGGCTAGGGTATTCCCAGGCCGGGCACTCTCTTTCCCCTACAGCTCAAATCTTGGTCATCCTTTGGCCCTTCTCCTCTCCTCCACTGATTATGCACCCCTGCCTCTACCACTAGGTGCATTTAAGCTCAAACAACAAGCTGTGAGTTTGCAAATTGAATGTCATCTGTGGACAGTAGCAGTTCAATAAGGCATCTCACCAGCACCTTCTCAAGAATAACCAGGGTTGGGCAATATAATGCTAGCCAACCCCTGATGCCCATATCACATGAGTGAATAAAAATGAAAAAAAAAGGCCCAATCTCCATCATCCCCACCCTTGGCTTTCACTGAGTTTGCTTCAGCTTGTGGAAATTTGTTGAAATGTGATTTCCCAAACCATGAGGAATATGCTACTCTACAGGACTCTGCATTAACTGGTTTAACATTTGGGTGCTCCAGTTTCCTCCCACAATCCAAAAATGTGCAGGTTAGGTGAATTGGCCATTCTAAATTGCCGATCATGTTAGGTGAAGGGGTAAATGTAGGGGAATGGGTCTGGGTGGATTGCTCTTCAGAAGATCGGTGTGGACTTGTTGGGCCGAAGGGCCTGTTTCCACACTGTAAGTTATTTATCCATCTATCTATCTATTTATCTACCTATCTAATCTACAGCTTGGCTACTGCTATGGACCAGGCCAAACCCCCTCACAACATTTCAAGAAAGTAACCTGGACACTAACTTTGCAGATGCGGATATTCCAGAAGTGATGCATTTGGTCAACCCGCTTAGATTTAAACAAAACAGAATTTATTTACAAGTTTACCAAATGAAACACAAACAACACAGAACATATTAATGAATAACTTAGTGTAAAACAAATACAGAACGTACTGAAGAAACTCAGGCCTGACAGCAACTGTGGAGAGAGAAAGACAGTTAACATTTAATATCTGATACGACTTTTCTCTAAAACATCAAAGACCATATTGGATTCAAAACATTAACTCGATTTCTCTCTCCACAAATGGTGCCAGACTTACTGAGCTTCTGCAGCACTTTCGGTGTTATTTTCAGATTTTGAGCATCCACACTATTTTGATTTTATTTATACCTATAGTAAATGTTGGATCATTTCACTAAAACCCAGGGAATAAAAACATGGTCCTCTATACATTCACTGAATTCATTAGCCAACAGACATTCAGCTTGTCAGAAATTTAAAGGGAACTGTTTTTCTTCATTTAGCAAGAGAGTCACAAGATGGTCATAGATTGACAGGTATTCTCAATCTCTTTCAGGCTTAATCAGTAACATCCAGCACTGTGGAAATCATTCAACACACCATCATGGGAAAGAAAGTAACTGAAGTGAAGCTGTCATGAGGAAAACATTTTTGCTCAAATCTTGATGTCATTGGTAAATTGGAAATAAAATAAAAATGCAAAACCAATGTAAAGAAAGGGTTAATGAAAGGGTTCTGAAGCTTGCTAAATTATCACTGACATATTGATTTCTCACCATATATAGAATATTTAGCTTTTGTCTGTTAAGGTAAGGTTTGTTAATTTGAAATTTTATGCCAGGACTGACTTTAAAGACAAAGCCACTTCAGTAAATTGAATGAAATGACATGCCAGTGCACACTGACACAAATATCTTAGACAACTTTAATGAGTTGATAAGAAGTGCCAGGAATCTAATAATTTAAAAGAAAATGTCCAGAATGACAGGTACAAAATGGCAATGAATCAAAGATTTATTTATTAAGAGGTTTTATTTGGTGAATTAGCAATGATATATAACAAGAGTGAAATTATTTGAGAATAACCTGGTAACATTAAAGTTATTGATAAGGAACAAGCTCATTAAGTTTGATTGTTACACAATTGCACAATGTCACATAAAAAGAGTAAGAGAACTGTATCAAAACCGGGGGTGGGGTTTTCTCATTCCTGAAGGTGGCAAAAGATGTAAGAAGGGGAATAATTGGGCCAGGAGATAAACTGTCCCTTTTTTTAAGCAGAGAGATTTAAAACAGACATAAGAGGCAAATGTTTACACAGAGGGTGGTTCGCGTGTGGAATGAACTTCCTGAGGAAGTGGTGGGTGCAGGTACAAATACAAGGTTTATTGGATGGATATATGAACAGGAAAGCTTTGGAGGGATATGAGCCAGGAATAGGCAGGCGGGACTAGTTTAGCTTGGGATTATGTTCAGCATGTACTGGTTGGACCAAAGTGTCTGTTTCTGTGCTATATGACTCAATGACTATAAATGCTGAGCAATAGGATACTGAAGCAGTCCATATCCAAATGCAGCAACATCTGGACAATATCCAAACTTGGACTGGAAAGTGACAAGTCAACCCACCTCCATCAAGTCCAAGAAGATCAGATTTAACCTGGTGCAGACTTTTCTTCCCATTAGCAACTCTACTGGAGCTATCCCTGTAGTTGCATGAGGGGTGGTCCTGTAATCAAATAGGAATCTGGACAGTTTCATATCTAGTGAAGCTGGAGGCTGTTTCTTTAAGCCTGTCTTCAAAGTTTGTACTACTCTTACGGCCAGACCATTGAATAATGGCTGATATGGATACCCTTATATGGCAACCACCATTCAACTTTAGGAAATTCTCAAATTCCCTGCTGTTAAACGATAGTTCATGATCGGAAAATCAACACTTACGGTAGTCTATGTCTTGCAAAATATATGTGCAGTTTTTCTATCATTATGCCCATATTTGATTAAAGAACTCTATTCATGTCCAGCCATTTTGAGTGGGCGTCCACAATGACTTAGAACATTGAGCCCATGAAAGGACCCTAAATAGTCGATGTGTAACAGAATCCAGGATTTACCCATCCATTCCCACAAATGTGCTGAGCAGCTGGTGGCAATTTTTGTCCTTTTTGGCACTCTGGGCACTTCCCCACACTGCAGCTATGTCTGCAACCAATCCTGGCCACCAGACATAACTTCTCGCCAACATCTTTGTTTTGGAAACTCCTGGATCACCCTGGTGGAGTTCAGCCAGTATCTGGCAGTGACCTTTGCTTGGACAATCACTCTTGGTCCCCATAATAATTTGCCTTCCTCTACTGTGATCTAGCCTCTCCAAGTCCAAAAAGTTTCAATTCTGGTTGTGACAGTCTTTTGGTTTCCCACATTACAACCAGCTGTTGCAGTTTTGCCGGGACTGGATCTTTCTGCACCCAAAGTCTGATATTGTCAGCTGTGACTGGAAGTGAGTCTAAGGATTAGCAACATTCTGGGTGTTATCATTTACCAGAAACTACAGCCTCTAACATTGTGGGCTTACCTACACCACATGGACTACAGTAGAAGAAGAATGCAGCTCACCTTCTTAAGGTCAAGTAGGCATGGGCAAAAAATGCTGGTGCAGCTAGCAATGCCCACATCTCATGAGTCTATAAAAAAAAGCTCAAAAAAAGCTCCATGGGTGATGTTCTTGACTTATTAGCAATTAAGGCTGTTAAATGGACTACTAATGACCATCTCCCCAGTGGGCAAGAAAGGTAACTAGTTTCCCAACAGATAAACCAAGGATGAAATGTCTGCTCTGTTTGGGGGTAGAGTCATAGAGATGTACAGCATGGAAACAGACCCTTCGGTCCAACTTGTCCATACCGACCAGATATCCCAACCCAATCTAGTCCCACCAGCCAGCACCTACCCATATTCCTCCAAACCCTTCCTATTCATGAAACCATCAGTTGCCTTTTTTTTTATAGATATTTTTATTGGGAATTTAACATTTTGACAAATTTACAAAAATAAGCAGAATTTTCAAGCACAAACATTAATATAAAAATAGATCTTAAATATATAATCATCAAAATTCAACTAATCCACAATCATCCAGAGTGTATAGTTGAGTCGCTTACATCCTTCAAATAAGAGAAAATGTTCTCTAATACACTCATAACAGTATGATTAAAAGGAAGCTATTTCCAAACAATAAGAACAAACAAAAAAAAATTAAACATGTTTGAATGGAGATCTTCCCCCTTGTTCTCAGGGGGCCTTACTACCTTTCCAACGTTCCACCATATCCTCTCCCAAACAGTGTCCCACCCTCGACCCGGGCGCTCCTTAATAGGATTTAGATATAATACCGAGCTAGAGTTAACAGTGAGCGCCGCACCCCCACCCCACCCCACCCATACCTGAGTATATCTAATAGCATCAATACCACGTACAAACACACATAACTATAAAATTACAACTCCAACAGATTACAGTTAAGTATAATAACATAGCAAGGAAGACAACCCCACTCCCAGAGGCAAAAGTAAAGTAGAATAAAGTAACCATTTCTCCCCACGGAGTGTGGGAGAGGCAAGCCAACATAAATTGTCTCTTACGATTTATTTAACCGAGTCTAAAAGTTTCTTGGCCTCTTCCGATGATCTAAAATTATACTCGGATCCTTCGTGGGTAAAGCATAACGTCGCTGGGTAGCGTAAGGTGTATTGAATATCTAAGTCCCTTAAACATTTCTTCACCTCATCAAACGCCTTCCTTCTTCGTGCCAAAGCCGGGGAGAAGTCCTGAAATAACATAATCTTGGATCCTTCATGAATCATAGCTTTAGGATCCTTTCCAAGCTTTCTGGAGGCATCCAGGAGTATCTGCCTCTCCCTATAACTCTGCAGCCGGAACAGGACCGGGCGTGGGCGCTGGTTTGGGCCAGATCCGCGTACTGCGACCCGGTAGGCCCACTCCACCCTTACCCGGTCAGTTTCAGCCCCCAGGTTTAAAATCTGCGGCAGCCATCGCTCCAGAAATGCTACTAACTGTTCTTTCCCTTCTTGCTCTTGAAGGCCCAGCAGCCGAATATTCTTTCTCCGATTTCTGTTGTCAATATCATCGATGTAAATTTCAAAGGCCCTGACTCTCTGCTCCAGAGCTCTCACCTGTTCTGCAGCTGTTTGAGCTGCAGCCTCGGAGGTCGTGGCCTTTAGTTCCACCCCCTCCACTCGGCCCTGCAGCTCTTCCATGGTTTGATTCTGTTTCTGCAGCTTTTCTTCGAATGCATTCCATCTCTGTCTGGATTCTGCGATGAAATTGACGAGTGTCGATTCCAGTCTAGCAATCATCTCTATAAGGCCTGTTTTTACATCAGCTGCAGCCAGAGGAGAGGAGGGTGGGGGAGGGGTCTTTGTTTTCTGAGAGCTGCGGGGTCCCTTTGATTTACTCATTATCCACTCAGTATTAGACTATTTAAATATAATATTCAGCAGCTAATTAAGATTAAAGAAATTTTTTGGGTGGTTTGGCAAGTGTGGTGGGGACAGGAAACCCACTTTACCCAGGTTTTGGGAAGGGCTCTGTAGACTCAGACTTGCTGAGTCGCCGCCATCTTGGATCTCCATCAGTTGCCTTTTAACTGTTGCAATTGTACCAGCCTCCACCACTTCCTCATTCCATAGACGTACTACCTTCTGTGTGAAAAAGTTGCCCCTTAGATCTCTTTTATATCTTTCCCCTCTCAACCTAAACTTATGCCCTCTCGATCTGGACTCCCTCACCTCAGGGAAAAGACTTTGTCTATTTACCCTAGCCATGCCCCTCATGATTTTATAAACCTCTATAAGGTCACCCCTCAGCCTGTGAAGCTCCAGGTAAAACAGCCCTAGCCTATTCAACCTCTCCTTATAGCTCAAATCCTCCAATCCTAGCAACATTCTTGTAAATCTTTTCTGAACCCTCTCAAATTTCACAACATCTTTCCAATAGGAAGGAGACCAGAATTGCATGCAATATTTCAACAGTGGGCCTAACCAATGTCCTGTACAGCCGCAAATGACCTCCCAGGTGGGAGGGCAATTGTCAATTACTCCAATGTGGGGGGAAAACAGAGATATAGATGGTGGGCAAAGGGATGGCCTCTGAAAGCCAACTCACACCCTTGCCTCCAAACCCCCTTTCCCCTTGACACCCCCACACCATGATAAGAAGGAAAAGAAAACCTGATTGCTGCTGGGTCACAAATGATGGTCCATAGCATTTAGAGTACCCTGGCCTCTGACTAGTCAGCAGTCCGTGGCAAGCTAGCAGCCAGTGTAAAGGTGCTTGATAGTGTAAGATATTTGCTGTACATTGACTATCATTAACAGGTAGTCCTGTGTGTAAACTCAAAGTCGGGATTGTTTGTTAGCTGTCTCTCACACAAAGGGGAAAATCTCAGATCCATATTTTGGGAATTATATTTAGATTAATGAATAGACAGGGTGCTCAGAACAGTAACATATTTAAGTCCTTAACTGTAAGATACAGGAACAGAAGCAGGCCATTCAGCCCAACGAGTCCATTCTGCCATTCAATGAGATTGTGACTGATCTGATATTCCTCAACTCTTGTCTTATCACTAAAATCATTGTTGCCCTCAATGATTAAAAATCTGTCTATCTCAGTCTTTAATATACTTAATGACCCAGCCTTGACATCCCTCTGTGGTAATGAATTCCACAAATTCACCATTTTTTGAGAAAGCAACTCTCATACATGAAACACTCATACCTGCTCTAAGTATCCCTATTCTTGACTATTCGTTTGCATTCGTAGCAGGCTAATCTCCCAAATAACACCAGTTATAAACCTGAGTTTATCAAAAACTCTGCTAATGATGTCTTAATACAACATCAATCCAATTCCCCTATGATCCCTGTCCTCCCTGACTTACACTGATTGTTGGCAAAGCAATAGCTTGATTTTAAAATTCTCATCTTTGTTTGCAAATTACACCACAGCTTCAGCACTCCATATTTGTAATCTCTTCCAAACCCTTTCAACCCTTCCACTCATCTGCATTCTTCTACTTTTGAAGTGAATTTTAATCACTCCATGCCTTCAGTTGGCTCAGTCCTCAATTCTGGAAAATTCTCCTGACATCTCTCATCTATCTACCAAATCCACTTTCTCCCTTTGAGACAATCCACAAAACCTACCTCTTTGACCAGGATTTTGGTCACCTGCCGTATATTTCCTTCACTGGCATATGAAATACTTGGGTCCTGTAAAGGACCTTGAGACATTTAATTGCATTAAAGATGATATATATCCATAATCTGTTGGTGTTGAGTATATTCAAGTCAGAAATCAATAATCTATTTGTGCTGAATATTTTCAAGTCAGAGATCAACATATAGTTGGGTAATTGGAAATGACTGATGTGGAGCTAGTGAGAGAGAATGAAGTAGAGATGGAAGATCAGATAGAATGACAGAGCGGGCTGAATGGTTTACTTATGAAATATAAGGACGCCGAGGGTAGATCTTTGAAGGGTTCCAGAGGTATTGTTGCTAATGCTGATGAAGTGAGGTTGTTGCTGATAATTTTCTGGCTACAACATGATAAATAAGAATGGAACTTGACAAGTGAAGTCCCATCCAGCCAGACGATAGAGGTGAACCGCTGGGGGATGAATTGTATGGCCAACTCTGAGAAAGGCTGCTGACAGATTGAGGAGATACAGTCTACAACAAATATTCTTGTTTCTCTGATGGAAATATAACTGCTCAATGATGGAATTTTAAAAACACATATTGTTTGGTTTGCAAAATTAATGATAAGCCTGAAACTCACTCCATAAAGAACCTTTGAGGCCAATATTCATCTCTTTATTCTGGGCTGTATACAGAGCCAAGGCCGAGACTAAAGGTACTGTTTTAACATGCTTCTGTTGCTAGAATCACTTATTGAAATCAAATAAAAACTTTTGAAAACCATTATTTAGTCACTTATTTAGTCCAATCCAGGGACTTTCAGGATGTCAATGGTAATACTGTAAACTGGAAGAGGATGTATAGCTACACTGTTTAACTCATATTCAGCAACTTCACAATGAAGATACATGGAATCTCTCTCATTATCACGATTGTGGTTCTCATTTTCACTGGTGGGTAATACTTATGATTATATTTTTTGATTTTTGTTTGATATTTGTAGAATACTGGGATATCAAAGAGAGAATTCTTATAAATGTGAATTCTAACTGAACTAATGTTCTATCTTTAATAAAAGGTTTGATCTGAGTGGTGGTATTTTAAAAGGACCTGCACTGTCACTGTGAGTTTACCTGAAGGGAATAGATAGGGTTAGCATTGATAAAATTTAAATGTCCATCAGTAGAAAACAAATTCAGGTCTTCCATTCCATTAATGCAACAATGTAATGGTCAATAGTCATAATCAGGATTTGTTGAAGAGAACTGCTAATTGTCTTTATTGATTGTTTATTGTAATCTGAGTAAATACAATCAATAATCTTCAACTGAAATCATTTGAACAATCCAATTTATTAAAACATCCAATTTGAATTAAGTAGGAATCCCCATAATTTCAAAATGTTTCCTCTCTCAGTAAACAAACTATTTACTACAGATCTTCGTACTATTTAGACTTTGTGATAGTTGTATGTGTCTGCCTTTTTCAGGTCTACTTTGGATTTCTTCTGTGGATGCCAATCTGGTAAGGTTTTAAGCTTAAATCTGCTTGCTTGTTAAAAGAGACTGAAAATTACAGTAGCCCCACCAACTATACTTTTTCCCCTTACCATCAGTAGGCTGTTTCTTATGATCCCATTTTGAGTTTATTTTGTTATTCTCAAAGATAGCTGATGTTTTTTAGTTGCTTATATTATCAGCCTGTTCATTTCAGCCCTTGGACCCCCGTTGTGATGACATCTGGCAATTTCCGGTGTGTCCCTTGACGATACCTGTGCTGTGCACTCCAGAAGGTCCAACTTATGGATATCGCTGTCTTCTTTGTCTTTTCGGCTGGTTAGTGTTTTGCAATTCCTTTTGTACTTGACAAAATTTCAGCTGTGAATGCCTCCTCTCCCCCTGCTTCACCACTGCCTAGCATAAATCAGTACTTGAATATAGCATCAAGTAGTTTCCCAAAAACAAGTTATTTCCATTGAAATAGAAGCAAAAACAAGATTTCTGAAGATTGATTGGGTTTTAGCAAATTGACTCCCCACCACGTCATAGGGACTGGAAGGTGATTTGGAAATGTTGAAAGTGAAAATGATTTACTTCATCTAAATGTTTAAAAACATCAAACAGCCCGCGCTGTCATTAATCATATTGATCCCCAATTTTAGCCCAGCATTACCTTGCTATTTATAACAGATTAGTAAACACTTTTACTGATAAGCTGGAGGAGTATATCCAAGCTAGCACTTGTACACCATTACTGTCAGTTCTATCATGTATTAGCATAGTGATAATGTTAGTAACCCAGAAGGTCAGATACATCCTCTGGAAATACAAGCTCAAGTCCCATCACAGCTGCTGGACCAATTTAAATTCCACAAATATAGAAGTGAAAATTAGTCTTGGAAATGGTGACCATGAAGCTATTATTGGAAAACTCATCTGGTTCTCTCAGGACCTTCAGAGAAGGATGCCTGCCATCTTTACCTGGTCTGGCCTATATGTGTCTCCTGACCCACAGTAATATGGGTTAACTCTTAACTGCCCTCTCAAATAGCTGAGCAAGCCACTCAGTTCATGAACAATGACTTTCTGCAAGGAGTTTGCACATTCTCCTTGTGTCTGCGTGGGTTTCCTCTGGGTGCTCCAGTATCCTGCCACAATCCAAATATGTGCATATTAGGTGGACTGGCCAATGCTTAATTGTCCATATAGTGTCTAGGTATGTCTAGGCAGAGGGGTTTAGCCATGGGAAATGCAGGGTTACAGGGATAGGGTAGTGGGCTAGGTCTGGCGGGATGCCTTTGGAGGGTCGGTGTGAACCCAATGGACCTAATGGCCTGCTTCCACACTATAAGGATTCTATTCTACGAATGAAAGTTGGGCAACAAATATTGATCTTGCCAGCAATGCCTAATTCACAGGATCAACATTTTAAAAAAAGACGCTGGCTACTATTTATTTCATAATGATACCATGAGCTTTTCTTATTCATTAAACTCATTATTGCTATGCTTGACATAGAATAGCCTCACAATTGGACTACACAGCACCAACATGCTGCACATTCTCACCAGTAATAGGAAAATCATTAGCATTTGCATGACACTTTATGACATCCCACAGGTCATTCCAGAGCACTTTAAATTAGGGCAGAGACAATAACAAAGCACTGACAAGCTAGAACAAGGGAAAGGTGTATGCTTTTTGAGGTGATTAGTTGAAAGAGAACAGTTTTTCAGGGCAGTTTATTGTTTTTCTTAAATTTTTACTATGGCATCCTTTGCAATCATCTAAACTGTGCCTATGTTTGACATCTTCTCTCAACTGACAACACAGTTGGGATTTTCTATCTTTGGGTTAGAATTTGGGGATGAGCATCATAACATGCTGAACACCCCACCCCACCACCAATGAGAAAGCCAGGCCGGTTCAAGTCCCTATCAGGCTCTAAACAAAAAAATAGCTACTGAAAATCAGACACAAAAAAAGCAAGTGCTGGAAAGAAAAGTTAACATTTTGGTAGTTCTCACTATTGGAGTTCTAAGGAAGGGTCACTGGATCCAAAACATTAACTAGGCTTTTTCTCCACAGATGCTGCAGTCCTGCTGAGTTTTTCCAGTGATTTCTGTTTTTGTCTGTATCAGGAACCCAAGGGGTCAGCCAGCAAGCTACTTGGTACGTTATTGCCTGGAACAACAAAGCCTCAACTTCCCCCTTTCCCCACCTGTATCTCCAATCAGCTCAAGATTAGGGCAAACCAGGGCCTCACTCACTCTCCAACCTGTATTACTTTGGTAAGGTTGACAGTTTTGAGGACATTACAAGCACAATGGACAAGGGGGAACCAGCTGATGTGGTGTTTCTGGATTTCTAGAAGGCATTCGACAAGGTGCCACACAAAAGGCAGCTGCATAAGATAAAGGTGCATGGCGTTACAAGTAATATGTTATCATGGACAGAGAATTGATTAACTAACAGAAAGGAGTGGAGATAAATGGTTGTTTTTTTTTGTTGGTGATCAATGGTTAGTGGTGCGCCTCAGAAATCAGTGTTGGGACCACAATTGTTTACAATTTACATAGATGATTTGGAGTTGGGGTCCAAGTGTAGTGTGTCAAAATTAGCAGATGACACTAAGATGAGAGGGCAAAGGTCTGGCAGATGGTGTACAATGTTCGTAAACGTGAGGTCACCCATTTTGGTAGGAATAACAGCAAAATGGACTATTATTTAAATGGTGAAAAAATGCAGCATGTTGCTGTGCAGAGGGACCTGGGCATCCTTGTGCATGAATCACAAAAAAAGTTGGTTTGCAGGTGTAGTAGGTAATTAAAAAGGCAAATGGAATATTGTCCTTCATAGCTGGAAGGATAGAGTTAAAAACAGGGAGATTATGCTGCAGCTGTATAGGGTGTTGGTGAGGTCACACTTGGAGTACTGTGTACAATTTTGATCTCCTTACTTGAGAAAGGATGCATTGATACTGAAAGGAGTGCAGAGGAGGTTAAATAGATTGATTCCAGAGTTGAGAGGGATGGCTTACAAGGAGAGCAGACAGGGATTATACTCATTGGAATTCAGAAGAATGAAGGGGGATCTTATAGAAACATATAAAATTATGAAGAGAATAGATAAAAAGAGGTTGTTTCTACTGGCGGGTGAAACTAGAACTAGGAGGCATAAGCGTAGCAGATTTAGGATTGAGTTAGGAAGAACTTCTTCATCCAAAGGGTTGTGAATCTGTGGAATTCACTGTCCAGTAAAGCATTTGACTCTGCCTTGTTGAATGTTTTTAAAGCAATAATAGATAGATTTTAGAACAGTAAACTAATTAAGGATTATGGTGATCAGACGGGTAAGTGGACGATAAGATCAGCCATGATCTTAATGAATGGTGGAGCAGGCTCAAGGAGCCAGGTGGCCCATTCCTACTCTTATTTTTGGTGTTCTTTCTTAAGTTCTCTCATCCACCTGGAACAAAATTAATTGTTTGACTGGGATTCGACTGGGACAACACTACCATTATAGGGGAAGCCAGACAGAGAACAGCCAGGGAATTCCTAGAGGCATGGCACTCATCCACAGATTCTATCAACAAGCACATCGACCTGGACCCAATATACCGGCCACTGCAGCGGACAGCAACTGACAACCGGAAGCGGCAGAGACAAGCCACTATAAATGCTGGAGGAAACATCTCAGAAGCACTTCACAGGAGGCTCCCAAGCACTGAGGATGTCACCTAGAAAGGGGACGATACGTTTGCAACAAAAACTCCCAGCTCAGCCAACAGAACCACAACAACGAACACCCGAGCTACAAATCTTCTCCCAAACTTTATGCCCCTTATGACTTTATAAACATTGATATGATCACCCCTCAGCCTCCAACGCTCCAGGAAAACAGGCCCAGCCTATTCAGTCTCTCCCTATAGCTCAAACCCTCCTAACTGGCAACATCTTTGTGTTCGGAAACCTTTCAGGTTTCACAATATCCTTCTAATAGGATGGAGAACAGAATTGCACACAATACTCCAAAAATAGCCTAACCAATGTCCTGTATAGCTGCAACATGACCTCTCAACTCCTATACTCAATACTCTGACCAATAAAGGAAAGCATACCAAACGCCTTCTTCACTATCCTATCTCCCTGTGACTCCACTTCCAAGGAACGATGAACCTGCACTCCAAGGTCTCTTTGTTCAGCAACACTGCCCAGGACCTTACCATTAAGTATAAGTCCTGTCCTGATTTGCCTCTCCAAAACTCCACCTGCCACTTCTCGGTCCATTGGCCCATCTGATTAAAATCCCGTTGTACTGTGAGGTAGCCTTCTTTGCTGTCCACTACATCTCCAATTTTGGGGTCATCTGCAAACTTACTAACTATACCTCCCATGTTTGCATCCAAATCATTTATATAAATGACAAAAAGCAGTGGACGCAGCACTGATCCTTGTGGAACGCCACAGGTCATAGGCCTCCAGTCTAAAAAGCAACCCTCCACCACCACCCTTACTCTTCTACCTTCATGCTAGTTCTGTTTCCAATTGCTAGTTCTCCCTGTATTCCATATGATGACAATGGCAGTTGTTTATTCTAATCTGAGATAGTTTTTCTGTTAGGCAAGGGTATGAAAGGATATGGTGAAAGGCAGGTATATGGAGTTAGGCCACAGTCCAACCAAGGTCTCAATGAATTTTTTTTTATTCAAGCATGAGACATGGGGTCGCTGGCTGGGCCAGCATTTATTGCCTGTACCTAATTACCCTTGAGAAGATGGTGATGAGCTGCCTTCTTGAATTGCTGCAGTCCACATGCTGTAGGTTGATCAACAATGCCCTTAGGGAGGGAATTCAAGGATTTTGACCCAGTGACACAGAAGGAATAGTGATATATTTCCAAGTTGGGATGGTGAGTGGCTTAGAGGGCAGCTTGCAAGTGATGGTGTTCCCATGTGTCTGCTGTTTTTGTCCTTCTAGATGGAAGTGGTCAAGGATTTAGAAGGGATTATCTAAGGATCTTTAGTGAATTTCTGCAGTCCATCTTGAAGATAGTATACACACTGCTGCTACTGGGCCACGGTGGTAGAGAGAGTGGATGTTTGTGGATGTGGCGCCAATCAAGCGGGCTGCTTTGTCCTGGATGTTGTCAAGCTTTTTGAGTCACACCCATCCTGCCAAGTTGGGAGGATTCCATTACACTTTTGGCTTTTAGAGGGTGGAGGAGTCGGGAGACGAGTTACTCACTGTAATAATCCTAGCTTTGACCTTGTAGCCACTGTGTTAATGTTGCGAGTCTGCTTGAGTTTCTGGTCACTGGTAACCCTCCAGGATATTAATAGTGGGGGATCGGTAATGATAACACCAAAAAATGTCAAGTGGTGGAGGTTAGATTGTCTCTTATTAGAGATTGTCATTGTCTGACATTTGTGTGGCGCAAATGTTACTTTCCATTTGGCAGCCCAAGCCTGGATATTGTCCAGCATTGTTGCATTTGAACATCGACTGCTTCAGTATCTGAGGAGCTGTGAATAATGCTGAACATTGTGCAATAATTGGCGAAGATCCATGATGGGAGGGAGTTCATTATTAAAGCAGCTGAAGATAGTTGGGTCTTCGACATTTTCTTGAGAAACACATGCAGAGATGTCCTGAAGCTGTGATGACTAACCTCCAACAACCATAATCATCTTCCTATGAGCCAGGGTATGACTCGAACCAGTGGAGAATTTGCTCCCAGTGCCCACTGATTCCAGTTTTGCCTGATGCCCATTGATTCCAGTTTTGCTAGGGCTCTTTAATGCCACACTTTGTCAAATGTGACCTTGTTAACAAGGGCTGTCACGTTCACCTCTGAATTCAACTCTTTTTTTCCACATTTGAACTAAAGCTGTAATGAAGTTAGGAGCTGAGTGGAATCCAAACTAGTGGAACCCAAACTGGGTGTCACTGAGCAGCTTGTTGCTGAGCAGGTGCTACTTGATCGCACTGTTGATGACAACTTCCAACACTTTACTGATGGTTGAGAGTAGACTGATGGGACGGTAATTGGCCAGGTTGGATTGTCCTGTTTTTAGTGTACACGGCATACCTGGACAATTTTCCACATTGTTGGGTTAATGCCACTGTACTGGACCAGCTTGACAAGGGGAGTAGCAATTTCTGGAGCACAAGTCTTCAGTATAATTGTCTGAATGTTGTCTGGGCCCATAGCCTTTGCAGTATCCAATGCCTCTAACCATTTCCTGAGATCACATGGAATAAATTGAAGTAGCTAAACACTGTCATTCATGATCTTGGGGACTACCTGAGGAGACTGAGAGGATTATCCATTCGGTACTTCTGTCTGAAGATTGTTATGAATGCTTCAGATTTACCTTTTGTATGGTTGTGTTGGCTCTTTCATTACTGAAAGTGGGAAGTGTCCACCACCATTCATGACTGGATGTGACAGGACTGCAGAGCTTAGATCTGATCCATTGGTTGTAGGGTTGCTTAGTTCTGCCTATCAGTTGCTGCTTATATTTTTTGGCATGCAAGTAATCCTGTTTGGTAGCTTCTCCAGATTTCTAGGTGTGCCAGGTGCTGCTCCTGGCTTGCCCTCCTAATGAGACTCAAGCAGCTAAACAGCCCACTTCTGTTCCAATGTTAAAGGGTCTCAATTGGTCACAGGTCAGGGAGGCTGACCATAGGTCTTCCTCACCAGGACATAATTTCTGAGGTGGTGTAGGAGTTTTTCCTTAGTATCAAGTTGCCTGATTATTTGCCCTTCCTGTCACCTTCCCTGCAACTTCTTGAAAAGTTTCTGGAAGAACTTCCTGGTCTGTAGCAATCCCTCAGTAAAGCTCAAACTCACAGACTTCAGAGTCAGAGGCAATGTGTCACCAAATATGCCAAGGTGACAGTGAAAACAATAATCTCAGCTTTCTGTCCTGTCCATGCTAACGCTACTCAATTTCTGGATGAGAAAGAGGACCCAGAGCAGGACTTAACACAGAAAAAATCAAGATCAGCAGCACTTTCTCCCTACATTATAGCTCCTATTTTATTCCCATCTACTGTAGCTATTTTTTTAAAAGATGATTAAGCAGAGGAGATATAACTCCGAAAGAATGATATGGCAAACTTGTCTCCTGGCTCATGTGACTGACTGGCAGAGAAATCTGGTACACACTGCAGGATTTCTTTTTGCCAATTAACTTGTTGATATACCATTGCACTTGGTGGAAAGAACTCATGATTTATCGTTTAACATGGAACGAGTTTGTTACAAGGTTCTATGGCAAAATGTGATGGCAAAAAAAACAATTACTGAACAATTTTCCTTCTTTTTCAGGCTAAATGATACAGACACCAAAGGACTTCTAGATCGATCCTGTTTAACAGATCGTCCAAATTGGGGCAGTACTTTCTAAAACCTTGCAAATGTAGAATGAATAAATGAGATTGCTTCTGGATTATCTGTTGTCGCTTTCTATCAACTGGAGTGGTATGGTGGTTCAGTGATTAGCACTGCTGCCTCACAGTGCTAGGGACCTGGGTTCAATTCTATCCTTGGGTGACTGTCTATGTGGAGTTTACACATTCTCCGTGTCTGTGTGGGTTTCCTCTGGGTGCTCCTGTTTCCTCCCACACTCCAAAGATGTGCAGGGTAGGTAGATGGGAAATGCAGGATTATATGGTAGGAGGGTGGGTCTGGGTGGGACACTCTTCCGAATAGACTTGATGGATTGAATGGCTTGCTTCTTCACTGAAGGGATTCAAGAAACTTCTGATCAAGTTACAACACAGAATTAGGTAAATAGCCCATCAGGTTAGTAGAGCATTTATAGTCCACACATATATCTCACTCCATCTGATATAAAGTTTTCCCTCTGTTCTCCATATCCTGCTATTGCATAAATCATTCATGTATCTCCCTCCAGTTGCCTCAACAGAGCTTAAACCTCTTTACAAGACAGTATGTTCCACATACTCATCTCTTTTTGGGAGCAATATCTTAGATGGATTCAAACTATAAAAGATTTGTGTACAGCTTCCTTTGAAAATTTCACTTTAGGACAAACCTAGACCAATCATGTTAACTTGACATTGTCGAGTTGCAATTCAGTGGCAATAATGACCTGAAATCCCTGCCCTCAGTTATAATCCCCCATGTCCACAATATTTATAGTTGACTGGTTTGTTGCTAATCTAGAGTTTACTGTAAGAGAAATGATAACAGAACAATTGGACACATTAACAGGATTGGACAAAGCCAATTTTATGAAAGGGAAATCTTGCTTAACTAATCTACTGGAATTATTCTGAAGATGCAACAAGTAGAATTGATAAGGAAGAACTAGTGGGTGTAGCATATTTAGATGTCAAGAAAGCTTTTGATAATGTCAAATATAAGAAGTTAGTGGGCAAAATTAAAACAAATGATTGGGGTTTTACACAGGCATGGATTGAAAATTGGTTGACAGAGTGGAAACAAGAATGGGAATAAATGGGTCTTCTGCCAGGTAGCAGGCAATGACTAGTGGGGTACTACAGGCATTAGTGCTTGGGCCCATGTTATTTATAATATATATAAATTACTTAGTTGAGGGAACCAAATGCAATATTTACAAGTTTGCTGACACCGTAAACTAGGTAGGATTTTAAGGTTTTGAGGAGGATGCAAGGAGGCTTCAGGGTAATTGAGACAAATTGAGTGTTTAAACACACATGGCAGATGCAGCATAACCTGGATAAGTGTGATATTATACACTTTGGTGAGAAAAACAGAAACACTGAGTATTATTTAAATGGTGATATATTGGGATGTGTGGACGTACAAAGAGATCAGGGTATCCTTACTCACTAGTCAATGAAATTAGATCAGCAGGTGTAGCAAGTAATTAAGACGACAAGCTGTTTGTTGACCTTCACTTCAGGATGATTTGAGTTCAGAAATAGACATGTGTTATTTCAGTTATACAGAGCCTGCATCTGGAGTATTGCATGTAGTTTTGGTTTCACTACTTAAGAAAGGATATACTTGCCATAGAGGGAATGCAGCAGAGGTTCACCAAGCTGATACCAGGGAATGGCAGGACTGTGTTATGAGGAGGGATCAGTTTGACTGGACCTGTATTTACTAGAATTTAGAAGAATGAGGGGCGACCTCATTGAAATGTGTAGAATTCTAATAGCATGAGAAAAATTAGATGCAGGGAAGTTTTTTCATTAAGGTGTCTTGAACCAGGGTCACAGTCTGAGGACATGGAATAGACAATTTTGGACTGATATGAGGAAATGTTTCTTCACTCAGATCCTGTCAACCTGTGTTACACAATACCACAGAAGGCTGTGGAGGACAGGAGGTGATTGAGTATAATCAAAAAAGAGATAAATAATGTATTAGATATTAAAGACATCAAAGCACATGGAGAGAAAGCAGAAGTATGGTGCTCAGATAGAGGATCAGCTGCATATTGAATGGCAAAGCACATTCAAAAGGCCAAATGGCCTACTCCCGCTCCTAGTTTCTATGCCTTGAGTGGACTTGACAGGGTCGATTTGAAAGGATGTTTCCCCTTGTAGGAGAGAATGGAACTAAAAATCAGGGCTCTCCCATTTAAGATGATGATTGAGATAATGTTTCTCTGAGGTTCTTGGGTCTGTGGAACTCTCTTTCTTTGAGTGTGGTGGAGGCAGTCATTGGGTGGAATATTATAGGGGCTCTAAATGCCATGTGCTAAACCAGAATTTGTGGAAGCATCATGCAAATCTGGTGGGCCTACCTTTTCTTCATTTAATCTATTTTTCGAATCAATCTGTTCAGAGATATCATTACACATCTCTGGAGCAGGTGGGATTTGAACCCAGGCACTCTGGTCCAGGTGTAGGAACACTACCATTGCACGAGATGGGGACCTATCTTGATGCCAGGAGCAACCCATTGTAACTTTTGTGCATCTAACGAGTGGCAGGAAGAGTTAGAATCATAAAGTCATACGGCATGAAAATACATCATTCGGTCCAAACAGTCCATGCTGAACATAATCTCAAACTAAACTAGTTCCAAAGGCCAGCTCTTGGCCCCTTTCCCTCCAAACCTTTCCTATTCATGTACTTATCCAAATGTCTTTTAAATGCTGTAATTGCACCCATATCCACCACTTTCTCAGGAGGTTCATTCCACGTGTGAACCACCCTCTGTGTAAAATATTTGTCCCCTAATTCTTTTCTAAAACTCTCTCCTCTCAGCTTAAAATTAAGCCTCTTAGTCTTGAAATGCCTCACCCTAGGAGAAAGACATCTGCCATTCACCTTATCAAATTTGTTTAAGAGATACGGGGAGAACATGGGTAAGTGGCATTGAAATGCCCATCTGCCATGATTGAATGGCAGAGTGGACTTGATGGGCCGAATGGCCTTACCTCCACTCGTATGTCTTATCCTCTTATGGTCTAAACCTCTATAAGATCAACTCTGACCTCCTATGCTCCAGTGAAAAAAATCTATTCAGTCTTTCCTTATAACTCAAACCTTCCATTCTAGGTAACATCCTTGTAAGTTTCTTCTGAAACTTCTCCAGTTTAATAATATCCTTCCTATAACAGGGTGACCAGTACTATTTCTCACTTGGCAGCAACAAATTACCCGTTAAGGGGGTTAATAGCTTATTAAATGCCATACTAATGCCACAACTCACTTCATTACTACTGATCCATTAATGGCTCAATGTGTCCACAGTGGTCAACGAAGATTTGACTACACTAACTTTATTTTTCTAGTTTTTGCGCCATATCACTGTAGACTTTGACAACCCAAATGAAAATGTGAATACTGCTTAAATGTTACAAGAGCTTCTGACTCATTCATTCTCTCGGGCAGTGGTTCCAGACTTTCACCACTCTCTGAGTAAAAAGAAGTCTCTCCTCTTCACCTTCAAACCCCTACCTTTAATCTATGTCCCCTGTTTATTGACTGCTCTACCATTGGAAAAAGTGCCATTCTATCTTTGCCCTATTTGATCTTATTCAACTCTGTCAGGTCCCTGCTAAAGCTTCACTGTTCAAAGAAACAACCCCAACCTTTCCTCATAGTTCAGATCCTTCTGTCAAGGCAGCATCCTAGTAAATCTCCTCTGTAGCCGCTCTAGTGCAATCACATGTTTTTTTAAAATGTGGAGACCAGATCACTTGCAATACTCCAACTGTGGCCTAACCAGTGTTTTATACTGTTCTCATATAACCTTCTTGCTCTGGTATTCTCTGCTTTGACTCATAAAAGCAATTATCCCATATACTTCCTCAACTACTCTATCCACCTGTCCTCCTTATCTACCTACCTATCTTCAGGATCTGAGGGTGTGCCCATCAATGTTCCTCTAATCTTCAATAGTTTCCAAATTCCTACCATTCAAATTGTAATTATTTGTCTTATTAGCTCTTCCCAAATACATTACCTGGCACTTTACTGAGTTGACTTCCATTTGTCACTGTTCACCTGACCAGTCCATTATAATCCTCCTGCAGTTTATGACTATTCTTTTCCTGCAGAACCACACTGGAAACACACTTCCATACACTGTCTCTCAATCAATTTTGGAACTAACTTTGCCTTGGATTCCATGGGATCTTACTTTTTTGACTAGCTTGTCATGACGCACCTTATCAAAAGTTGTTAAAATATACGTAGAGCCCATCAAATGCATTTTCCTTATCAATGTACCTGGTTAACTCTTCAGAATATTCCATCAAATTTGTCAAACACAGTCTTCCTTTAACAAATACATGTTGACTATCCCTGAAGAATTTGTGTCTCTCCAAGTGCACTTATATTCTGTTGATCAGAATTCTTTCTAATAACTTTTCAGGCACCAAGGCTAGATGAATGGCCTGTAGTTTCCTGGTTTACCTTATTCTCCCCTTTTAAATAAAGGGCAATGTTAGCAACTTCCTGTCTTACCAAATGATAACAAGCTAGATTTCAAGAATTTTCAACATGGATGTCAAAGCTTGCCTCTTGCTCCAAAGACATCAAAGCTGGACAGTGGCCACTAACATTTCAGGGCATGCTCCATGGGCACAAGCCACATGAATCCTACATCTTTTGACATTGGCATCCAATTTGTGCCAGTTTCTAAGAATGCTCATGGCTCATCTCTGATCCACTTACTTCTGCACTTTAATGTTGCACCTTGGGCTGGACAAGCAGTAATTATTGTAATGCTGCAGCAAGAATACTGTGTGCTCAGGGACACGCACCCAGCACATGGACAGGATCAGGCTGCATCTCCAGCTTGCTCCCTTAACACACACTCACTCTAAGCCTATGCTCCAAGCACTCCATGCAAACACAGTAAAACAGCAGCTAATGAACTTGAAAGAACCTATACAGACAACTAGCAAAACTAATGTCATTCACAAAACACTGCAAGAACTGTAACAAACACTACATTGGACAAACAGGTAGAAAACTAACCACCACGATACATGGACATCAACTAGCCACAAAACGATATGACCCTCTCTCACTAGTATCTTTACATACAGATAAGGAAGGACAACATTTTGACTGGGACAACACATCCATCCTAGGACAAGAGCCACACAGAGACTTACATGAGAATTCCTAGAAGCATGGCATTCCAATCGGAACTCTATCAACAAACGCGTTGACTTGAACCCTATTTATCACTCCCCTGAGAAAAAGATCAGGAAATGACATCACCAACCCAAAGAAACCCAAATAGCAGGAATCATCAGCAGTGCTTTGTCCAGAGGTTGATTGAAGATTTTGAGCATCAATGAGCCTGGTGTGATTGGAACACGCAACCTTCTGATCTGGAGTCAGACACGCCACAGTTGCGCCACAAGTGTACTATTCCTGGCCTCCATTCTTGATGAAGGGCTTTTGCTTGAAACGTCGATTTTCCTGCTCCTCAAATGCTGCCTGACTTGCTGTACTTTTTCAGCACCAATCTAATCCAGACTCTGGTTTCCAGCATCTGCAATCCTTACTTTTGCCTCACTGAAGATTTTACCTAGTACGGTGACGAAACATCTGAAAATGAACCTTCCAGCTCAGCAAGCAAACCTACATCCACTACATGGATGCTCACAGAATCATTGCCGTGCATTGCCCTTCCCTTTTTGTGCCTTACCCCTCAACCAGAGATACCAGGCTGTACTGCCTTGCTGTTTAACACAAGACACTGATATGGAGGCTTGTTATGGTTGGCAGCCGTCTTCAGTCAAGCCAAGGAAGATCGCCTTTATTTAGATGCTCCCATTATAATAGTTGAAAATGTGTTGCTGGTTAAAGCACAGCAGGTTAGGCAGCATCCAAGGAACAGGAAATTCGACGTTTCGGGCCAGAGCCCTTCATCAGGAATGAGCCCTTCATCTCATTCCTGATGAAGGGCTCTGGCCCGAAACGTCGAATTTCCTGTTCCTTGGATGCTGCCTAACCTGCTGTGCTTTAACCAGCAACACATTTTCAACTGTTATCTCCAGCATCTGCAGACCTCACTTTTTACTCCCATTACAATAGGTCAAGGGCAGCCTCTGCTACCAATTAAAAGGCTTGACATGGTATGTTTGCTGCTTAGGGTAGTCAGAGTCAGGATGGTCTCCACCTAAGAGGTGAGGAGCTGAATAATGAGCAGGCTATGATCCATCTTGATTCCTTTTGTCCTATTGCAGGCTGTTTTCCTCTTGGAGTGAGAGACTGGTATTAAGGGAGATGAAAGTGGATGACATTGTTGCTACTTTGGTGCAGGTGTGGAGGACTCATGAGTAAATGAGTGACAATGCAGAGGGCATTCAGAGTTATTGCTGTCAGGTTCCTCCATACAGAAAAGACTGTACTGACTCTTATGGCAATCTCTGAGGAGTCATGGTCTCCTCCGCAGGTCCTGGGGTAAAAGGATGCACAGCCTGTGCGCACCCTGTCCAGTAGAACCTCCACGTCCCTGCCTGCAAAGCAATGCACCAAATTTCCCTTGCCCACCAGGTGTTAGGGATATCACTGAATTCCAAGATAGCCCAGCAGTATCAGGGAGATGATGGTCTGTGGCATTATCACTGGACTGTTAACCCAGAGATCCAGGTAATGTTCTGCGGAACCAGGTTTGAATCCTGCCAAGGCAGGTGGTGGGATTTGAATTCAGTTTTTTTTAAAAATCTGGAATTAAGACTCTAATGATGATTGTCGATTGTCAGGAAAAAAAACATCTACTTCACTGATGTCCTTTAGAGAAGGAAACTGCCATCCATACCTGATCTGGTCTACGTGTGACTCCATTGTGATTGACTATTAACTGCCTTCTAGGCAATTAGGGAGACACACATAAAACTAGGTAAAAACAATGACTGCAGATGCTGGAAACCAGATTCTGGATTAGTGGTGCTGGAAGAGCACAGCAGTTCAGGCAGCATCTGAGAAGCAGTAAAATCAACGTTTCGGGCAAAAGCCCTTCATCAAGAATACAAGCAGAGAGCCTGAAGCATGGAGAGATAAGTGAGAGGAGGGTGGGGGTGGGGAGAAAGTAGCATAGAGTACAATAGGTGAGTGGGGGAGGGGATGAAGGTGATAGGTCGGGGGGGGAGGGTGGAGTGGATAGGTGGAAAAGAAGATAGGCAGGTAGGACAAGTCAGGACAAGTCATGGGGACAGTGCTGAGCTGGAAGTTTGGAACTGGGGTGAGGTGGGGAAGGGGAAATGAGGAAACTGTTGAAGTCCACATTTATGCCCTGGGGTTGAAGTGTTCTGAGGCGGAAGATGAGGCGTTCTTCCTCCAGGCATCTGGTGGTGAGGGAGTGGCGGTGAAAGAGGTCCAGGGCCTCCATGTCCTCGGCAGAGTGGGAGGGAGAGTTGAAATGTTGGGCCACAGGGCGGTGTGGTTGATTGGTGCAGGTGTCCCGGAGATAGTCCCTAAAGCGCTCTGCTAGGAAGCGTCCAGTCGCCCCCATGTAGTGGAGACCACATCGGGACAACGGATACAATAAATGATATTGGTGTATGTGCAGGTAAAACTTTGATGGATGTGGAAGGCTCCTTTGGGACCTTGGATGGAGGTGAGGGAGGAGGTGTGGATGAAGGTTTTGCAATTCCTGCAGTGGCAGGGGAAGGTGCCAGGATGGGAGGGTGGGTTGAAGGGGGGCGTGGACCTGACCAGGTAGTCACGGAGGGAACAGTCTTTGCGGAAGGCAGAAAGGGGTGGGGAGGGAAATATATCCCTGGTGGTGGGGTCTGTTTGAAGGTGGTGGAAATGTCGGCAGATGATTTGGTTTATGCGAAGGTTGGTGGGATGGGGTCTGAGGGCGGAGGTGCAGGAAGTGGATGAGATGCGTTGGAGGGCATCTTTAACCATGTGGGAAGGGAAATTGCGGTCTCTAAAGAAGGAGGTCATCTGGTGGGTTCTGTGGTGGAACTGGTCCTCCTGGGAGCAGATACGGCGAAGACGGAGGAATTGGGAATATGGGATGACATTTTTGCAGGAGGTAGAGTGAGAAGAGATGTAATCCAAGTAGCTGTGGGAGTCAGTGGGTTTGTAAAAAATGTCGGTATCAAGTTAGTCGTCATTAATGGAGATGGAGAGGTCCAGGAAGGGGAGGGAGGAATCAGAGATGGTCCAGGTAAATTTAAGGTCAGGGTGGAATGTGTTGGTGAAGTTGATGAATTGCTCAACCTCCTCGCGGGAGCACGAGGTGGCGCCAATGCAGTCATCAATGTAGCGGAGGAAGAGGTGGGGAGTGGTGCCGGTGCAATCACAGAAAATCGACTGTTCTACGTAGCCAACAAAGATACAGGCACAGCTGGGGCTCATACAGGTGCCCATGGCTACCCCTTTGTTCTGAAGGAAGTGGCAGGATTCGAAAGAGAAATTGTTAAGGGTGAGGACCAGTTCAGCCAAACGAATGAGAGTGATGGTGGAAGGGTACTGCTGGGGACGTCGGGAGAGGAAGAAACGGAGGGCTTGAAGGCCCTGGTCATGACGGATGGAGGTGTAGAGGGATTGGATATCCATGGTGAAGATAAGGCGTTGGGGGCCAGGGAAATGGAAGTCTTGGAGGAGGTGGAGGGCGTGGGTGGTGTCTCGAATGTATGTGGGGAGTTCCTGGACTGGGGGGGATAGAACAGTGTCGAGGTAGGTAGAAATGAGTTCAGTGGGACAGGAGCATGCTGAGACAATAGGTCGACTAGGGTGGTCAGACTTGTGGATCTTGGGAAGGAGGTAGAACAGGGCAGTGCGGGGTTCCCGGACTATGAGGTTGGAAGCTGTGGGTGGGAGATCTCCTGAGTGATGAGGTTCTGTATGGTCTGGGAGATGATGGTTTGGTGATGGGGGCGTGGGGTCATGGTTGAGGGGGCGGTAGGAAGAGGTGTCTTCAAGTTGGCGTTTGGCTTCAGCGGTGTAGAGGTCAGTGCGCCAGACTACCACTGCATCCCCTTTATCTGCTGGCTTGATGGTGAGGTCAGGTTTGGAGCAGAGGGATTGGAGGACTGCGCGTTGTGAGGGTGAGAGATTGGAGTGGGGGAGGGAGGTAGACAGATTGAGGCAGTTAATGTCCCGGCGGCAGTTGGAAATTAAGAGGTCGAGAGCAGGTAATAGGCCAGGGCGGGGCGTCCAGGTGGATGCAGTGTGTTGGAGATGGGCAAAGGGGTCCTCGGAAGGTGGGCGGGAATCCTGATTATGAAAGTAGGCTTGGAGGTGGAGGTGGTGGAAGAATTGTTCGACGTCACGGCGTGTATTAAATTCATTGATGCGTGGACGGAGGGGGATGAAGGTGAGTCCTTTGCTGAGGACTGATCGTTCGTCCTCAGTGAGGTGAAGATCTGGAGGGATGGTGAAAACACGGCAGGGCTGGGAGCTGGGATCTGGTGTGGGTGTGGAGCGGGGAGTGGGTACGGAGCCTGTAACTGGAGTGGGTGTGGTGGTGGGGGGAATGGAGGTGGAGTCATGAGCAGGGGTAGTGTTCCCCTCAGGGTTCTGGGGGGCGGGGATGGTGACAACGGGATCTGTGGGGGGCGTGTCAGCAGAATGCAGGTGAGTGGCGTTGTTGGGGTAGAAATGCTAGCCTGGCCAGTGACACCCTCATCCCATGAATGAATAACAAAGAACAGTAGCATGTCTTCAGGGAATGGCACGTGATAAGATGGGGCTAGAATCAGACAAGAGGGATATTATAGGGATGGGGGAGGTAGTTAATGAGGTGAATTTGGTTAAGTTATGGCGAGGAAACACGTGAGACAACATGGTGCAAAACCCTTCAAAAAACATGATGCAACTGGCACTCAGCCAAAAAAAAGGTAACATTCAGGCTGGTGAGCATTTTTAAGGCAGAGGTTGATAAATTCTTGACTAACTAGGGAGACAAAGGTTACAGGGGAGGAGGCAGGATTGTGGATTCAAGGTCACAACAGATCAATCATGATTTTCATGAATAATGGCATAAACTCAAGCGGCTGAATGACCTATTCCTACTCCTAATTTACAAGTTACTAAATTCCTCAAACTAAACTTAAACCCAGGTGTCAGAGATGAAAGTTAAAGTTCTTGCAAACAAAACAAAATGATGGGGTGGTAAATAGTGAGGAGGATAGCCTTAGGCTACAGGAAGATATTGACAGGCTAGTCAGATGGGCTGACAATTGGAATTCAATCAGCTAAGTGTGAGGGGATGCACTAGGGCAAGACAATCAAGGAAAGGAAATATATGATGATGGTAGGACCTTGGGAAGTACAAAGGATCATAAGGACCTTTGTGTCCATGTCCACCGGCCCCTTAAGGTAATGCGACAGGTGGACAAGTTTTTTAAGGAGGCATGTGGATGAGTCATCTAGACTCGAAATGTTTGTTTGCTTTCTCTCCATGGATGCTGTCTGACTTGCTGTGATCTTAAGCAGTTTTTGTTTTCAGACATATGGAATATTTGCCATTATCATGTGAGGCAAAAAGTTTAAAAGCAGGGAGGTAATGCTGGAACTGTATAAAATGTTGATTAGATCACAGCTAGATTATGGGTAATGTGTGCTGTTCTGGAATCCACATAATATGTGATAGCTCCGGAGGAGGGTGCACAAGATATTTACCAGGATATTGTTTGAGCTGGAGAGTTTCAGTAATGAAGAGCGATTGGATAGACTAGGGTTGTTTTCCTTGGAGAAGAGGAAACTGAGATGCATGAAATTATGAGGCGCACAAATAGGGTCAACAGGAAGTAACTTTTCCTGTTGAACTAAATTAAATTTGCATTATTGTCACGTGTACTCAATTACAAGTTGCCACTTATGGTGCCATCTTAGGTACAAGGTACCGAGGTACAGATTCTTCAATATAAGTTTCAGGAAAAAGACTTAGAAAAATAAAGAAATCAAGTGTCCAGCATTACAGATTGTAAGAATAAATTAGAAAATAGAGAAATAAAAAGTTCTGAACAACAAACACCCCAACCCAGTCCATGCTGGCAGCGAGCCTCCAGCCTGAACTGGGACCTGACTCCAGACAGCACCACGCTTCACCTTGAGATGACAGACCACTCTGAAATCACCTTGAGGCTGAACGTCCACACTGAGGCCACTCAGGACTGAAAGACTGTCACAGACCTTTGAAAGAGTGCCATGGACTGCTGAGAATCTGCTACACTGGGCCGGAAGATCGCCATGCTGGGCCAAGGGACTACCATACTAGGCAGAGAAACCGCCATGCTGAGCTGAAAGGTCACCACACCAGACCAGAAGACCACTATGCCAGGCCAAGAGGACATCATGCTGGGCTAAAATATTGCCATGCTGGGCTGAAAGACAGGTCGGCGGGGTCCAGTATAACAGTCCATGCTGAGGGCAAGCGTCCAAGTCGGTGCTGAGGCGCATAGATTTGATGGGTCGTAGGGACTGTTCCTGTGCTGTAGACCTCTCTGACTTAGTGGCTGTGATTGGAATTTCACACAGCTACCAGCTTGAGTTTAATGTACTGTGAATAATTCTTTGAAAGGAACTGAAAGGAAACATTTAGTCTTCTATTCACAACATAATGCAGGTGGCTCTCAGGATACTGAGAGATATGTGCATGTCAAGATGTGTGATTACATAAATACCAACTGCATGAGCTGTTTTAAACCACTTCCAATTTCACCATGAAGATGGATGGAGTATTTCTTATCATCAAGACTGTGACTTTTCTCTTCACTTGTGAGTGATATTTATACCTTTATAGTATATATTATCACGCCATGCTTGTTGGGTACAACTCAAGGAATGAACTATCATCTAAGGTATCATTGGGAAACTGTTAAAATGCTGTGTTGATAGGGTTTGAAAATTTTCAATTATAAGTTTATAATGATTCAATTTAAATCATTTTCATCTGAAGCTTTCTGATGGCAATTGATGAGGAAGTATGGGAAATGTTGATATTGCAGGAAGAGTTTTACAAGATTACATTACTGTGGTTAGAACTGATGAATTAATCTCATTGCATATGCATTAATTGATTCTCAGAATTTTAAAAGGATGGACAAGTTAATAGGTAGTTGTTGGTTATCAGGTGCCAATCATTCTTATTTGAGATAATCAGAACCTTTTGACACTTCAGTAATATTAAAGCATGTGACATTGTTTTAATACAACTTCCATCACTTTATAAAGGCTTTTGTTGAAAAAAAAGTTGATGAATTCAATGAATGAAGCGTGTGTTTTTTTTAAATTTCAGATGTGGCCACTGCAACGAGGACGTTGGCTGGTATTGAGGTGCTCCCATGCTTGCTTTATATCTTCTGCATTATCCCCACTGCTGCATATTTACTTCAGTTTAATATCCCATTAATTTGCTGTGCTTGCTTCTTACATTCTTAAATGACCATTCTACCGTTCTGAATTCTAATCTATTGATCTCATCTCCCACAGCCTAAATGTCAAGATTTCCCATATCACCCAGTCTGTCCCCTGTACTCACAACCATTGTGTGGCACAAACAGTGTGACTTACACAAACCTTTGTTATCTGTGTTTATATAACTGGTAAGTGTCTTTATAATCTTAATGAATCATTTTAGTGAAAATCTATATTATGAACTAAGTCAGTAAATCAAGCAAAAAAATCCATATCTAAGACAAATAAAGGAATCATGAGGAGTTTTATATTTTGGCTGTCTTTTATATCAATATACAGCTGATCTTAGTCCCCTGTTGGAAGGTTACTACTTGTGTTGCATTGAGGAAGATCCCTGGCCTGTGCTAAGGTCTCTAATGGCTTTGCATCAAAATTCAATTAGATTTCTCCTCATATAAAGCAGCCTGTTGACGATCACTATCACAGCTCATACAAAAACAACAATTATTTGCGCAAACTACTGAAGAGCCACCATTTCCCACAAAATTATACAACACCAGTAGGAACAAAGCAAACAAAAAGAATTTACTCTAAGGGAAATGAATGAAGAGCTGATGATCAAATGGTTTTTGCAATTGGGCATGCATGCACTTCAAAATGTTAAGAAATTCATTTAAAAACCATTAATATGGAAACAATTCTTAAATCTAATGTAGAATTATAGAGCACAAGGTTCCCTTCAGCACATCATGCCAGTATTGACTCAGTTGAAGAGCTATCCTATTGGTCGGCACTCCTACTCTTTCCTTATAGCTCTGCAGAATTATTCTTATTTTAAAGAATCCTGTATAACATTACTGTACCAATATTTATGACAATGTTGACAGACTTACTGCATTATCACGTTCTCCTACAAATGCTGTGCAAATAATGCTCAATTACCATGTTCAATTACCACTCACACCAAGGACACATTGTGACAATGATTAAATAACTAAAATCTGATCTCCTTGACCTTTGATGGAGCAATGAAAATCTTGCTTCTTTTACTGCTCCTAAGAAATAAATTTTTAAAATTGCTTACAAGTTTAACCATAATTTTACACCTCTTACCTACAGTGGCTTCAACCTTCATTCTTCCCATAAGTAATCTCACATTTCCCCCTTTGCTTTCTTGACCAGCAGGTCCATCTTTGTACGTTGAAAAAAACAGGGTATGGATTCTGTTGTGGGCTCAAATTGAGATTCAAAAACAATGAAAATGATGTTAGCCAAAGATGACATCAGCCATAATCATTGTAATTTTCTTCATCACAGTTAGCTCAGCAAAGTTCCTTTATAAAAGCCAAGTGAACCAAAACAAAACTATTACAGGAGAATTTTCAACTGGAATTAGGACTGGAAGATAGAAGTTGGCATCTGAATGGCTCAGGAATTTGAAGAGTAAAACATAAACTTGGTGGACATCCACAGATCATATTTTGCAGCTCTTTATGATTATCAAATGGTTTTAAAAAGTAGACATAATGCATCTACTTAGCGGGGATAACAAAACTAGCACCATAAATCTAAGACAGCTACTAATAGATCCAATCAAGAATTCAAGAGAAACCTCTTTACACAGAAAGTGGGAAGAACCTGGATCTCAATGATTGATATTAACAGCATAATGAATTTAATGTGAAATTAATAAGCACATCAGGAAGAAAGGAGTAAAAGGTTACGCTGATAAGATGAGATGAAGTGGGGATGACAGAAGGCTTCAACAGAGCATAAAAACTAGCAAAGACTATTCAGATCACCTAGTCTATTTCCATGTTATTCAACTACGTAAATAAGCAAATATGCCACATTCTTTTATAAGTAGAGTGGTCCTCTAAAGGTAGAAAGAAACATTTACCTCCAAACGTCACCACCCTAATGTATTTTGTTTCTAAGAATGCCTGAGGGTTATGATAAACTAGATACCTGGGACCAAATATATGGTCCAGCAGAAAATACACATTTAACCATCTTTGTGACTTACTTGCTGAGACTGATGCAAGGTTGGCTTTGGAAAGGTTGTCTAATTTATTCCTGAGATGCGGTCATTGCTGGTTAGCCCAACATTTATTGCCCATCCCTAAGTGACCCTGGAGAAGGTGGTGTTGAGCTGCCTTCTTGACCCATGACAGACCATGTTGTATAGGAATATTCAGTGCTGTTAGAAAGGTAGTTGTAGGACTTTGACCCAGCGACACTGAAGAAACAGCAATATAGATCCAATCCAGGATGGTGTGTCACTTGAAAGAGGAACTTGCAATGGCATGCCCATACATCTCCTGCCCTTATCCTTCTAGACATTAGAGGTTGTGGGTTTGAAAAGGGTTGATGATGAAGCATTAGTGAATTCCTACAGTGCATCTTGTAGATGGTATACACTACTGCTACTGAGCATTGATGGTGGAGCATCAATGGTAAAGAGGGAATTCTGAATGCAGTGAATAGGGTGCCAATCAAATGGCTTAATATGTCTTTGATGGTTAAGCTTCTTGAGTGTAGTAAGAGCTGCAGAAACTCCAGACTTGTATCTTGTTGATGGTGGACAGCTTTTGGGAGATTGGAGGTGAATTACTTGCCGCAGAACTAAGAGTCCTGGCATGCTGTTGTAAGCACAGTATTTATATAGCTGGTCCAGTTCTGTTTCTGTTAAAGATATATCCCAGGATATATCAATGTTGATCAATAAAATTACAAATCTGTTTGGTAGGGGTGAATGTTAATTCATGTTTATCCAATCTTATAGGTGCATTGCCACTGTCACTTTATTCATGTATGTTTAACAGTAAGTTTACAATGTAAAAGATATTTTCAGGACAGGAAGGAGCTAGCAGTGCCTGAATGGAGGTATAGATGGACCACTGATTAACTGAAATTTTCATTCTATTTCAGGGGAACCGGTTTTAAGGTTAAAATTTTGCATGAAGGACAGTGTGGTACTGAAACTCGATCAAATCAAAAACTAAACCGATCTAGAAAAACATACTGAAGTATATTTTAAAGAGTCATGCAATTTGCTGAATATGAAATAAAGTTACATTTCAGCTGAATAATCTATTGATGTTTAATTATTACAAATAGATACTTTCTAATCAAACCATGCAGAGGTGTTATTACACATTTCTGGAGCAAGTGCAGTTTCAACACAAGTAAGTCACATGGCTGCTCAAACCCACATTGCCTGTATTAAGACATTGCTTTAATTTCAACTGCACATGCCCAAGCCACTTCTTGGGGGAGATGGTGGCAACACACTGCTGCCACTGGACAGATAATCCACAGGACCAGGCTAATACTCTCAGAACATGACTGGAATTTGAATCCAATAATAAATCTGAAGTATAACAAGCTAGTTTCAGTTAAAAATCACACAGCACCAGGTTGTAGTCCAACAGGTTTATTTGGAAGCACTAGTTTTCGGAGCGCTACTCACCACCTGATGAAGGAGCAGCACTCCGAAAGCTAGTGCTTCCAAATAAAGCTGTTGACTATAACCTGGTGTTGCGTGATTTTTAACTTTGCTCATCACATTCTAATGCCGGCACCTCCAAGCCAGTCTCAGTAACGGTGATCATTGATTATCATCGACCATCGTAAAATCCTGCCTGTGTCACTAGCGTGTCACCTTTGGGGAAGGGAAACACATTGTTCTTACTTGGCCTGGCCCACATGTGACTCCAGACATGCAGCAATGTGACTGACTCTTAACTGCCCTCTGAAATGGCTGAGTAATCTATTCAATTCAAGGGCAATTTAGGGCTGTGCAACAAATGCTGACAGTGGTCTTGTGAGCAATACCCACATCCTGTTAAAGAGAGGTGATGGATTAATGGTATTATCACTGCACTATTAATCCAGAGAACCAGGCAATGTCCTGGGGATCCGCGTTCAAATCCTGCCAGAGCAGATGGAATTTGGATTCAATTTTAAAAATCTGGAATTAAGAGTCTAATGACAACCGTTAATCACTGTTGGAAAAATCCATTTGTTTCACTAAAGTCCTTTAGGGAAATAAATAGCCATCCTTACCAGGCCTGGCCAACATGTGACTCTAGACCCACAGCAATGTGGTTTACTGGTGAATACCCTCTGGGATGGACAATAAATGCTGACCTAGCCAGTGATGCTCTCATCCTGTGAATGAATTAAAAAATATGAAAGGATAAAGAATTGCTTGGAATCTGAAAGTGTTTATATATGCTTTCTATGTGGTTATATCTAGATATCTTGCCTTTGAATATACTCAACAACTGAGCATCTATGGCTCTGTGGTACAGAATTCCAAAGATTCACAAACTTTAGTGCAGGAGTTTCTCCTTATCTCATTCCATTTGGCAAACCCTCTGTCCCGTGAGAACTGCTTCCTTGGTTTTAGGCTTTCCAGCCAGGCGAAACAATCTTTTTGTTTCTAGCCTTCTACTAAACTTTCTCATAATCCCCACCTCCAATCTCAGGAATCAATCCAGTGATTGTTGCTCCCGCTCTTATGCAGGTAAATATTTTGAAAAAAGTAGAAATTGCTGGAATATTTCCACAATTGCCACCTGACCTGCTAAGCTTTTGCAGTGATTTCTACCTTTGTCTCCGATTTACAGCATCCACAGTTTTTTTGGTTTTTATCAGGTGGGTTGTGCTTCGGTGGGTCGGTGTGTACCTGTTGGGCCGAAGGGTCTATTTCCACACTGTAAGTAATCTAAAACTAATGTTAGGTTAAGAAACCTGTCATTCAATTTTCTCTTTGCCACTTTTCTTAAATAATGGCATTACACTTGCTATATCTCAATCCACAGAATCTACGGAATTTTGGAGGATTACAAACAATGACTTCACTGTATCTACAAGCACTTCTTTTTGGATACTAGGATGTAGGTCATGAGGTTCACAGAGAATTTGTCATATTTTAGTTCAATCACTTTTTCTTTACAGTATTCATTGATTTAAGTTACTGTGATTAGATTCTTGGATCCCCATTATTTCAGGTGTGCTTTTTGTGTCTTCTCAGTTGAAGAGAGACACAAGATATTTGTTTAGTATATTTATTATAATTTCTCAGACTCTGATCTGGAGACCTATGTTTACTTTAATTACCCTTTTTTTTGTATACCTGTATAAGGTGTTACCATATATTTTTCTATTACTTCCTTATTAACTGACATATTTTACTTTCTTCCCATATTGATTTTTCTTTTGGTCCATCTTTGTGATTTCTAAAATGCTCCCAATCTGACTTCCTAGCATCAGCAATTGGGAAGGTGGGTGGTGGTGAATTTATCTCTTGAGGAGGCATTCCAGCTTCATTGTTAATAACATATAGGCAAACATTTTGTCTGTTCCCAATGCTCCTGAAAAGGTTGTGTATCTGTCCTGAAGGTAGAATGTTGCATTTCAATGGGACCTCTTTCTTAGAATAATGTTCCTGTTTTTTCTGACACTCACCTCTCCATGATTCCACATCCTTGGATAGACTCTCTTCAAAAGAATGAAGTGCTTTAAGGAAGGTTCTCCTCCTTCCAGTACCACCCCCTTTAAACATAACAATTCAAGAAGATATGGTGAAGAAGTTAATGTGATGGGCTGTTGGTAAAATGGGAAAGTGTTACATGATGACGGAGTGTAGGGATGCTTGTCCAATGCTGTGGAAAGAAGACAAAAAACCCTCAGGGCATATGCAAACGATTATGCTGAATAGAATGCACTGAGGAGTTAACAATATCACCTTTCCCAGAGATGAGAGCATCTCCATTCAATTGCCTAACTTTCTCATTCCACGCAGGGTAATGAATTTGATCCATCTGCAACCAGTCGAGTTGCATACTGCAGCCAGAGTTTCCATTGCCACAATTCATATCCAGCTGCTTTGAAAACTCTTTTTCGCCCAGTACGCATATATGCGTTGCCATCCATCTGCCCTCAAATCAAATATTTTTTCCTTTCTTCTTGTCCTCCTGGAGAAGCAGAAAACTGTAATAATGGGATAGAATTACATAACCATAGAAATGTACTTACATCTATGTGCCTGCACACGTACTGAAAGTCTTCACATTTTATTTGAATGAAGACCATCAATAAATACAGGTATTAGCAATCTGCCTTAGCATAGCTCATGTCTACATGCAACATACAATCAAAAGTACTCACAGAATGCATCAAAGGTAGTTTCTGCATAAGATATTAAGACTTGTAAAACAACTATCACTTTCTGTAAACCTACTGAAAGTAGCGATGTAGATGGTGGGCACCTATGCAGAAAGATCAGAGAAGCAATTGCAAAGGTAAAGCAGTTATAGTGGAAGGTTTAGGTTTTCATGCAGACTAGAAAATGTAAATCAGCTCAATTGTAAATACAATGAATGTCTAATTTGTCTAGCAGAGTTTTTAAAACAACGGCAACAATATTTATGGGGTGGCAGGAAAACACAGGTTCTTTGTCATTGTTGCCTTTCATTTCCTGGCAGCCAACTAGGAAAACCAGCAACAAGTGGCCACAGCCCAGGAACTGAGGGGATAATCAATGGCAATCTGAAGGGAGGTTGTCACAGATCGTAGCCTGGTTGGGACACAGTTGAATTTTACAGCCATTGCTGTTTCTTAACTCTAACCATGGCTTCATATCCTTCTCATCTTTTGCTGATAGCAAAGCTTCAAATATATACATATTTTAGAGACCAGAATACAACAAGTTTGACCAGTGATGGGCTAATGACGATGCCAAGATCACAACGTACCAGGGTGTTGTAAGTCTGGAGTAACTGGATATTTTCAGGATCGTTATGCACCACTCATGATTTATAATGAGCCAAAAAAGCCACAGAGACTGATGCTCCAGATTTAACTCGTGAGGAACTAAGAGAATGATACACATCAGATACCTGGCAGAACCTACACTTGGAAAACACAATGAATACTAAAAGGAGAAAGTGAAATAAACATTTTGATCATTGATTTCACCTACAGTTGAGACGATATACTCAGAATTTATAAACCTTAAGTTGGCATTTTCCCCAGTGCTCACATCCAAATGATACATCCACTCTGGAAAAACAGTACCTCTTTGCAATTTGTGCACAGAAATCCAACCAAAATTCTTGTATAAGCGCTTATGATCTTATTATTGCATCATTACTTCTGATTTTATTATCTTCTTTGTAGCCAGGCGCCAGTTAACTGAATGATGATACTGTCTGCTGGCAAAACAACCAGAAACTGTGCTTAAGCTGAAAGACGGTCTTCAATTCAGAGATACTTTGCTTTGGTGAAATTTCTAGCCGAAGGCCTCTTGATTATTCAGTATGCATACTCTACAGTGAACAATTTTCTCGCATCTGACTGCTCCAATTTCTATTGTACGTGCAGTTCTTGTGGAATATTGTGTTTTGACTGTAAATTGTACTGTGGATCACATCCCCTGGGTTCCATCTCTTTTCCTTTGGGTCACTCAAATGCAGTTGCTTCAACTGCAAGAGCACATAAACTGATACAATCCGAATTTTGCTCAGATCAGCAAATTCAAGCAACTTTCTTTTCGATTGATTTCAAAACTAGGTTCCAAGACAAAGGACAGCATATTGATATGTTGGGATTTCACCCAATTACTCACATAATGATCTGCAAATCATCATTCTTTTAACAAGTTGCAAAGTGCAATATTTAGCCACTTATTTACTAGATAATTCAGGCAACTCTTCAAGAAACCAACAGATTTCAAAAAACAGGACATAAGGCTGTATAAATACTTAGCTTTTAACTCAAATCCAGTGATTTCAGAATGAAGACCAGAGTGTTCCTTGTCATGATTGCTGCAGGTCTTACTTTTAATAGTAAGTGATGTTCAAAAATTTACCAAATAATGACATTGGAGAAGTGAAGTTCTTTATGTTTCATTAAGGCAATTTTAGAACTTTGTGATTTGCTTGCAGTAAACATTTTAAGTTACATATGAACAATAATTTAAGTTATCTGAAGGTGCTGATGGTTAATATTAAGAAAATTAGTTTTATTCAAGACCACAGTGAAATATTTCTTTCATCGATACTAAAGGAATCATATGTATTTTAAAAGTGAAAATCAACTATTAGGAATTTAACAAAAATAATTGGAATGAAAAATGTACAAGGAAATCTGGGTAATAATCAATTTTCTAAGAGTTATTTGGGAGAAGCTAGATGCAATATTAATCTCTTTTTATTATAATATGATCTATTAAAGTATTTTTTGTGATTTCAGTGAGGTTTCCTTCCAACGCAGTTAACGGTAGCCAGCTACATCTATGCGTCCAGTAACAAACTGTATTCTTCTGTTTCAGACACTGGAAGAGCTTTCGACAATGATGTTAGTAGCTTTAAATTTTTTTGCCTTTTGTCTATTCTGTGGTATTAAAGTTAGAGCTGTTAATATTAATTTGCTAATCTACCCTCTCAAAGCCACATTGTGAAAGATTTCCTCAACTCCCAAGCTGTCCGAAGCCATATCACTTTGTTTGTGGCACGAATGGTATCACCTACTCACATCCTTGTGTACTCTGTCTTGCAGTCAGGTAAGTATTGAAACAAATTCTCCCTGAATCTGTTAGTGAAAATACTTTAATAAATGTCTTCATTATTTACCTGTTTAACTCAATTAACAAACCCAGTTGCAACATTACAAATGTAAACAAACGTTTTCTATTGAGTTACCATTAAGTACATGCATCTATTGTTATAAACAAACAATTATGAGCTCTTCCAACCCAATCTAGGTTTTGCAGAGATAATTTAGGACATCCCAGACTACTACATCAAACTTTTGCATGAGATTTTAAACTGAGGTACCACAACCATAACACCACAAAGATGACTACTGAGTTCATTACTGGGCCCCTAAATCAAAAGGTTCAGTTTCCTTAGACCTTGAGTTTTCCTTCGTGATAAACAGAGACAGTGGTACTTTTTGAAAGGGAACTGGAGGAGGCCGTTTAATGCTTTGAGCATGTTCCATCATTCAATGGGATCATGGCTGATCTGTGATAAGATTAGGACAGATTTAGATGAAGTAAACAATGTCAGACTGTTCCCAAAAGTTGATGGTACAAAGACGAGGGGGCAGATATTTTAAGTATTTAGAGAGACACAGAGCATGTGATATAGAACTTGTTCACTCGGTGAGTAGTAATGACATAGACCTTGGCATCTTTGAGGGTGATGAAAGTTAAAATGAATTATTTCAGAAGCAAATTGAATGGGTACTTGAGCAAAATAAACTTACAGTCTATATTAGGAGAGTTGAATTGAACATTCTACAGAGAACTGGCATGGCCACAGTATATTCTTTACTGTAATGTTTGTATGACCAATTCGACATACCCAACTTTGCTGCATAATTTTATTACCTTTGGAAAAGAAAATTATTTCAATTTTGGTTTTAAAATTAACAACTGATCAATCATCAATTATTGCTTATGGAAGAGAAACCCAAATTTCTACAATTTTTTGTGTGTTTGGACCTGGAGAGGCAGATGTGTTCTATTCAGCAGAGATTGATGATAACAGGATTTCCCAACAGATCACCATCTGGGCTGTCCTTGCCACTAGAACTTGCTTCACTTCCATTGTGTGTCTTACCAGATGCAGGCTCTTCCAACTTACTGAGGTTGGAATACGCATTGGCACTCGGAAGACATGGAGAAGAAAACAGTGCTTCCAAGGGTGGGCTGTGCTCCTCCAGAACAGAAGAATGGGTCTTAGAATAATATTTTAAATAGATTCATAGAGTCATACAGCATGGAAAAAAACCGTTCAGTTCAATGAGTCCATGCTGGACATAATCCCAAGCTAAACTAGTCCCAACTACCTACTCCTGGCCCATATCCCTCCAAACTTTTCCTGTTCAGGTACTTATCTAAGTGTCTTTTAAATGCTGTAACCATGCCCACTTCCAGAAGACATGGAATATAAAAGATATAAGAAAGAAAATTTTCAAGGGATCAACTCACCCGGTGTGGTTAGCTTAAAAATTTAAAAATACGATCAGACTAACATTAAAAGCATTAACTTGCACAAAGATGAGTTGCAGGTCAGCAGATTGCACTAAATATAAAAAAAACAAGGAATGACTGAAATATTAATAAGAAGGGAAAAAATTAGAGTACAAGAGAAAGTTAACTACAAATATAATAACTGATTCTAAGAGTTTTAATACATATTTAAAAGACAGAAAGTGAGTAAAGTGAGTCTGGGGAACTAATAATAGAGATTAAGGATAAATTGATTATTCTGCATCAGTCTTGACTATAAAGAACGCAAATAACATTTGAGAAATAGCTGTCATTCAGAAAATGGAAGGGAGGGAGAAACCCAAGAATATAACAATCAGCAGGGAAGTAATACTGAGTAAATTGATAAAGCATTAAGGATGACAGCATAGAAACAGGCCCTTCAGCCTAACTTATAAATGCCGCCCAGTTTTCACAATTAATCTAGTTGCACTTAGCTGCTTTTGGTCCATAATCCTCCATTCCTGTCCCATCCATATACCTGTCCAAATGTCTCTTAAAGACAAAATTATACTCGCAGGTACCACTACCTCTGGAGCCCATTCTAGACACTCACCACAAAATTGCCCCTCTGGATCCTTTCGTATTTCTCTCCTCTCACCATAAACCTATGCACTCGATTTTAGACTCTCCTATCATGGGAAGAACTGCTGGCTATCTACCTTATCTATGCCTCTCGTGATGTTAAAGATCTCTATAACGTCACCCCTCAGTCTCCTATGCTGCAGAGAAAAAAGTCCCAGCATCTCTTATAACTCAAACCTCCCAGTTCAGGTAGCATCCTAGTAAACCTTTTCTGCACTCTTTCTAGTTTAATAATATCCTTTTATAGTAGAGTGACTAGAACTGCATGCAATACTCCAAATGTGGCCTCACCAATGTGTGGTACAGCTGCAACAACACATTTCAACTCCTATAGCAATGCTCTGACCAGTGAAATCAAGCATGCTGAAAGCCTTCTTCACCACTTTCAATCTGAACATCTAGACCTCTTTGTTCTACAACATTCCTCGAGGCCCTTCCATTTACTGTGTAAGTCCTGCCCTGGTTTGACCCACCAAAATTAAATTAAATTCCATTTGATGGACTTTATCCTAAGGTTTTAACAAAAACAGCTAGTGAGATAGTTGATGCATTGGTTTTGCTTTTCCAGACTTCCCTAGGTCCAATGGAAGCTGCCATTAGATAAGGATTGATTAAACTTTTTACATGGGGCCATGATGAATGTTTCAGTCACTCAGTGTGGGATGGTGGAGAGGCGGTGAGAATTTTGTAAAATTGACACAGCAGTAAACATGAATGCTGAAAAAAATCCAAAACACTAGACTGATTTAACTGAGTTTTTAAAAAAATTATAATGTGCCCAGCAGCATAGCCAACTAACTAAACCTATTTTTGACTTTTCAATTAAGCAGAGCTAGAAAGAGATAAATAGGCCTGCAACCCTGATGACCAAGGAAAGGGAGGAGACCAAGGCCAAGATAAGGAGCTGGTTGAAGTAACACCGACCTTGCTTTAGCTTCTGGTAGCGAACATTACAAGATAACTGCAGTAGAATTCATACGAAAGATTACCTTCCAGCCTGGGCTTTCCTCCTATACAAACCCGCCTTATGGATATGGGAGAGGAAGGAGGAAGAAGAGGAGGGAAAAGCTAGTGACTTAATAAAGTTTGCATTTACACACTTACATTTCCCCTTTCACTCTCGCCCTCCCCAGCCAATCCCTCACTGCCCCACAAACACAAACATTTCCCTTCCCACACTCCTGCCTTCTACTCACATTCCTCGAGTTACTCTTTCCACCTCCAATACATATTCCCCTCTCAATCACTCACGAACATGCACACATTTCCCCCTTCCACAAACTCACATTCTCTCCCTCAATCTCTCACTCCCTGATTTTATATTTCCCCATTTCTATATTTCTCCCTCACTACATTTGCCCCTGCTCATTATACCAACATCATCATGCTACTAGCTCCTCAATCTCTCACTATTGCTCCAACTGACTGCAACACCCTTCACTACGTCTTACCCCTCCAGTCACTCGAGGCCCTCATTCAATCCTCCTCATTCACTCTCTCGCCATTCATTAACTCTCTCCCTTCCTCACTCCCCCCACTCATTCATATTCCTTTATGTTTGTCCTCCCTCTCAGTCACTCCCACCCCCTCACTCACAAATTCTCTTACACCTCACTATTTCTGTCACTCACTACCTCCTCCCTCACAAAGCCCCTCATTCACTCTCTCCCACTTCACTAACTCTCTCTATCTCCATCACTCACACACATATGTGTGGATTCTGGCAGCCGACTGCCAATTTGACTGCCAGTCATTAGGGTGCTGATGCTTGTTGCAAGGAGTGAGTCTTCTTGTCCCCCTAACCTGCTGCTCAACCTGGAGCCTCTTGCCCCAACCCATTCAGCAGCTCAATCCATGGGAGGGTGACTGATGTTGTATCTTTGCTTAAGGAAAGTTGTAAGAAGAAACTGGGGAACTATAAACCTGTGAGTCTGACTTCAGTTGTGGGTAAATTTTTGGAGGTGATTATGAAGGATAGGATTTATAGACATTTAGAGAGGCAAAAATTGATTCGGAATAGTCAGCATGGTTTTGTACAGGGAAAACCATGTCTCACAAACTGGATTGAGTTTTTTGAGGAAGTCACCAAAAAGATGAATGATGGCACAACAGTGGACATTGTTTATTTGGATTTTAGTAAAGCCTCTAACAAGGTTCTGCATCATAGACTAATTAGTACAATTAGATCACATGGGATTCAAGGTGAGCCTGCCAATCGGATACATAATTGGCACAACTACAGGAAAAAGAGAGTAAATGATGGAGGGTTGCTTTTCAGACTGGAGCTGCAAATGTGTTGCTGGTCAAAGCACAGCAGGTTAGGCAGCATCTCAGGAATAGGGAATTCGACGTTTCGAGCATAAGCCCTTCATCAGGAATAAGAGAGAGAGAGCCAAGCAGGCTGAGATAAAAGGTAGGGAGGAGGGACTAGGGGGAGGGGCGATGGAGGTGGGATAGGTGGAAGGAGGTCAAGGTGAGGGTGATAGGCCGGAGTGGGGTGGGGGCGGAGAGGTCAGGAAGAGGATTGCAGGTTAGGAGGGCGGTGCTGAGTTGAGGGAACCGACTGAGACAAGGTGGGGGGAGGGGAAATGAGGAAGCTGGAGAAATCTGAATTCATACCTTGTGGTTGGAGGGTTCCCAGGCGGAAGATGAGGCGCTCCTCCTCCAGCCGTCGTGTAGTTGTGTTCTGCCGGTGGAGGAGTCCAAGGACCTGCATGTGCTCGGTGGAGTGGGAGGGGGAGTTAAAGTGTTGAGCCACGGGGTGATTGGGTTGGTTGGTTCGGGCGGCCCAGAGGTGTTCTCTGAAGTGTTCCGCAAGTAAGCGGCCTGTCTCACCAACTGTGTTCCATAGGGATTGGTTCTGGGTCTTCTTTTGTTTGTAAATGATTTGGATGAAAATATAGAAGGCATAGTTAGTAAGTTTGCAGATGACACCAAGATTGATGGCATAGTATACAGTGAAAAAAGGTTTTCTAAGATTACAAAGGGATCTTGATCAAACAGGTGAGTGGGCTGGAAAATTGCAGATGGAGTTCAATCTGGATAAACGCGTGATACAAATAAGGGTAGGGCTTATGCAATTAACGGTAAGGCCTTGGGTAGTCATAGAGTCATAGAGATATAGAGCATGGAAACAGACCCTTCAGTCCAACCTGTCCACGCCGACCAGATATCCCAACCCAATCTAGTCCCACCTGCCAGCACCCGGCCCATATCCCTCCAAACCCTTCCTATTCATACACCCATCCAAATGCCTCTTAAATGTTGCAACTGTATCAGCCTCCACCACATCCTCTGGCAGCTCATTCCATACACGTACCACCCTCTGTGTAAAATAGTTGCCCTGTAGGTCTCTTTTATATCTTTCCCCTCTCACCCTAAACCTATGACCTCTAGTTCTGGACTCCCCAGTCCCAGGGAAAAGTCTTTGTCTATTTATCCTATCCATGCCCCTCATAATTTTGTAATCCTCTATAAGGTCAGCCCTCAGCCTCTGACGCTCCAGGGAAAACATGTCCCAGCCTGTTCAGCCTCTCCCTATAGCTCAAATCCTCCAACCCTGGCAACATCCTTGTAAATCTTTTCTGAACCCTTTCAAGTTTCACATCTTTTCGATAGGAAGGAGACCAGAATTGCACGCAATATTCCAACAATGGCCTAATCATAGAACATAGAACATAGAAAAATACAGCGCAGTACAGGCCCTTCGGCCCTCGATGTTGCGCCGACCAAATCCTACCTAACCTACACTAGCCCAATAACTTCCATATGCCTATCCAATGCCTGCTTAAATGACCATAAAGAGGGAGAGTTCACCACTGCTACTGGCAGGGCATTCCATGAACTCACAACCCGCTGCGTAAAGAATCTACCCCTAACATCTGTCCTATACCTACCACACCTTAATTTAAAGCTGTGTCCCCTAGTAACAGCTGACTCCATTAGCGGTAAAAGGTTCTCAGTGTCTACCCTATCTAAACCCCTAATCATCTTATACACCTCTATCAAATCTCCCCAAACCTTCTTTTCTCCAATGAGAACAGGCCCAAGTGCCTCAGCCTTTCCTCATACGATCTTCCTACCATGCCAGACAACATCCTGGTAAACCTCCTCTGCACTTGTTCCAATGCCTCCACATCCTTCCTATAGTATGGCGACCAAAACTGCACACAATCAATGTCCTGTACAGCTGCAACGTGACCTCCCAACTCCTGTACTCAATACTCTTACCAATAAAGGAAAGCATACCAAACGCCCTCTTCACTATCCTATCTACCTGTGACTCCACTTTCAAGGAGCTACGAACCTGCACTCCAAGGTCTCTTTGTTCAGCAACACTCCCTAGGATCTTACCCTTAAGTGTATAAGTCCTGCTAAGATTTGCTTATAGTGTTGCAGAGTAGAGGCACCTGGAGTGCAGATACATAATTCTTTGAAGTTTGCATTACATATAGACAAGGTGGTTAAAAAGGGGAGTTGAGAAGTCATATTGAGGCGAAAGTAAGTACTGCAGATGTTGGAGATTAGAGTCAAGAGTGTGGTGCTGGAAAAGCACAGCACGTCAGGCAGCATCTGAGGAGCAGGAAAATCACATTTTGGGCAAAAGCCCTTCACCAGGAATGAGGCTGGGAGCCTCGGGAGTGGGGAGATAAATAAGAGGAGAGGGGAGGGAGGTGGGGCTGGGGGGATCAGGCAGCTGAGAGTGCAATAGGTAGATGGAGGTGGGGGTAAAGATAATAGGTCAGAGGGGAGGGTGGAGTGGATAGATGGAAAGGAAGATGGAGATATAGGATGGGTCATGAGGACGGTGCTGAACTGGAAAGTTGTAACTGGGGTAAGGTGGGGGGAGGGGAAATGAGGAAACTGGTGAAATCCACATTGATGCCATGGGGGTGGAGGATCCCAAGGCGGAAGATGAGGTGTTCTTACTCCAGGCATCGGATGGTAAGGGAGTGGCAATGGAGGAGGCGCAGGACCTGCATGTCCTCGACAGACCGGGAGGGGGAGTTAAAGTGTTCTGCCATGAGCAGTGGAGTTGATTAGTGTGGGTGTCCCGGAGATGTTCTCTGAAGCGCTCTGCGAGTAGGTGTCCTGTCTGCCCAATGTAGAGGAGACTGCATTGGGAGCAATGGATACAGTAAATGACACACGTGGAAGTGCAGATGAAACTTTGATGGATGTGGAACGCACCTGTTTAGGCCTTGGGCGGAGGTGGGGTTGGGGGGGGCGGAATGCAGGTTTTGCAATTTCTGCAGTGGCAGGGGAAGGTGCCGGGAGGGAAGGGTGGGTTGTTAGGGGGCGTGGACCTGATGAGGTAGTCGAGGTGCAAACGGTCTTTACGAAAGGGGATAGGGATGGGGAGGGAAATATATCTCTAGGGGTGGAGTCCGTTTGTAGGTGGTGGAAATGGCAGAAGATCATGTGATGTATACAGAAGTTGGTGGGGTGGAAGGTGAGGACCACGGGGTTCTCTCCTTGTTGCAGTTGGAGGGGTGGAGCTTGAGAGCAGAGGTGCGGGATGTGGATGAAATGTGCTGGAGGGCATCATCAACCATGTGGGAGGGGAAATTGTGGTCTTTAAAGAAGGAGGCCACCTGGTGTGTTCTGTATTGGAACTGGTCCTCCTGGGAACAGATGCAGCAGAGGTGTAGGAATTGGGAATAAGGGATAGCATTTTTGCAGGAGGCAGGGTGTAATCCAGGTAACTGTGGGAGTCTGTGGGTCTGTAGAAAATGTCGGTGTTGAGTTGGTCACTGTTGATGGAGGTGGAGAGGTCCAGGAAGGGGAGAGAGCTGTCAGAGATGGTGCAGGTGAATTTAAGGTCGGTGGAATGTGTTGGTGAAGTTGATGAACTATTCAACCTCCTCGTGGGAGCATGGGGTGGTGCACATGCAGTCTTCAATGTAGTGGAGGAAAAGGTGGGGAGTGGTGCTGGTGTAACTGTGGAAGGTAGACTGTTCCACGGAGCCAACAAAAAAGATATGCATAGCTGGCACCCATGTGGGTGCCCATGGCTACTCCTTTCGTCTAGAGGAAGTGGGAGGATTCAAAGGAGAAATTGAGGGTGAAGACCAGTTCGGCCAAATGAATAAGAGTGTCATTGGAAGGGTACTGGTGGGGATGGCAGGAGAGGAAGAAACGGAGGACTTGGAGGCTCTGGTCATGGCGGATGGAGGTGGATGTTCAATGGTGAAGATGAAGCATTGGGATGCAGAGAAATGGAAGTCTTGGAGGAGGTGGAAGGTGTGGGTGGTATTCAGAATGTATGTGGGGAGTTTCTGGACCTGGGGGATAGGACAGTATCAAGGTATGTGAAGATGAATTCGGTGGGGCAGGAGCAGGCTGAGATGACAGGTCGGCCGGGGTAGTCAGGTTTATGGATCTTGGATAGGAGGTAGAATCGGGCAGTGCGGGATTCCCGAACAATGAGGTTGGAATCTGTGGGTGGGAGATCCCCTGAGGTGATGAGGTTGTGTACAGTCTGGGATATGATGGTTTGGTGATAGAAGTTGAGGTCATGATCAAGGGGGCAGTGGGTGGAAGTCATATTGAGGCTGTAGAAGACATTGGTGAGGCCTTTTCTGGAATACTGTGTCCAGTTCTGGTCACCCAGTTGTAGTAAGAATATTATTAAGTTGGAGAGGGTTCAGAAGAGATTTACCAGGATGTTGCTGGGCATGGAAGATTTGAGTTATAAAGGAAGGCTGGATAGGCTAGGACTTTTTTCACTGGATAGCAGGAGTTTGAGAGGTGACCTGACAAGTTTATAAAATTATGAGAGGTATAGATAAAGGTAATGGTAGTTGTCTTTTCCCTCGAATAGGGGAATTTCAAGACTAAGGAGCACATTTTTAAGGTGAAAGGAGAGAGATTTTAAAAAGATGAGGCAAATGTCTTATACAGAGGCTAGTTCACATGTGGAATGAACTTCCTGAGGAAGTGGTGGATGCGAGTACAATTACAACATTTAAAAGACGTGAATAGGAAAGGTTTGGAGGGATATTGTCCAGGAGCAGGCAGGTGGTGCTAGTTTAGTTTGGGATTATTTTGGCATGGACTGGTTGGATTGAATGGTCTGTTTCTGTGCTGTATGACTCTATGACTCATTCAATCACTGGGCAGCTGATCTGCACACCCAGCTTTGTCCCCTCACCCTCCCACAGGTATCATGTCCCTTCTAGAATCTCTAAACAATGGCAATCTTATTTCTACAATTCTTTTTACCTAGACCTCAGGCGTAATAAAGTTAGAAACGGTCACACAGCTTGCTGCTCCTTCAATCTGAGGCCGTTGCTCTCTTGTGACTGGCTGCTGATAGGAAATGGCCTCTGACTGGAGTAGCTCCTTGTAAATTCTTCCAAATGACCATATCTATATTAGGAACATGAATCATGATTGGGATAGGGCACCTGAGTGGGCAGCATTTGACCTGCAGGCTGCCTGATGAACAAGTCTGTGTTAGAATGAAAAATAATTCATATACTCCTTTATTCAAAAATGGAGGGGGAAAGAAAGCAGGAAATCACAGGATACTTAACAAATGTTGTTGGGAAAATAGAACATAGAACAGTACAGCACAGAACAGGCCCTTCAGCTCATAATGTTGTGCCAACCATTGATCCTCATGTATGCACCCTCAAATTTCTGTGACCATATGCATGTCCAGCAGTCTCTTAAATGAGTGACCTTGCTTCCACAACTGCTGCTGGCAATGCATTCCATGCTCTCACAACTCTCTGTGTAAAGAAACCATCTCTGACATTCCCTCTATACTTTCCTCCAATCAGCCTAAAACTATGACCCCTTGTGTTATAGTCATTTCTGCCCTGGGAAATAGTCTCTGGGAAATGTTAAAAACTATTATAAAGGATGTAAAGCAGGGCATGGTGAACAGTTAAATGTAATCAGGCAGAGTCAACATGATTTTGTCAAAGACAAATCATCTCCAGCCAATTTGCCAGTTTGTATTGTGGAGAAAGACATAGACGCTAGGGAACTTAGGGAAATAAATATTGACGTCTTGAAAACATTACAGGAGGAAATGCTGGATGTCTTAAATGAAAAGGTGGCTAAATCTCTGGGACCTGATCAAGTGTTTCCCAGGACATTGTGCGAAGTTAAGGAAGAAATTAGAGGGCTCCTCGCAATGATATTGGTATCATTTATAACAATGGATGAAGTGCCAGAGGACTGGAGTCTGGCTAACATTGTGCCTTTATTTAACAAAGGTTGTAAAGAGAAGCCTAGGAACAATAGGGCAGTGAGCCTATCATCGGTAGGAGGTAAGTTGTTGGACTGGATTCTGAAAGACAGGATTGAGAAGCATTTGGAGAGGCTGGAACAGATTTGGGATAGTCAGCTTGGCTTTGTGTGAGGGAAATTGTGCCTCACAAACTTGATTGAGTTTTCTGAGGATGTAATCAAAAAGATTGATGAGGACGGAGTGGTAGATGTTGTTTACATGGACTTTAGTAAATGACAAGGTTCCGCAAGATAGACTGTTTAGTAAAGTCAGATCACGAGATTCAGAGAGAGCTGGTCAAGTGGATACAAAATTGGCTTGACTGTAGAAGACAGTGGGTATTGGTATAGTTTTTTTTAAACAGGTGGCCTGTGACTGGCAATATTCTGCAGGGATTGGTGCCGGGTCCACTGTTATTTGTCATTTATATAAATAATTTGGATGAGAATTTAGGAGGCATAGTTGGTAAATTTGTAGATGACACCAAAATTGGTGACATTGTTGAGTGAAGCTTATCTAAGATTGCAAAAGGATCTTGATCAATTAGCTGAAGAGTATCAGATGGATTTTAATTCGGACAAATGCAAGATATTGCATTTTGGTGAGACTAACAAGGGCAGGGCTTATTCATTTAATGTCAAACAGAGAGATCTAGGGACCAGGTACTTAGCTCTTTGAAGGCTGCACCACAAGTAGACAGGTGTGGTTAAGAAAGCCACTGTTACGCCACGGGTAAATCCTCCTGCTTAATTTAAACCAGCAACACAGAAAAGAGTTACCAGACATTGCCAGGACAAAAAGGTTTGAGTTATAAGGAGAGGCTGGGACTTTTTTCACTGGAGTGTTGGAGGTTGAAGGGTGACCTTGTAGAGGTATAAAATCATGAGGGGCATAGATAAGGTGAATAGCAATTTTTTTTTCCCTAGGGTAGTGGAATTCAAAACTAGGGGGCAAATTTTTAAGGTGAGTGAAGAAAGCTTGAAAAGGGACCTGAAGGGTAACCTTTTTTAGACATAGAGTGGTTTATATGTGGAATTAACTGCTAGAGGAAGTGGTACACGTGTGTATGTGTGTGTGTGTGGTGGGTGGGATTTACATTTGCACAGATAGAAGACTGGCTATCTAACAGGTTGGCAACATGTACTGAGGGTGTGCCACAGTGATCGCTGATGGTTCCTCAATTCTTTATAATTTAATAAATGACTTGGATTAAGGACTGAAGGTATGGTTTTGAAATCTGCTGCAGACACAAAGATTGGTAGGAGAGTGTGTTGCGAAGAGGTGTCAGGGAAAATGGACAGGTTAGGTGAGTGGGCAAAGATCTTGGAAGTGGAGTATTGTGTGTGAAACTGTCCATTTTAACAAGAAGACCAATAAAGAAACACATTATCTCAATGGAGAAAGAGTGTAGAGATGCAGAGGGATTTGGGTATCCCAAAATTTCAAAGGTTAATATATAGGTACAGCAAGTTATTAGGAAAGCTAATAGATGCTATCATTTATTTCTGGAAGAATTGAATACAAAATGAGGGAAATTATGTTTCAGTTATACAGAGTACTGGTTAGACCACATCTTGAGTTAAGGGCTTTCCTGCTGAAGGGCTTATACCCGAAACGTCGAATTTCCTGTTCCTTGGATGCTGCCTGACCTGCTGCGCTTTTCCAGCAACACATTTTCAGCTCACATCTTGAGTTCCAAAGTTTGGGGAGGGGGCAACCAGAAATTTAGAGGCTGAGGGTAGTATAGTGAAGGGAATGTTCACTGTTCTCAGCAAAAAAGAACAGGATTTCATACTGATGTGTTGCCTGCTTGGACAATTGTTCAGGACTCCAGAAGTATTTGCCGTGAAAAGCAAAAGATTCAGCGGTCGTGAGTACTAGGAAACAGGTTCTGCATAAAAAGTATGAGATGTATTAGGCACTAAATTAAAAAGCAGAATCTGATAAATTATAATTTCTCACTTATTACCTGAGCTGCCTGCAAATTTGCATAGGACATATAAAATTAGAGATGAATGTTTGGTACAAAGTGTAGAAGGCGTGCATTCTGGTACATAACTCATTGGCAACAATTGGTCGGGATGTTCTACACGTGAACTGTGCTGAGACCAGTGTTCTTACAAATCATACAATGAGGCATGTAGAGAGAGCTTTAATCTAATTAGTGGGGGCAAGGAATCAAATATGAAAAAGAGTGGTTTTTCAAAAAGTAGAGACAAGACAGGAAAGCAGTTAAATGGGAAATGAGGGCCAGAGAACAGCAGGAAAGGACACAGACAGAAACCCAAAAATGCATCAATAATCAACAGTAGACATTTCAAAAATAACAGAAAGACAAAATTAAAGGCCCTATATCTGATTGTGTGTAACATTCGTAAAAAAGTAAACAAATTGATAGCACACATTGAAGTAAATAAATATATTAAATTAGATTACCTATAGTGTGGAAACAGGCCTTTATGGCCCAACTAGTCCATGCCGACCCTCTGAAGAATAACCCACCCAGACCCATTCCCCCTAACTCTACAGGCAGTTTAGCATGACCAATTTACCTCACCAGCCCATCTTTGGAATGTGGGAGGAAACCCATGCAGGCACAGGGAAAATATGCAAACTCCACAGTCACCCAAGGTTGGAATTGAAGCCAGGTCCCTGGTGCTGTGAGGCAACAATGCTAACCACTGTACCACTGTGCCATTTTGGAAAATTAGTGCAAGATGACAGGATTATGCCATGAATATAAAATATTTATGAGGAATGGGAAGCTAAGTAAAGGTGGAGAGTTGACACAATAGACAATAGATGCAGGAGTAGGCCATTCAGCCCTTCGAGCCTGCACCACCATTCAATATGATCATGGCTGATCATCCTTAATCAGTATCCTGTTCCTGCCTTATCTCCATAACCCTTGATTCCACTATCTTTGAGAGCTCTACCCAACTCTTTCTTAAATGAATCCAGAGACTGGGCCTCCACTGCACTCTGGGGCAGAGCATTCCACACAGCCACCACTCTCTGGGTTAAGACGTTTCTCCTCATCTCTGTCCTAAATGCTCTACCCCAATTTTTAAGCTGTGTCCTCTGGTTCGGCACTCACCCATCAGCGGAAACATGTTTCCTGCCTCCAGAGTGTCCAATTCACTGTTAATCAAAGATGTCATTTGTGCAATAGTTAGAGATTACCTTTGTTCAGGAAATCAGGATTGTACACTTGGTTTAGGTAGAGATGAAGAATAGTAGGGAAGAAGATTCACTAATGGAAATAGTTTGGAGGTCCTCACCAGTAACCACAATGCAGGACAAACTAAACAAGAAGAAATATTGGCCACTTGAGATAAAAGGATTACAACAATCATAAGCAACTTGAATTTACATATAAACTGTAAAAATCAGATTGGCACAGGCAATCTGGATGAGAAGTTCATAGAATGCTTTCAAGGTAGTTTCTTAGTGCAGCACACTTGAATCAACTAGAGAAAAGATTACACTACACTTCTTTACATTTAGTCCTTGGAACTCACTTCCTTAAGACAGTGTTAGATAGATCCTTCGTAAGAAAGAGAGCGAAAGTTTATGAGGCAGTAGACAAGCATGTCCAGTTGAGATTACAACCAGATCAACCACAATTTAACTGAATGGCAATGCAAAACTGAGGGGGTAAGTGGTGTATTCTTACTCCTAACTCATATGATTAAAAGTCACATAACACCAGCTTATAGTCCAACAGGTATATTTGAAAGCACTAGCTTTTGGAGCACTGCTCCTTCATCAGGTGGTTGGATTATAATCTGGTGTTGTGTGATTTTTAACCTTGTCTACCCTAGTCCAACACCAGCTCCTCCACATCATAATTCATATGTTTGTATATTCCTACTGCTGAGAAAGACCTTGAGGAAAGATAGAAAAGACTAAACAATCACATTAACAAAAGACTTGAATTGTATTAATGTTAGTATTCTGAAGTTACAGGGTGGTGGGGGGATGTAGCAATGTTCGTTATCCTGATTTGAACAAAATAGCTAACAACTTCCATTTTCTTTCAGGGAAAAAGATTTAAGAATCAAAATCAAATACCCAGGAAAATGCAAAAGAGACAGAAATGAATATAAGCCATGAGTAATTGAATTTGTTTAAATACTCTTTAATTATTTAGTTAATAAATAAAATCAGATAAATCACATGTGATGATGTTTTCTTCATAAACAAGAATGAGAAAAAGTGTGGAAAAAGGCCACAAGAACTTGACAAAATTGCCATATAGCTGACATCCCTCGTTTGGAAATAAATCATTTACTCCTTTCAAATGACTATACCTGGTATTTAATTTTCGAAAAGACTTGGAAAAATATGTTCACTGATATTCACACATTCAAATAAACTGCTGAATATTTATCCATTTCCATGTTTTCACCATTGATTATCAAATATTCCAGCTGCATAAGATCCTTTATGTCCCACAAGCCATGTGTTTAAGCTGATTTGAACATATTCCTGTGGCCCTATTTTCTGCAATATTTTTAGATTGTCTTTGAGACAGAGAAGTAGGTTCTGCTATGCAAGACCACTCTGCAAAATTTAAATTTACTCTAATATTTAAGGCTTTGATGGAGTTGTACATTTTCAAACTGCATTCTCTAATCCACTGCATAAATACATTAGTTGTTTTAATTTCCAACCGGCAGTGATATGGACCAAATATTGGAAATTGGGATTAGGTTAGGTGGTTTATTTTCCAGCCAGCGCAGACATGGTGGTGCAAGTGGCCTCTCTATGTGCTATAAACATTCCATTAATTCTATTTCACAATAAACATTAATCTTTAAGTAGCTCAATTAAAATTTATCAAGATTCTCAAATTTGTCTCACCAGTTGTCCAACTGCAAGTAATAGATAAGCAGAATTTCTTCTGACTAAACACTGCAGACATCAATCATTGTCTTCAGTCCTTCAGTTCCCTCGGCATACCTTTGTTGCCTCAAGAGATGACTATTCAGGGCTGGCCTCCAACAACCTACCGTCCATAAACTGTCATCAAAAATTCTGCTGTCCATACACCAAGTCCCAGATACTTACACCAAGTCCCAGATACTCCTGTACTCGCTGATTTGTATCTACTCCATTTAAGAAATACTCTCCATTTTAAACTACTTGTTCTGTTTTCAAATCCCTCCATGGCCTTAACTATCACAGTCTCTTTTATATCCTCCTTTCTTACAATCCACTTTTGTTTGTCTAGCATTTGTGCCTTCAGCTGACAAGCTACGAACCTTTATTCTCTCCTTAAACTGTCAGAACTTTGAATCTCTCTATCCCTTCCTCCATGATGCTCCTTAAAACCTAAAATAGAATAGAATAGAAAATCCTTTACTGTCATGTATACTCGAGAACAGTGAAAAGTTTTATAATGTCACCAGTGTGGGTAAGTGGCACTGAAATGCCCATCAGCCATGATTGAATGGCGGAGTGGACTCGATGGGCCGAACGGCCTTACTTCCACTCCTATTTCTTATGGTCTTACAGTCTGTTATGGTGCCATCTTAGGTACAAATTTTAAATACAAAAGGGGAATAAAAAAAGTAGTTGCATTACTTTAGAGTTTAAAGAATAAGTTAGAAATAATACATTTAAAGGATTGACATTTGTTGAGACGGAAACCGAATGGTCTCGTCTCTACGTGTTCGTTGGAAGGAGAGATCAAACCGGCTAGAGTTTGGAGCAAAAACACCGTTTATTACAGAATCAAAACTGGTACACTATACAACGAATTCAAAAGCATGCAAATTCGTTGGAGAAGGAGTTCTCCCTCTCCCTTCGGATCTGGTGCAGTTATACTTCGCGCTTCCTCGAGTTCCCGGTCAGGTTCCCCTTGTTCGGCTCTTTCATTGGTCGGTTCACCTGTCTGTGAAGGGATTAGTGTCTCTATTGGCTGCCCCGAGATACCTGCCCCACGCCTGCTGTGCCGAACTATGGGTAGACATCCTGGGTTCGGCAGTTTCCGATCTTGTAAATTAAAAGTTTATTGTTGGAAGGGTTTCCTCATTGCCATGCGTCTGGCTGTCTGGGCGTTCACAATAGTTCTCCATAGTTGAATATACAGATATTATCATTTAACATAGGACCCGAATGAGTTTGACGTCAGCGGAGGCATTAGCAAGTACTTTATCAATCAAGTGTGGTATCGGTGCGATTTACACTATCCGATAGTTACCGGTTTCCTTTATTAACAATGAGAGTGTAGCAGGATGATCTGAAACTGACGGACATGTTCTAATCCCCCAGGAATGTGGCCCCAGGCAGGCAGTCCTGCAGTGGCTGGGTTTACTTTACATGGCTGTGTTTTAGCTGGTATCTGACAGTGTCTACTTTAATAATGGTGCTCCCCTCCCTAGCCCCAATGTAGGTACCCCGATAGCAGATTCTCCCCAACACATTGCAGTCAGATAAAAAATTCAAATAAACATTACATTGCAGTAGCTGGATGCAGAGGCTTCCGCATGTGGTCTGACTGTCTGTGGCAGGCCCCAGTCCAACAACTGTCCCTGCTCTGTTCTAAGCCTCCAGTCTGCTCAGCACCAGCTCGCAGTTGCTCCAAGATAAGTTTTCTCTGGGATTGCTTCCACACGCTGGCTGTTGCTCCAAGACTGCTACCCCTGCATTGGCCTCTGCTCTGGGACAGCTTCCTTGTGCTGTCCTCCGCCCAGGATTACTTCCACGTGCCGGCCACTCCTCTGGGACTGCTTCCTCCATGTTGGCTGCTCCACTGGGACTGCTTCCCCTGTGCCAGATGCTGCTGCGGGATTGGTTCCATGCACTGTCTAAGCTTTAACCAATCGCCCTCAGAAGTAGTTCAGTTTAAATTCTAGTTTATAATGGCCATGTAAGGGACATCCTATTTCATTAAAGGTGCTGTATAAATTCAAGTTATAAACTTAGTGATCTCTCATATGGGGTTATATAAGACTGTGAAATAGTAATTCAAAATCTGAAGTAGATATTATGTTTATGCATGTGTCACGCATTAATGTAGACAGCTCGATAGTATGCCGCCAAATTCATTAAATATCCGCTGCTGACAGATCATAGGATTGAATCCTTGTCTCCAAGATATGGGCTGCACGGTGGCACAGTGGTTAGCACTACTGCCTCACAGTGCCAGAGACCTGGGTTCAATTCCCAGCTCAGGTGACTGACTGCGTGGAGTTTGCACGCTCTCCCCATGTCTGTGTGGGTTTCTCCTCCCACAGTCCAAAAATGTGCAGGTTAGGTAAATTGGTCATGCTGAATTGCCCCTAGTGTTAGGTGAAAGGGTAAATGTAGGGGAGTGGGTCTGGGTGGGATGTGCTTCAGTGGGTCAGTGTGGACTTGTTGGGCCAAAGGGCCTGTTTCCACACTGCAAGTAATCTGTCTAAGATAGAGATTTCCTGGAGCAGGCTAGGATATTACTTCATTTTAACTTGTGATGATCGTAAGGCTATGTTGTAGTAAACACTGCAGAGCAAGTTTATGCTTCAAACTCATACTTTTGAACTTCAGATGGTAGGATAAAAGATCAGATATCGAAGTGTTCATCTGAGCCAGCTTGCCATGTCAGACACAACTGAATTGGTCTGGTTAAAGAAGCAGAATTCCTGATATGTGCTTACTAAAGCAAATCTTCCATGGACAGCTTCAGTCTGGGATGTACTTTCATGGTACTCTAATGAAATGCCTCAACAAGATTCTGAATGCTTCACTGAGGAGGTTTGATATCGGCTTCTGATTCCTGGGATAAGCTTGCCCATGACCTCTGCACTTGGTACAACCAAATAAATAATGATGCAGCATCCTTTGAAACCAAGCATATATCAGAGGTAGACAGAATTGCAGGCAGAGGAGATATCAATCAATTTGTCCAAAAGTCAAATAATCGCGGTCCTATCCTCTTTGTGGAATATTGCACATGCAAGTTGTTTGTTGCAGTCATCTACATAACCTCTGAAGCTCTACTATTTACCACAGATAATAAACACAGGCATCTTTGTCTTGAAGAATGAACAAGTACAAGAAGATATTGTTTAAGGTTTAACTATGAATAGATCCTATATCCTTCACAGCCTGAAGTTTACCTTGTTACTTAATTTCTAGTTCCACAATAGCGTAACAATGAGACTCCCTTACTAATTGAGTCTGACATTACAATCTTGCATGTAATATCATGTACATTTTCCAATCATCCAAAAGGTAGAAAGTTTTGCTGTGGATAGTGGAAGCTGGGGGATGAGGACCAGGCCAGTGATAAAACCTCCTAATAACTGCACGTTTTTGTAGTCATTGAGAAGCAGATGTTGAGGATGAATGGGAATAAATTACCCAAAAGGTTACTGGCAGATGCAGTAATTAAATGTTCAGCAATCTTCCAGCTGTCTCATTTCTACAAATTTGAACCACGGATCAAGTGCTGGAATCTGCAATACCAGGAAAATGAGGAATGCAGTGTATGATGATGCCGCTCCTTTAACAAGGTTATGGTAGCCTTGGCTTTTTTTTAAGAGAAGTCAGAAAAGACACAGACTCCAAAAAGTCTGGGCTTGAATGGGTTTTAGGGCCAATTTGAGTATAGCTAACAGATACTGCCTCAGGCAAAAGGCTTTTTTTAAAAAACAACACTTGTACAATGAAAGGAGAGTAGCCAGTTCTCTCAACTCAGCTTTTCTCTGTTTGATTTGGTTTGGCTATTCACTGAAAGCAGTCAGGCAGTTGTAAAATTTGCAGGACCCAAAGAAGCACGTCCAGGTTGATCCTCTTCTCTCTCGCTCACATCTCCCCTATAACGTGCTGTGTTTGATTTTACCTTTTGTGCCAAGGAGTATTTATGGGGATTGTTCCAAGTACTTTGAACAGCATCAAATTGGGATGCTCTGTTGGGTTTTTGGATAGGTTAAGTTATTCAGTATTCTGTTGTTTTTTTGTTTGTGTTTCATTTGGTAATCTTGTAAATAAATTCTGTTTTTGTTTAAAACTTTGTGGTTTGACCAGTGGCATCTCTCCTGGAATATCCACTTTATGCATGCTTAAAACAATTAGCAAAGTTAGGATCTGGGTCACTTTCTTGAAATGTTTTGAGGGGGTCTTGCCTGGTCTATAACAATTGTCTTTACCATTCATTATGGTATCTGCTATTTAGACAGTTGGGGACTCAGCAGACAGGAATAAAATGTATGCGAAAATTCAATTTTGGAGTGGAAATAGCTGCTGCTCCAATTTGCTGGGCTAAAAATATTTACCCTGTTTCTGAAGTAAGAACAATGAATACAGAATTTCAGGAACACTAACTTCATTTACTGATAATGTGTGAGTGACACAGCAAGAAGAACAGGTGCATGGCGTACAGTAGTCATGCATCGCGAAGACTGAATCAAAAGAATGATGAACCAATTTAACTCTGTTATGGAGCATCATGCCAAGGACACTATGTACCTGCTCAGGCTACGGATGATTGTGCCAGTAGCATAAAGTGCTAGTTTGGCCAGATCATCCAACACAATAAGATCTAATAGTAAACATGGCTTGCTAGCTTTGGCAGATTGTCAACAGAACTCTGCTGGGAAAAAAGCAACACTGTAGAATGAGAAATTGCACTTGACCTTTAATTCAGGCAAGTGTGAAATACTGCACATAGGAAGGGAAAGCAGACAACATGTACTTCATCAGTGTACTGAAATGGTTAAGGGTGAATTTAATGAAGTTGTCAAGAGATGGCAGATTTGATACTTAACATGTCCAGTCCATAACAGAAATTAATAGAATGTAGAACTCAGCCAAAAAGAAGCTGTATAAATCACAGAGTTCTCTGGTCAGATAAATGCTGATCAGTGCATTCAATTCTCATCTCTTGGAAACATAAGATGCATCTGAGTGCTCAAATTGTAAGACTGATCTCTTCTGTTATGGGTCTGTTACAAGGAGAGGACACAGGTAGACTGGTGAAATGGGCAGACAACTTGCAGTGGACTTGTTAATAGCCAGCCTGGCCAGTCTAGGAACAGACCCACAAGGATGTCCTGTTAAAGTACCTATCCGAGATGGCTCAGGGAATCCTTGATGTACTCGATCTGTCGCCTCTCTTGGTTTGTACCAGAGACTGTACTCTGTGGTCGTCTGGAATATAAAACTCTTACAGACAGTTTAGTTTAAATTATTACCTTTACTTACCAATGGCATCAATGTTACACTATAACATAGATACCTACAAGCTGGGCTTGTCCTAAGGTTCTAAAACCTTTAGCAGAGTAGCGGCGCCAGCTCTTACCCCTAAGAGCTTTCTCAGGCAACCCCCCCACCCCCTTATTGTTGCAAACAAGCTATCTTTATACAGAAATTGGTATTAAAATTACAAAAATGCCACATGTCCTTAATCAGATAAGCAGCACTAAAATGGCAAAAGTTTGCAGAGGAAGAGAAACCCATTGACAGGTCTGAGTATGCTTGACTAATTAAGCTACCTGCACATCAAAGTGGGAAACCTTGATCAAGCCTCGATTGCTCTGGCTAGATAATCTTTCCCTTTTAGCAGTCCATTATAATGAGGGACTAGTCCAAACTATGTGGAAAGGTCATGAGGTAACCTTGCTCAGCTAACATATCCAGTATCATTGCTCTATGGCTTTTTCTTTTAAAATCATCTTAGACTCCCAGAATGCAAATTAAATTCATAACATTCCCAGATCTCGAACTCCAGGGAATAATACACATTTAATCCATGACATGCCAGTGGTCACTTAAATCAGATCATAAATGATTAATCTTTCCATCAGTCTCTGTCCTCTCTCTCTCTCTCTCTCTCTCTCTGTGTCTCTTGAACCCTTCAGTGAATGTAATTTACAGAAGAATATTCTCTCACTGTCAGGGTGGCACAGTGGTTAGCACTGCTGTCTCAAACTGCCAGAGACCTGGGTTCAGTTCCCACCTCAGGCAACTGTCTGTGTGGAGTTTGCACATTCTCCCAATGTCTGTGTGGGTTTCCTTCGGGTGCTCTGTTTTCCTCCTACAGTCCAAAAATGTGCAGGTTAGGTGAACTGGCTATGCTAAATTGCCCACAGTGTTAGGTGAAGGGGTAAATGTAGGGGAATGGGTCTGGGTGGGTTGCTCTTCGGAGGGTCGGTGTGGACTTGTTGGGCCGAAGGGCCTGTTTCCACACTGTAAGTAATCTAATTTAATCACTCACATATGAACATCTTCCAACTTTCAGCCTTCATGTTTTCCTAGCCCGTAAGGGTATTGCGACATTTACTTCCCAAAGCAGTCAAGATGAGGGAGCTGGACTTCATAAATTCAAAGCTGCTCAGTGTGGTATTCATGAATATGCATCAGGATTGTACTATTACGTGCATATTCCATTCAGCTTATTAAATTCAAGTTTTTTTCCTGTCGAGTATGAGTTTTGTTAAGAGTCTTTGATATAAACCAGCAATTTAGTTGTCCGACATCGTGCTGTGAATATGCGTGCTTCCAGCCTCCGGCATGAGAAAGAAGTACTGCCACACATTCCACAAGTGAACAATCGTTATCACTTTATTTACACTGATCTATTGACACTTAGAACGGATATCCCAAATTCTTTTGAATAAGCACTTTCCGGCATTCTCTGCAGCAAATGTGTCACATCTAAGGCTACAAGCTTTCTCAGTCTTCTGATCTGCCCACACCCCTCCACATTGGTTGTCCAAAGATCAGGCGTGTAGGGCTGAAATGCAACCAAAAACACAACAAAAGTGTATTCAAAGAACTAAAGGAGGTGCAGTTGTCCACAACCAATATATACCTAGTCCACAGAGTCCAAGCACTGCAAAATAGCCATTAGGGCTGAGAGTCTGATGGCGTTGCAACTTGTAACATTCTCCACACCAGGTCCCCAATAGAAAATGGGAGGAATCCCACGTAGAAAGCTGTCTGCCGGAATCCCTGCCACCCAGACACAAGAAGAACACCAAGAAAGGTCTGGGCAGCTGACGAAAGAGTCAAGGCGTACACCATCAGCCTGTCGAAAAAAGTGCGTTTTTGAGAGACGAAAAACACACTGCACATATATAAAAGTTGTGTAGAGCACCAGCATATAGCATGGGCTCATGAGCCCAGAGCCCTTTGCTTACCTACTCTGTTTACCTTTATTATTTCTTTTTCTTTTAATGTTTTTCAATTAGCATATATAGAATAGATAACTTCAAATTCATCTTACCTTCATTTTAAAAGCTTCAGCTGTGAGCTTTTCCTAAGCAGGGAGTTGCTTCCAGTAGTTCAAAGTGGTGGTCTTTCTCGATGCTTTGGTTTCACCCTGTGAAGCAGTCTCTGAAGGAGCAGTTTATCCCACTTTGTGACCTTGACAGCGGTCTAACTCAATCTTAATCTTTGGAGAGTGCTTCTGGCTTGGTGTTCCAATGTCTCAGGATTTCATTTTATCCACGGGTAGCAGTCCAGCGTTTTTTCCAAAGTGGTACTCTTGGCGGCGGTTTCTCTTCAGAGGCTTTTGACCCAATGGGATGGCATCCCAGCATTTTGGTTTTCATCCTGTTGTGGATCGGATTTCTTCAAGATCAGGAGCCTTTAATGGACTTTGATGAACTACGTCTTACTTACTTAGCTTTGCAACTTATGATTTTACTATGACTTCTGTCATTATGGGCACTATGGTAAGGTGAGTTGGAACACTTTTCATTGTATTTTTCTTGTAAAACTATATATGACAATAAATTCTATGAACTACCACCTGTATCACCCATGCAGCCAATTAGAAGCTTACACGCAAAGCTCATTACAGGCAATGCAAATAATCAAAAGTAGACAGGACGATGGTGGTGGGGAGAAGATTCTAAATGAAGGCAGAGTTTTGTTCATTTTTCAAGAGTTTGTTGCTATTTGTTCAAGGACTTCAGCCTTGCTGGCTAGGCCAGCATTTATTGCCCAGCGTAAGAAGATGATGAGTTGCCTTTTTGAACCACTGCAGTACACTTGGTGCTGAAACATGCACAGCCTCATTAGACAGGGAGTTCCAGGAGTTTGGCCCAGTGACACTGAATGAACAGCAATATATTTTCAAGTCAGGATGGTGAGTGTCTTGGAAGGAAATTTGCAGGTAGTGGCACTCTCATGTATCCCTTGCCCATGTCTTTCTAAATGATAATGGCCATGCGTGTGGAAGGTACTATTCAAACAGACCTGGTAAATGTCTGCAGTGCTTATCATAGATGGAGTCACCAACTATGCTGTTAAATAGTCTACCCCACTTCATGTGCAACAGATTTGTCAATGATACTCGTAGATAGTTACCTCAGTCATTCAATAGGTCATTGGGTGGTTATCTGGATGATAATAGTATTCAGAGATATGAGGAAAACACAGGAGACTGGCGTGAAATATTTGAGCTGGTGCAGGCAGCGTGGACCAAATGGCCTCTTTCTGCACTATTACAATTCTGCCATTCCGTGATTAATTTCGCTAAATCCGTATGCTGTACTCGCTGAAGTCCATTATTCTGACTGTTGGGTAGTCAGTCATTCCTGATGAAGGGCTTATGCTCGAAACGTCGAATTCTCTATTCCTGAGATGCTGCCTGGCCTGCTGTGCTTTGACCAGCAACACATTTGCAGCTGTGATCTCCAGCATCTGCAGACCTCATTTTTTACTCAATCTTTACGATCGACAAACGCTTCAGTTCCCGTGGAGTTTCATCATTGAGCATGTGCAAGCTGTTCCCGCACAATGAAAATCATCAAAAGCAAGAATGGGCAATAATATCATAAGGCGGCTTTAAAGGGCTGATGAAAGGGGAAAATAAAGACCTCGCAATGGGAATAATTGTCAACCTGCCGAAGCTGCAAATGGCACCCACCAGCTGCACGCGAACAACCGACGCCCTCACGCGCCAGCCACAAGCCGCTCCTCGATGGGCTCATCTCCTCGTGCGCCGGGACCTCAAAGCTCTCTGATTGGCTCAAATGTGCCGTATTACTTGATTGGTCCGCACCTGGCTGCGGTCTACCAGCTCTCCGACGACTGCTTGGTCAAGCGGCAGCACCTCCTACCTCCTGATTGGTCTATTTCGTTGCATGCGCTCATCAGGTTGGGCGGTTGGAAGAGGGCGCGAGCTTTGGGCGTCTGCTGGAGGAGTTAAATCGTAATAACAGACAAAACGCACCCAACAAGAGTTAAAATACAGCAGTAATGATGTGATTAAAAATACCCTAAGCAAGAACCCCCGTAGTAAATGCAGCGGCGAAGTCACAGTGAAATTGAGTTCCGAACTCTGTTTGGAGGTATTCCCGACTTTTATTAACCTGCTTCTTCGCTGGCAAGTGCCTTTTTCTTTAATTGCTTCAATGTATGTGTTACTAACTAGGCCCAGCATTTGTTGCCCATCTCTAATTGCTGGGGTTCAGTCATGGGCCTGGAGTCACATGTAGGCCAGACGGGGTAAAGATGGCAGATTTCTTTCTGGAAAGGGAATTTGTGAACCAGTTTTATTTTAGAAAAAAGTGACAATCAACAGTGATTTACACATTAGCGACCAAAGATCTTTATTTCACATTTCATATCTACCATGGTGGGATTCAAACGCTTGTCTTCAAAGTATTAGTCAGGGGATCTGGATTACTTAGTCCTGTGATATTGCCACAATGCCACCACCACCCCTGCTGTTACCCTTAGAGAAAGATGAGGTCTGACACAATTTACTATTGCTGTACCTCAGCACAGCCTGTTGTCCAAGAATTTCCTGGAGCTGACAATGGGTGGAGGAGGGAAGATTGAAGGCTGAGAAATTTGAGTGGCAAGCCTGGGTGTGTTGGGAGAACATTTTCCACCACATAGAGGCTGGAATCTCCTCAGCTGGTACTATTCTAGAGATGGAGAGGGTGGCAATGACACCAATCACTATGCAGGGCTCAATGGGTAATATGGGTTGGTTGCCCTTATATAGCCAACAAAAGCAGACTTGCTCTCCCTATGGCTAATAAATACTTTGTAAATTGCTTGTTGTTCTTGCTGAACAGGTAAAAAGTAGGTGGGTGTTCTTGGAGATATTGTTGGAGACTTACAAGAGTCTCATTGGAGATAAGATGATGGATTGCTGAGGATCATTGTATACACTGAATAGATTAGATGGTGTTTGCTCTTCCACCAAGCTCATGGTCATCTGGGCCAACTGCTTCAGGAGAAGGTTTGCTTCTTACTCATTCTCCTTAAGGTAGTATTTTTCATTTGTTCATGGGATTTGGGTATTGTTGGCTGGGCCAGCATATATTGCCCATCTCTAATTTCCCTTGCGAAGTTGATGGTGAGCTACCCAGAACCACTTCTGAGATGTTTAATACACAGAATGACTCTTAACTGCCCTTGCAAACCAATCACATTGCTTATGTATATCTCCAGCAAGGATAATGGTTTCCTTCCCTGAAACAAATTGTCGTAAAAAACAATCAATAATGGTTCCATGTTCATCATTACACTTTTAATTCCAGATTTTTATTGAATTCAAATTCCATTATTTTCCACTTGAACCCAGAACATTACCTAGGTGTCTGGATTGCTAGACCACGAATAATACCACTAAGCCATTGTCTCCCAATTGGTATTCCTGAGGTAAGTGGGATATGCCAGCATGCAAGTGTCCCACTCGCCCACCTTTTCAAACAGCAGCTGCAGCAGGGTGTGAGGATCCAGCATTGGATTGTTTAGTCACCTCAGAATTCATAGTTGAGTCTGCCATTTTCTCCTGATTTAATATTCATTGCAAACAATATGGAAGGATTTACTCCTTGTCAATCCAAAGCAGGAACCTGCATATGATTTTTTTTTGAGTGCAACCATGGACACTGAAGCAACATTGTGACATCCTTGCTGCTATTGTGGGTGAAGTCAGGAAAATCAGATGGAATTTTTTTAACTGGTGCAGCCCCTTCTGCAGATTATCTACCAAATAACAGCACTGCAATCAGTGTATAACTTGGAATTTCAGGTAAACTAATAGGTGTAGTTGTATATAAATGATAGGATGCTCATTGCATCTCAACATAGCTACAAATGGCACACATGAATAATTGATTGTCATTTTTAATTCATAAAATCGGTGTTAATATTAGGATCAAAGGTAATGGACCAACCAATAGGAGAGAAGCTCTAGATGTATTTTAATTCAAAATTGTGAATTGAAATATTAAAAAGTAAACATTTACCCAACTACTTAACAAAATCAGATTGATAGTGTTGGCATTTTCCTTGCAAACTCATTACCACCGAGTGATGTGCTACAATGGACAGACTGATACTATTCAGTGTTAAGGATCAATTTGTAAAAAATGTCGTCTCTGAAAATTCTATTGCAGGATCCCCTTTTTTGGGACTTGCCAAGCATTGCTAGACATTGCCTACTCAATGGTAATTCACTCCTGCACACAAAGGTCTAGATCATTAATATGTATACTAATGCTGACTCTTGGGAACTTTACTGCAAACCTACTTTCAGCCTGAAATATAGTAATTGAATATTTCTGTCCATTTCCTGTCACTCAACTAATTTTCTATCCACTTTGCTACTGTCCCTTATAGTCCATGCCCTACAACTTTCCTCACATGTCTGTTGCATAGCACTTGAACAAACACCTTTTGGCAATCCACATAAACTACACCAACATTGACATTGACCTTTTCTGTTAGCTCTTCAAAAGTCTACCATCAGTCTATCTAAAACTTCATTCTTGTCAATTTTGAACCCTTCTAAATGACAGTGATTCCTCCTCTCTCACCATGGCCAGTGTATTATCTGCTTGGTTAAGACAAATATACAGTATTTAGTTAATACCTCAGCCACATCCCCAATTCTGTGTAAATCCGCTTTTTCCATTCCTAATCAGCCCTACTTTTCCATTTACCACCATTTATTATTTATCTACCGGAGGAAGACAAAGGGATTTCCTATTATATTGTTTGCTAGTCCTTTCTCATTTTTGCACATTAAGATTTCTCTCTGAATCTTCAGTATTCCTCTTCATCCTGTGTTGCATTTTATGTGACTGGTATCATAAGCATGCTTTTTATTCAATTTCTATCTCCTTTGTCATCCAGGAAGCTCTGAATTTGTTATCCCACTCTCTCTCATTTTTGAGAGAATATACCTTGTCTATAGCTGAACCATCTCCTCTTTGATGGTGGCTCATTGTTCAGCTATTGTTTTTCCTCCAACCTTTTATTGTACCTATCCAGCCCAACTCCATTCTTGCTCTATTGACATCAGCTCTCTGTCAATTGATTATTCTTATTTTAGATTCACTGTCATTCTCCACCATCATTCCAGACTTATGAGATAATGAACAATATCTCCCAGCTACTCCCCACTGACTCTTGGTCCACTTGGCCTACCTCATTGTCAACAACCAAGTCCAGCAGTGCATTCTTTGTTTCTGGACTTGACACATACTGTTTTGGAAAATACTCCTGAACAATCTAGATTCAAATACCTTTTGCTGTCCCTTACCCTAAGACTAGGATAGTCCTTTGTTTGGGTTATTAAAGCACCCTCCCCCACAAAGAAATGATTATATTAGAAATTAAAAGCCAAGCTATGCAGAAGGTTGGAAAAACCTTTTTCTTTATTCACAATTGTACTAATTTCACAATGTAAAATAACTTCTATTCCCAACGTGTATAATGTTAATTAATTTTGTGGTGATATTCTTCTGCTTTGGAATCTCAAGATTCATTCTATGGTTCAACATTTTCCATGATTCTTTATACTAATATTTCGACCAGACTTCCTGCAAGTGAAGACAGGTGGTTAGTACTTAATTTCTTATTATGCTTAATTTCTTCTTATATTGTTTTTCTATTGATTTCCCTGTGGTCTTGTGATTGCCAGATTTTCACTGACAAATACTTTCTGTTGAAAGTCACAGAGTCAAAATCAAGATCAAGAGCAATGGGCTGATTTTTTTTTCATCCTTAGCCAGGGGCACTGACTCCGGTGGTAATGACTCACCTGCCATGCTGACAGATTAATTAATCCTTTATTAATTTCCTTAAATTAATTCTAATTCTCCATCCATGGCCTCTTGTCAATAGTTTACCTTGTGCACACACCTATGAATTTTGATCCACAAGGTATTCTGACTTCTGTGGCAACTCTTTCTTCACCTATTGACTGGCTTGACCACTGTTTTTCCTGGCAAATAACTCCCCCCCCCCCCCCCCCATAAATGATGTATTTAGCACTCCACTAATACCAAAACTATATAAGATCCTGAGGGAGGCTTTTCAGAGTGCATGTGGAGAGAATGATTCTTCTTGTGGGTGAATATAGAGGTGGAGCCTATTTAAAATAAGGAGTTGCCCATTTGAGACATGAGAATTTTTTTTCTCATAGCAGAACTCTCTTCCTCAAAAGGTGATTGAAACAGATTCAGTCTGTACTTCAAGATTTTCCATTATTCTTTCTTAGATTACCTGCAGTATGGAAATAGGTTATTTGGCCCAACAAGTCCACACCGACCCTCTGAAGAGCAACGCACCCAGCCAGACCCATTCCCCTACTCTATATTTACCCGACTAAGGCACCTAACACTATGGGCAATTTAGCATGGCCAATTCACCTAACCTTCACATCTTTGGACTATGAGAGGAAACCGGAGCACCTGGAGGAAACCCGCGCAAACATGGGGAGAATGTGCAAACTCCACATGGACATTTGCTTGAGGCTGGAATCGAACCCGGGTCCCTGATGCTGTGAGGCAGCACTGCTAACCCACTGAGTCCCCATGCTGCCTATGCTAATATTCCAACCAGACTTCGCTGCTAGTGAAAAGGGTCAGCATTGCTTTTTTTTCTTGTATTGTTTGCCACTGACACACACACATTCTAGTCGAAGTCAAGAACATTGGCTGATTTTATTTTCCTTTGAATATTTTTAAGGCCCCTTTCATGACAAAGGGGTGAAAGGTTATTCAGAGTAAGCAGAATATGGAGAAATTACACCAGCCATTATCTTACTGAATGGTGAAGCAGGCTCGAGGGGACACCGTGGTATAACTTTGCTCCTAATTTGCGTATTCATATATATGTTTGTATTTCTATCCAGTTATTGTCACATTGCCTTTTGAGGGATATTACTGAATGTAATTTGGAACTTGTGGAAATTGTAAAAGATATCACAGAAATACTAGTCTTTGTATTTTTAAAAAAATTATTATTGTGTGGTGTTGCTGCTTGCCACATTAGATAAAACACTCACTTAAGTAGCAATATTGACTGCATTTTCAAAAGTAACCCATTGATTGTGAAGCAATGTAGGACACCCTGATGGCATGAAAGGAGCAAATAAATTCTAAAGCCAGTAAGGTTACAATCTGTGTTGCCTGGGGACTAGATCAAGACTTTGGCAGTTGGCTAGAGGTCCAGTGCATGGCAGCAGCTGGGCACCTGAATCAGGACTTTGACAGTCGGAGATCAAGTCCAATGCAGGAAGAGTGAGCCCAATGCGACAATGAGGGAGGTCGTCCATCATTTGTAGCATCAGCAAGAGCAATAGCTCGAGGTATCCCAAAGAGTGGATGAAGCAGAGGAGATTGAGCTTGTGTAAGGCGTGTGAGCCCAGAATGGCCAAGCACATTAATTCTGTTGAACTTTTAACTTTATTTCTTTATACTAAGGACTGTAATGTTTAATTTTTAACTTTGTTTCTTTATTTTTCTACTTTGTACCTAAGATTTTGCACCCAAGGTGGTGCCGAGAATGGTGACATTTGTACATTTTCCACTGTACTCATATATTTCTGTGCTTGAATACATGTGACAATAAAATCTAATTCATTCTAAATAGCAATGTGATAAAGTTGAAAATGTGTTGCTGGTTAAAGCACAGCAGGTTAGGCAGCATCCAAGGAATAGGAAATTCGACGTTTCGGGCATAAGCCCTTCATCAGGAATGTGATAAAACCTAGATAGTCTGATGTGTTGGTTGAGAGACCAACATTATCCAATGCTTTGGGAGAATTTCTCTGATCTTGACCTTTTATGTCAACCTGAAGGGAGAGGACAGGCCTTAGTTTAACATTTCATCTGAAAGATGGTAGTCCCTCAAGACTTTAATCAAAATGAGTGAATGGTTTAATTATTTGCAGTCTGAATAATTTGCTGGAAAGTATGTATTGAGGTCTGCTCAAGACTGCTTCTGAATTGCATGTGGATCACTTGCATCCTTCATAATTGTGAAGGAATGTTTCTCGACCATCTTAATTTCCTTTGTGAAACTCAGATTTCTTTATTAATCAGAATACAGATGGTCCTGAGGTGGAAATAAATGTACTCACATTATTTCCTTGCACAAGTCACACCGATTCTTGTAAGTTTGACCGTCTGTGCCACAAACTGGGCGCAGTTCCCTCACACAGATTGTAGTGTAGTCACAGTCAGCCTGAAGTGATAAGATAAACAACATTTATAAATGTTTCTTATTAAATGTCTGTCTTCTAAAGTAGTCAATTGGAATACTGAATTCAGTTACTCACTGGCCAAGAAAAGTTATGAATACTAGCAGTTTTTGAGCGTTCTGAAAATAAAAAAAAACACAGATCATTATAAAAGGCACAGGAACACACATAGAGCATCACAATACAAGTGTGTCATGAGCAGGCATCTTTAAGAGGCTCATTTAGTAACTAGAATCAGTTACAGTTTGTCAGCCCAGCTTTTACTTTGAACTTGCCGAGTTCACATTGTGGAAGGGAACTGTGTGATTGCATGGTGGCTTAGTGGTTTGCTCTGCTGCCTCAGTGCCAGGGACCCAGATTTGATTCCAACCTTGGGTGATTGTCTACGTGGAGTTTGCACATTCACCCTATGTCTGCATGGGTTTCCTCCAGGTGCTCTGGTTTTCTTCCACAATCCAAAGATGTGCAGGTTAAGTGAATTGGCCATGCTAAATTGTCCATAGTGTTCAGGGATGTTTAGGTTAGGTGCATTAGTCAGTGGTAAATATAGGATAATAGGGTAGGGAAATGGATTGGAGTGGGTTGCTCTTTGGAGGGTTGGTGTGGACTTGTTGGGCCAAACAGCCTGTTTCCATACTGTATGGATTCTGTGAATTCGGAGCACTAAGTACAACATTAAAACAATTGGGATTGTAGTTTTCAATTTCTAGCTGTGATCTTCCTCCTCTGTTTTTATTTAACCTTAAGTAATTTTCCATATTGAAAGGACAAGCTGAGAGTTAGCTGCAGTCAAAACAAAATGTTGGCTTACAGCATACCTGGCCCAGTGGCAGAGTACACTTTCAGTTGTTGCAATTGAGAATGACACAAGCTGGAAGTACTGCAGAGCCTGTGTAGCCTGCAAATATGGTTACTTAAGACCCTGATACTCTTGTAGAGAGACACATGCCCCATTAAGGAAATCATTATCCATGACAGTGGGAATAAACCTTGCCCACACACGGGTTATTGGTTCACATGAAGAGGTCGGATGGGTGGGCTGCTTCCAAATTTTGAATATATTGTGACTGCTTCCAGTATATCTTGCTTTGACGGGCAGGGTCCTTTGCAATTTTGCTCCATGGTATTGAGGGGAGGATTGGAATGAAAATTAACTGGCTCACAATTGCCATTAGGTAACTCCCATGAGAAGGTGTGTGCAGATCTCATTTAGATTTGATCCTGGGGTATCTGAATGGCATGACTCAATATGCTACCTGGATATCAATGCATTAGAAAATCAAAGGAATTAAGTAATGGCAAGAAGAATTTTACTTGCCCACTGATAGGAGAAGCAAGAGGAAGACGATGAGAAACAACGCAGGGATCTTCATTGTGAAGGTGGAGGATGTGAGCTGGCAGTTTGGTTTTTGCACACTGTGAAGTCACAAACTCAATGCCCTCCTGTTTGTGACCTCAGCATCTGCATGCAGACATTCTCGCTTCCTTCACATGCACTTCCATTTGATATGTTTTGTGGATCCTTCTAAGCCTTGGAGATTTTCTTCGGGTCAACTATCCCAGCTCCAGTGAGATCGAAGAAGAAATTCAAGATATGTTATAGTCAGCATTTTGCAAACATCTCTAAATTCAGGAATTGTGCTTCAGAATTGGATAATGGAAGTATCATTGTTATTTAGTGATAAGGGACAGATAAACTAGATGACTGTAGACCTGCCAATCTAAAACTAGTTGTAGACAAATTCACTGAAATCTTAGAGTAACATTGACAAATAGGAGCTGATCAAAGATGCATTTGTGCAGGCCGAGGTGGGTCGTCTTTTCTTCCCTCTCATAAGCGTATCAGAGGAGATGAAGAAAATAGGAGTGAATAAACTGGAGGTTCAGATCAACTACCATCAAGTGGACAGGAGAAAGAGCTTCAAGAGCATGAAACAACTCATTTCTAATGGTGAACAGTGCTGATACACTGAGCTAAAGATGCTCAATAAAAATAAAACTTTGCACTTTTGTATGGCTGACAGTGTGTTGTCGCTTTTATTACACTTACAAAACAGCTTACATATTGTACAATCATACTAGATTTGTATTCCATGCTTACCATGGAGGGAATTCATTAATCTAACTCGTGGGATAGTAGGATTGACCTGCGAGGAGAGACTGAAGAGAAAGAACCTGTGTTCTCTGGAATTTCGAATACTTAGAAATGCTACAAGTATCTTCAACCGCGATGATGGGAGCACCCAGCAGGTCAGTACAAAAAGATACCGCTGAAACATTTGAAATGCCAAGTGGATGACTAATCTTGACCTTGTCCGGAGGGCCACAGGATCACATGCCAGTCTTCAGCCAATTTAATTCATTCCATTTAGAACTAAGATAAGGCTGAAAACCTTCATTTGGAAGCTGGTGAATCTTTGGAATTCTCTACCACTGGATGCTCCTGAAATTCAGTGATTAAGTAAGTTCGAGAAAAATCAGTAGATTTCTAGATATTAATGACAAAAAGGATATGGAGTTAGCAGAGGAGAATAACTTTGAGGGAGATTATAAGCCATGATTTAGAATGATGGAGCAGGCTTGAGGGGCTGAATTGCACACTTCTATTTCTATGTAACTATGCTTGGATTCATCTTCCTACGCCTGGCGTGAAAAACATCAGCAGCATCAAAGAATTAAAGTTCATTTTGCTGGAAAGTCTAGTGGAGAGTCAGGCTTATGATCTGAGCACTGGACAGATGAAGCACTTTACAACGCTGGAATTATTTTGAAGTCTGAATGCTAGCCTGCATAATCATAATCAATTTTCACAGTCAAGTTCCCAAAAAAGGAAACTAGATAAGTGACTTCCATCTACAAGAGATGATGGAAACTGAAGAGTCATAACCCTTTGAATAAAGAAACTTATCTTCACTTTAGTCCTTTTATAATTGACCTCTTTTCCTGAGACTCTGCCCTCATGTTTTAGAATTTACAATTAGGGGAAACAATAACTCAGTTTTCACTCCATTAGAATCTTATGCTTCAGAGATCGCTTCTCATTCTAAAAAATTCCAGATGAGTGTAAAGCACAATGAGGTTCATGTACACCATGATGATAACTGATCACATGACTCCAACATCAGTAAAGGAGAAGATAGTTCTCTAGTCTTGTAAAGTAAGAACTGTCTCTTTGCTCATTCTAGACTGAGAATCTGCAATGTACAGATGTAAATAGTGTTACAGTGCAAAAGGAATTGAATAAACATCCTTACAGAAAATGAGAGAGTAGCTTCAGGAACAATATGTGCAGACACCCACAGCCTGAGACAGTCCAGACTGGTAACTTATTGTGTGTGTAGCAGTATTGGTTTAACACGCAAGATAAAACATAATTTATTCAGCCGTTTATTGTAGGACAACTCCCATTTGCCTGGGACTAATTTGGTGAAGACTTTCTGATTCTATTTTCTGTCCAATACAACTCTTTCTTTCTTACAATTGTTGACCCCTGAATTTAAAGATTCCAATTCTTGTACTTGGATCCCTTTACAATAAAGGCCAGCTGTTTTCCATTTACTATTTACTCTCTTCATTGCTTGCTATACTACCTACTAGATGTAGGTTTCGTCACTGAGTTGGAAGGTTCTATTAGCATACTACATACTAAAGTCTTTCTGAACATCAGCATTCACAAGTTTCAATCTTTTAAAAAATATTCTGGGTTTCTGTTTTTATGACTAAGCTAAATAACCTCATACTCCTGTTATTGTGTTGCCCACTCACTTAATTTGTGTATATCTCCCAGGAGTCTTTTCCATTCATAGCTTGCTTATCCACTTAGCTTTGCATCTTGTAAATGCATATACGTTATTCTGTCTCTTTACCCAAGTAATGAATAAAGATTGTATATAGCTGAGCCCACACCACTGATTCTTGCCACATCCCACTAATTGCAGCCTGCCAACTTAAAAACACCCTATTTTTCTCTAATTGTTAGTCCTTGTCCACAAACCAGTTCTTATTCATGTTAATGTCCTTTACTTGACTGTTAACATGTATGGCACCTTATTGAATGCCTTTTGGAAATTGTAAGTATACTACATTGGCAGGATTTTCATGAATCCTCTTTAAGAAAGGATATCTGCCATAGCTGGTGTCATGATTACAGAGGGACCCTGAATTACTTACTAACATCTTCATTTTTAATTGCATTTTTAATTATAAAGGACTATCAAAAGCTGCTTGCAGATGTAAATTCAGTGGCTATCTGGAAAGTGACCACAGAATATTACACCTGAAGTGTCAAGGAACCTTCAAAAAGATGTAGTTAAAGGGAGGTATATAAATAACCTCATGTATGTAAACTGTAATCTCCAGAAAGTTCTCAGTGAATATGATGGAAGAAAAAAACGATCTGAGCAATAGACGTGCTTTTTGCCTTTACTTTTCAAGAATACACAAGAACTAGGGATTAAAAGCTAGTTCAGTCCTGTTCTGAGCTTCTTGTGCTAGTGAACTAAGATACTTGTGTATACTAGCCTGGTTCAAGTACTAGTGTACTATGAAGGTCACACTTGAAGAGCCATCCATTAGTCACCCCTGCATCATAGGTAAAGAACATTCTGCATGAAGTGCTTCAAGTCTGCCATCAAGTTAGTCAGAAGAGAGAGAATAAGAGTTTGTTATATCTCTAAATTGACTGCTCAATTATCACAGTTCCACACTTCCCAATAACCCACTGAGACAGATCAGTATGTCTCTTAACATTAATGTTATTTTGGACCCACCTCTCATTTCTAATCTATGTATGTATGTTTTATTATTCTCATATTTAGTCACTAATAAACATGTTTATTTTGTTCATTCAAGAAAACGTCATTAAATTGCCTCCTTTTAACAAATGTATTTGGTATGATAACTTATTCACAAGAATGAGCAGAAGAGAAAATGCACTGTAAACTAAGCTTGTTGCTACTAACTGGATGATGCGAATGAATAAACAAGGGTTCATCTCCCCTCAACCAGGAGCTTGACAATGCGGGGTAACCCATCTGGAAGCTCAATAACTTGAAGAACTGTGGCCAGGATCTAGTTGTCACAAATTGATGGTTCATTTGGGATCTGTTTGTGATTTCAGATGCTTCAGCAATGTGGCTGACGCTTAACTGTAAGCCATTCAGTTGTGTAAAGCTTAAAGCAAGGATCAAAACTGGATAGATCACCTGGCATCACCATAGGCACTGGAAATGAGCATGACAAACCAAGCCCAGTTGACCCTGTGAAATAGTGCTAACCAATATCTGAGGTTTGTGCCAAAATTAGTGGAGATGTACCTCAGACTAGACAAGCAATAGTCTGGTACAATCATTCTCTTGGAATCATACTTTAAAGACAATGTCTCAGACACCATCATCAGCATTCCTGAATATATGCTGTCACATTAGCAGAATAGACCTTTCAGAGTTGAAGGCACTGTGGCACAGGAGGTCATTGCCCTGGAAGCTTCAATGTTGATTTTGAACCCCACAAAGATTTATAGTTTCTGGTCAAACGCTGGCAAGGTAACCTCCTGCTGATTACCACGTACAACCCCCTTCCCACCCCCCAGCTAATGAATTGGTACTCCTCCATGTTGACCATTGCTTGGAGGAAGGACTGAGAATGGCAAAGGCACTTAATGTATTCTGGGTGGCCAATTTCAATGTCTGTCACAAAAGATGGTGCAGTAGGACCAAGATCAGCTAAGCTGGCAAAGTCTTAAAGCACATTTCTGTTAGACTGGCTTGGCAGCTGGTGGTGAGGGAACCAAGAGGTTAAAAACTTACTTGCCCTCATCCCACCAACCTACCTGTCCCAAGTGTATTTGTTCATGATAGTAATGGTAAGAGTGATCACCGTGCAGTCCTTGATAAGATTAAGTCCTGTCTTCACTGTGAAGATAACATTCGTGTTGTGTGGCACTACCAGTCTGTGGGAAGTTAGAGAAGTGATTGCTGGGCCTCTTGCTGAGATATTTGTATCATCGATAGTCACAGGTGAGGTGCCGGAAGACTGGAGGTTGGCAAACGTGGTGCCACTGTTTAAGAAAGGTGGTAAAGACAAGCCAGGGAACTACAGACCGGTGAGCCTGACCTCAGTGGTGGGCAAGTTGTTGGAGGGAATCCTGAGGGACAGGATGTACATGTATTTGGAAATGCAAGGACTTTCCAAAATCATGTCTCACAAACTTGATTGAGTTTTTTGAAGAAGTAACAAAGAAGATTAATGAGGGCAGAGCAGTAGATGTGATCTATATGGACTTCAGTAAGGTGTTTGACAAGGTTCCCCATGGGAGACTGATTAGCAAGGTTAGATCTCATGGAATAAAGGGAGAACTAGCCATTTGGATACAGAACTGGCTCAAAGGTAGAAGACAGAGGGTGGTGGTGGAGGGTTGTTTTTCAGACTGGAGGCCTGTGACCCAGTGGAGTGCCACAAGGATCGGTGCTGGGTCCTCTACTTTTTGTTATTTACATAAATGATTTGGATGTGAGCATAAGAGGTACAGTTAGTAAATTTGCAGATGACACCAAAATTGGGGGTGTAGTGGACAGCAAAGAGAGTTACCTCTGATTACAACAAGATCTGGACCAGATGGGCCAATGGGCTGAGAAGTGGCAGATGGAGTTTAATTCAGATAAATGCGAGATGCTGCAGTTTGGGAAAGCAAATCTTAGTAGGACTTGTACACTCAATAGTAAGGTCCTAGGCAGTGTTAAGAGACCTTGGAGTGTAGGTTCATAGCTCCTTGAAAGTGGAGTCGCAGGTAGATAGGATAGTGAAGAAGGCGTTTGGTATGCTTTCCTTTATTGGTCAGAGTATTGAGTACATGAGTTGGGAGGTCATGTTGCGGCTGTACAGGAGATTGGTTAGGCCACTGTTGGAACACTGCGTGCAATTCTGGTCTCCTTCCCATCAGAAAGATGTTGTGAAACTTGAAAGGGTTCAGAAAAGATTTACAAGGATGTTGCCAGGGTTGAAGGATTTGAGCTATAGGGAGAGGCTGAACAGGCTGGGGCTGTTTTCCCTGGAGCATCGGAGGCTGAGGGGTGACCTTATAAAGGTTTACAAAATTATGAGGGGCATGGATAAGATAAATAGACAAAGTCTTTTCCCTGGGATCGGGGAGTCCAGAACTAGAGGGCATAGGTTTAAGGTGAGAGGGGAAAGATATAAAAGAGAACTAAAGGGGCAACTTTTTCATGCAGAGGGTGGTACGTGTATGGAATGAGGTGCCAGAGAATTGGTGGATGCTGGTACAATTGCAACATTTAAGAGGCATTTAGATGGATATATGAATAGGAAGGGTTTGGAGGGATATGGGCTGGATACTGGTAGGTGGGACTAGATTGGGTTGGGATATCTGGTCGGTTGGACCGAAGGGTCTGTTTCCATGCTGTATATCTCTAACTCCGAGTGGCAAAGACTCCAAAAAGATCTAGCAACTCAAATCTAGTCCTCCAATCTATTAGGTGTTATGGCCATCAGCAACAGAATTATATTCAATCACAATTGCTTGGCATCCCTGCGATCATTACCAACCAGCTAGGAGATCAACATTGGTTCTACAAACAGGTTTTCACAACAGCAGCACCAGGCATACTTAAAACGTGGTATCAACCTGATGACTATTTGAATACCAAACAGTGACAAGGACACATTGTCATGAATGATGACAGACAATTAACTCACTGGAGGTGGAGGCGCCATAAATATCCTCATTCTCATCAAGTGCATACGGCAAGGCTGAAGAATTTGAATTCATCTTCAGCCAGAACTACACATGGATGATCCATCGCCGTCTCCTTCTAAGGTCCATCGCATCACAGATACAAGTCTTCAGAATTCGATCCAGAAGACCATAAGACATGGAAACAGAATTAAACTATTTGGCCCTTTGAGTCTGCTCTGCCATGGCGGATATATTTCTCAACCTCTCTCCTATCTTCTCCCTGTAACTCTTGATCTAGTTACTAATCAAGAACCTATGTATCCTTGTCTTAACTACACAACTCCACATAGTGTCAGGAAATATCTAGAGGCACTGGATACTGCAAAAGCTATCATTCTTGCAATAGTTTTTTTTCTCCAAAACAAGCTGCACTTATGGTCAAGCTATTACTGACATTGGCACATGCTGGAAAATGTGGAAAACTGACCAGGTATTTACAGAGAGAAAAAAACAGGGCAAATCAAATTCAGCCAATTACTGCACTGTCTGTCTATTCCGTAAAGCAACAGAAGGGGTAGTTGACCGTGCAATTGAATGATATTTGCAAATTAATAACCTGTTCACTGATGCTCAATTTGGGCCACTCTGTTGCTGACTTCATTATAGCCTTGGTTCACTCATGAAAAAAAAAGTTGAATTCCAGAAGTGAGGAGAGTGTGAATACCTTTGACCTTAATGCAGCATTTGAGCTAATACGTCATCATAAAGCCCTAGCAAAACTGGAGTCAATAGGAATCAGGCAAGAAATTCCTTGATGATTAGAATATATATAGCACAAAGGAAAATAGGATAAGGTCATCATCAGTTCCATGACATCACTAAGTTCTACAGTAGTGACCTAGGTCAACCTTTTCAACTGCTTCATCAATGATTGACTGTCCATTATAAAGTCAGAAATTAAGATGTTTTCTGATGATTGTGTTCAGCACCATTCAGAACTCTTCAGATACTGAAACAATCCATGTCCAAACAGAGCAAGACCTAGACAATATCCAGATTGGAGCTGATATGTGGCAAGTAACATCCACACTCCAGTTCCACACAATGACCATCTTCAACAAATTTAAACATTGCTCCGTATCAATGGTATCACAATAATTAAATCAATGTTGAAATCCTGGAGGTTACTGTTGACCAGAAACTGAATTGGACCAGTATACACTGTGGCTGTAACAGTTGGTCAGAGATTAGGAATTCTGCATCGAGTAGCTCACCTCCTGCCTCCCATCCTCTAAAGGCACAATACAGAACTTTGATGGAACACTCCCCACTTGCCCAGATGAATATACAGTCAAGAGACTTGATACTAATCAGGACAAAGCAGCCACTTGATTGGCACCCATCCACCTTCAACATTAACTCGCTTCAACCAGATGCATAGCAGTAGCAATGTGTAACGTCTACAAGACGCTCAAGAACTACTCACCAAGTTTCCCTCAAGAGCATTTTCCAAACCCACAACCTCTTTTCTCAGAATGAAAAGGGCTGCAGATACATGGGAACACCACCTTTACGTTCCCCTCCAAACCAAATAATATCTAAAATATATTGCTGTTCCCTCACGGTCAATGGATCCTAAAACTCCCTTCCTAACAGCAGTGAATGTTCTCGCACTCCAAGAACTCTACTTCAAAAATGCCACCTTCTGCAGGGCAATTAGGTATGTGAAGTAAATGTTGACCAGCTACACCCACATCCACAAAAGTATTTTTAAATACTGTCTTAGTCTGCCAGCCTGGATCATGTACCTAAATCCTGGAACGTGATTTGAACCAATATCTCACTCAGGAGAGTTGCTGATCACTGTTAGCTGATAGCTGACCAAGTTAAAAATCTCAACACCACATTATAATCTGACAGGTTTATTTGGAAGCAATAATTTTCAGAGCACTGCTCCTTCATCACGTAGTTGTGAAATAGGACCATAAGACATAATTTATAGCACAAGATTACAGTGCCATGCAGTAGAAATGATAATACTCATTGTCTGAGCTGAGATGTCATTTTTAAAAATAAATCCTTAAGTTATCTTGAAAATGTTACTTGAAAGTAGTTCTGGGGATTACATATTAATGAACCAAAACCCACAACCCATTCTAAAAGATGAAAGAATTAACAATAATCCAGTTTCATTCAATATATCATTTCAACTGCATGGAACTGTAATCTTTTGCTATAAATTATGTCTTATGGTCTTACCTGATGAAGGAGCAGCACTCCGAAAGCTAGTGCTTCCAATTAACCTGTTGGACTATAACCTGATGTTGTGATCGATTGATAAACTTTGTTTACCCCAGTCCAACACCATCTCCTCTACACTGTAGCTGACCAGTTTAGGCCAATCCATAAATGCTGAACTGCTCGTCAAAACATAATTTTATCTTTCTACTGTAGTATCCTACTTGGTGCTTGCTGTGTGGCAACAAAAATGAATTTGAACTAGCTACTTGTAGTCAGCCTTAAATGTCCACAATCTGAAGTTGTCAGCTTTATTGATATCAAGGTGCTAACTATAAACTCTCATTCTCCATTGACAAGGGTTGAACACAGTGCAACTGTGTCCCCTGCTGGATATAGGGAGCACGAGTTGGTCATGGACTGCAGGTACAGTCTAATTACATCTAATTGGCTTTCGGAAAAAACTTAAGGACTGAATGCCTCAACCCTCTTTGCAACATTCTTGATGTTCTAGCTCAATAGGTCCAGCTGAAAGACTGGACCTGCCATTTTCCTGGACTCCTGATGCTTCAACGTAACACTTATTGCTGTAGAATCAGGTTGTGCTGGTGTTGCTGCTCTTCACTTTGCAGGTGACAGAATTGCTACAAATCAATTGTTAGAGACACAAAACTACCTGCTTCCTTCATCAGGAAAGGAAATGAACCAAAAGGCAAGAAATGGTAAGGAACAAAATGAAAGAGAATAAAAACAGTAAAAAAGATTTATTGAATATATTAAAAACAAGGCCCACAACCCCATGGTACAAATAGTTTGTTTGGAAATGCATCCTGTTTTGAGTATCAAATCCTAATATGCACAAGTAGAGTTAGACATGATTCAAAAATGAAAAGATAATCAGAGGGAAGTTTGCAACGTAAAGGACAATTTATGGTTTGGATTTCAGTTTCCGGTTGTCTATGACAAAGACACAAAACCCAACAATACTTTAAAAACATATCCAGGTTGACATGCACTAGCTGACTCAACAGATCTAGGTGATAGTCATCAGACCCATTCACAGTACTCAAACTTTTTCTTGGTCACGTACAATCATTACAACCCCAGGTAATTTAATCTGCAATTTGGTGCTAGCAGTGTCAGACCCAGACATAAAACTAGTAAAAGGACATATTCGTTTCTATTTATATTAAAATCTAGAGATAGTGGGGAGCTATTGCAGACTTCAGGTGAAGAGTGAGAGGAATAACCGGACCAGTTGGAGATTAAACCCTATTTTAATGCCACATTTCTGCTCTTAATTCCATTCCAAATTTCAACCTGCACATGGACAATAGCACTACCAATGTAAGGTCGTCAGACGCTAAGTACCTCCAGACAGCAGGGTGTTATTACCCTGTGACAGGTTTACATAGGCAGTACTCATTACAAGTGTGTATGGGAATTAAAAATGGAAAATATTCAAAGAAAACTGTTTTATTAAATATATTACAGACATAATATACAGTATGTCCTCAAACTGGCTGAAATGTTATTCAAAAATTGAACTTTAGAAAAATCCCACAATTCCAGTATTTTTCTGTTCGATATTCTGCTCAGACTGGACAATTATTTCAAAAACATTTTTATATATAAATAAGTTGCTTCTTAAAAAAAAAAGTTGGAAACAGCCTTTTTACTATTTAGAAGGATGTGCTCTCATTTAGCTCGTAAACAGCAAAGAGATTTGGCTCCAAATGGCCAGCTATGGAGTTGTAGGGGCTGGCAGAGAGAGTCTGGGTTTTATTCACAGTACATATAGATAAGTGGATGTTTGGAAAAGAAATCTTTCAAGCAAAGCTTTCTCCAACAGTTTACATGCTGTGATAGCTTCTACATTGAACTCAGTTTCCATTTTCACATGGTATGATGAATCTGTTTGGAAGGGGAATTTTAGAGGGGTGGAGATGGGGGCTCAATGTTGATCTTTCAATGACAGCATCCTCCGCAGTGTGGACTGCCATGTGGGTGCTCCCCATATTTGGTTCTCCGACTTAGTATCTCGTAGGAGCAGTCATCTCCACAGCACCCAGAGACACTGGGAGATGACTCATCAATATCGAACCTGTGGATTGAAAGGTCAGGAAGGTCAAACACAGCAGTAACAGAAGTTTAATTTGTGATATCATGAGGTTGAAGACCCTTTTGCTACTTTGCCTCTTTATTGTAGGATTGCAATGACATGCTGATATTATGACTGGCCTATTAATCCAGAGACCCCAATAATGTCCTGGGGAACTGGGTTCCAATCCTACCTTGATGGTGGAATTTGAATTAAATGAAAAATGGATTGGAATTAAAAGTCTAATGATGACCATGAATCCATTGTCAATTGTTGAAAAAACCCATTTGGTTCACTAATTGGGAAGGAAATGTGACTCCAGACCCACAGCAATGTGGTTGACTTTAAAAACTAGGGATGGGCAATAAATGCTGGCCTAATCAGCGACACCCTCATCCCACGAATGAATAAAGACTAGCAAACAAACAAACGAACAATCAAGAACCCTGGATGGTTGCCCCAAAGTCAAACTGCACCGATGTTAGGTAGGCAAGATTATAGTCTAAGGCAAGTTTTGCTTAATGTTGAATTTAATGTGATTTTCAGATATCAGAAATCTCAGATTTTCAAAGATGCTGACAAGGACATATTTAGATCCTCCTCTACCTGTTTTAAAAAATGAGGATACAGTTTCAAACATACAGCTTGGGACTGAAGTCAACGTCAGCCAGACCAGGTAAGGAAAAGATTTGTTTTTCCAGAGCATCTTTTAAACTTAAGGATATTTCACAGCCAACTATGCTGTTTTGAAGCATTGTTACTATTGCATTGTAGGAACTGCAACAATCAATTTGCACATGGTAAGCTCCCAAAAATCAGCAGATATTGCTGGAAAAACTCACCAGGTCTGGCAGTATCTATGGAAAGAAAGCAGAATTAACATTTTGGGTCTAGTGACCCTTCTTCAGACCTGTCTGTTTTTGTTTCTGATTTCCAGCAACCGCAGTTCTTTGTTTCTTACCCTCCAAAAATCAGCCATTAGGTAACAACCAGACAATGTGTTTTTAGTTCTTGGTTGATAAGTAAATAATACCTATAGGATGCTGAGAATGCGGAAGTATGATAGATAGCATTTGCATGCATGCGAGTGCATGTACTCTCATTGTTGTGTCCTCAGACATCCCTATAATAATGCAGACTCCAGATCACAACTTACTGCATCGCCTCTTTGAAGAACTGATAAGCTCCATGGTTGTGCTTAAATACTGTTAACATCACTTTCTTCATCTGTGTACTGCAGAAAAAGCACAGAGCAAGAGTCAATCTCATCAAACTGAACCTACCCTCATTTTCTGAGCACTTTATAAGTGTCTGCTAACTGGGTGACACACAGTCTCCCCATATGCTCCTGCCAGGCTCTTTTCCAATCTTGCCTGCCAAATCCCTCTGCTCACAGGGGGAAACCTGTTGGAAGAGGAGATGGAGAGATTGTGACCAGAAACTGCAGGCTCTTGAATATATGAAGAAATAACGCCAGCTCAGATCAACTTGTCCCACATCTAAACACAGCCTCTACCTTGGACTGGGGTAGAGGATGTGAGGAGAGGACAGGGAAAATGCTTTTTCTGCCTCAAGAACATTGTCAGCCATTGTCAGACACACTAAGAATAGCTCTCTGAATGCAGCACAAGACGACAGCCAGCATTAGGGAGAGAATGGGGAGGCAAATTTACTATCTTTAGAATATCCACAACCTCTTTACCTGTTTGCTAAAAGCTGTAGAATCTGCATTAAGAATTTGCCCAACCCTTTTCTCCTCACCCGACTCTCCAGCTGAACCTCATAACTGCAACACAAGACAAACTTTTCAGGTTATTATTCAGAGTTGACACTGACTTTATAACACATGTTCAACCCATTTCGAGGCTCCCTGTCTCAATGAGAAGTGTTTGATGGGACATTATAGAGAGAACTTTACTCTATTTGGCGGTGGGGCCAGAATCAGGAGTCGGCCATCATGCATCCCTCTCTTTATCAAACAATGTTTCGAAACTCGCCATCAAGGTCTGCACACGATGAATGTGGCACATGAATGGGTTAGGGAGAATGGCTCCCAAGGTTGGTTGAGGGTACAGAGGACAGAACACTCACTGTGATGGAAAGCTGAGTCACCTTAAATCACAGTCAGTCAGGTCATTTCCGTGCCACAGACTCCGTGGGCACCAGTACTTTGCTTCCTGTCATCAGCAGTTTTACATCAGGAGCTCGCCATTGGCCTCGCCACCCATGTGCGGCCTCCCTTCCCGCCAAGACTCGTGCACGATTGGAGCTGCCACCCTCTGCGGGGACTCATTAAGTATAACGCAAGAATACCAGTACAGTACTTCCTCCCCACACTCCACATCAAATCGGAAATGTGAGAAAGCTGCTGGCACCGCACTGTCTCCTTCCCGTGCAACCAGGTACCACGCTCGTTCATCTGTCATCTCTTCCTTCTTCTCCCGATCCTTCCAGCCCCACTCACTTTGCTCATACCTGACAGAAGAGAGCAAAAGGCTGAAGCTTTTAGTATAAGTACATCGGGTAACAAACCCTATCCCCAGCTCAGCCACACCTGCTTTCCTACACCCAGGAGTTACTGCTATTAACTCCCTGTAACATCATTGCCTTTAACTTTCCTCACAAGAAACAAGTAGCAGGAGCAGATTAGGAGAGAGAGAATAGAACTCCATTGCTAAAGGTAGCACAATCATCACTCAAGGTTCTGGTTTTGAGTCTCCTTCCAGTCACTTATACAGAGAACCCAAGTCAACATTTCTGGTGCCATTACTGAGACAGAACTGCATTATCAGAGGTACCATCTTTCAGGTGACACATTCAGATCCTGTTTCTGCTCATAGGTGGGTGTATCGGATCCGATTGCCATTACTGGAAAAGTGGAGGGAGGAGTTCTTCTAAGTGTCCTAGGGCCAATATGAATTATTTAATGTCAGTACAGTGGATTCGAGATTCTGGGCTAAGAACAGTGTAAGAAAGGGTGTGCCTTAACTCTCCAATAAACATTAGTTTCGAATACAGACACACAACACCTCTCTGTAATTTTGCATCACTGAACTCAACCATCAGGTACCCACCTAACCCTGACAGTCAGTGCTTAATTACGGTGGGGTGGCATGAAGGTATTACCTACAGTTCCTCTGATATCTCCACTTTCTATTCCCTCATCCAGTGGTGCATGCAATCCGGTGGCTCACTCACATGGTCTGCATGTTCGTCTTGGTCAGTTCCACTGCCCAGTCCAGAGTGCTGGGGTCCAAGTCTGTTACTCTTTTACACTCTATCACTATGTTCATTCTAGGTAGAAGAAAGAGATTGGGATATATAATACAATCTAGTAGCCAAAACTGAGAAACATCTGCAGGATGATATTAATTGGGACCTGAATATTCAAAAGATATGTGACAATTAAGGAAGCACAGGAAACAAGGAGAGATAATTGAAGATTAAATTAGTACAACCGAGAGAGGGATGATCTAAATTCAGGAAACCCGTATATAGAAGCAGTAGAGATGAGGATGAAAAGGGCAAGAGGTCACTTGTGGAAGCTGTGTATAGACCCCTTAACAGTAATCACATGGTAGGGCAGGGTATCCAGGAAGAAATAATGAGTGCTTGTCAATAAGGTGTAGCAATTATCATGGGAGATAGCAAGTTTTGAGAAGATTTGTCACTCAGGTTGAGGTTCTGAATGTAGGTTTGCTCGCCAAGCTGGAAGGTTCATTTTCAGATGTTTTGTCACCTTGGTAACATCTTCAGTGAGCCTCCGGACGAAGCATTGCTTATGTTTCCTGCTTTCTATTTATATGTTTGGATTTCCTTGGGTTGGTGATGTCTGATCTCAGGGTTCTTAGCAGAGACAGTAATGCAGAGACTGGAACAAACAGCTCAGCCAACCATCCAACCCAAACTTTGGGTCCGCTACATGGATGACATCTTTGTCATCACTAAACAAAACAAAGTAGAGGAAACTTTCAAGACCATCAATAATACCCTTACTGGCATAAAATTCACTAAAGAGGAGGAAAATAACAAACTACCATTCTTAGACATCACAGTAGATCTAACAGCTAATGGGGAACTTCAAACCAGCATCTACTGGAAAACAACACATATGGACCAAATATTGAACTACAGAAGCAATCATCCCAACATCCACAAACGAAGCTGCAATAGAACATTATTTCAATGAGCCACCACACATTGCAGCACAGAAGAAAATCACCTATACAGTGTATTCAAAACGAACAGGCACCCAATGAACACAGTCTGCAGATTTCTCAGCGACAAACCCAAAGAAGCTCCGAAATGACTGCCAGACTACTCCGACCCCTTGGCATCATGGTAGCCCACAAACCCACCAACACACTAGAGCAAGCAGCTAATGAACTTGAAAGACCCTATACAGGCAACAAGCAAAATTAATGTCATTTACAAAATACTGTGCAAGAACTGTAACAAAACACTACATTGGACAAACAGGTAGAAAACTAGCCACCAGGATACATGAACATGAACACAAAACGACATGACCCTCTCTCACTAGTATCCTTACATACAGATAAGGAAGGACACCACTTCGACTGGGACAACACATCTATCCTAGGACAAGCAAACAGAGACTCGCACGAGAATTCCTAGAAGCATGGCATTCCAACCGGAACTCTATCAACAAACACATTGACTTGGACTTCATTTACCACCCCTGAGAAAAGAACAGGAAATGACATCACCATAGGAAGTGACAATGCCTCAGGAGATGACATCACCAACCCAAGGAAATCCAAACATACAAATAGAAAGCAGGAAACATCAGCAGTGCTTTGTCCAGAGGCTCACTGATGTTACCTAGTGTGGTGATGAAATGTCTGAAAATAAACCTTCCAGCTCAGTGAGCAAACCTACATCCAGAATCATGGGAGAATTTAACCTATACTTAAATAATCTAATTTTTCCAGTATTAATTAGTTTTTTAATGATAAATTCATTAAATGTTTTTGGAATAATATCTTACACCAGCATGTTATGGCACCAACCTGACAGCAGGCAATACTTGACCTGATTTTGAAGAAGGGACATGACAACTACTGACCTGTGAAAGTGCACCTGGATAGCAGGAGTCAGTGTGGGGAGATTGGGGATGGAATGCTGTTTGGAGAGTTGGTGGGCCAAATGGCCTCTTCCTGCATTGTAGGGTTTCTATGGGTTGAAAAATGTAGTGCTGGAAAAACACAGCAGGCCAGGCAGCATCCGAGGAGCAGGAGAATCAACGTTTCAGGCATAAGCCCTTCTTCAGGAATGTAGGGTTTCTATGAAAAGTTGCTAATATAATTCCTTTATTCCAAAAGGGAGAGCAGGAACAGAAAATCAGGAAACTACAGGCCAGTTAACTTAATATCCATAAAAGGAAAATGTTAGAAACTATGTTAAAATTGGACATTTGGATGAGTTCAAGGACAGAGGACAGAGCCAAAATGGTTTGTCAAAGGGAGATTATGTTCAAATAATTTACTGGAGTTCTTTGAAGTAACTAGTGCTGTAGATAAAGATGATCCAGTGGATGTATTGTACTTAGATTTCCAGATGACACTTGCTATGATGCCACTTCAAAGATCGTTGTGGAGAATAAAAGCTCATGGTTTTGGGACTAACACATTGGTATGGATAGAAGATTGGTTTGTTAACAGGAAACAATACATGAGGTGTTTGCAGGCTGGCAAGATGTCACGTGCATTGTACCACTGGGGTCAGTGCTGGGGCCTTAATTTTTTTTTTACAGTTTATATAAACAATTTAGATGAAGGGACCAAATGAGGTCTACCCAACTGAAGCAATAACTTATTTGTTCTTTCTTCAGATGCTAACTGACCTTCCTGGCCATCATCCACCAGAGGGATTGGTGTTGAGATAGCCATGAAGGGAGCTAAATTTGCTGATGACACAAAATAGGCAAGTGATCTGTGAAGAGGACACTAGGAGCCGACAAAGGGATAGAGATAGATTAACTGAGTTGGCAATGCTCTGACAAAGGAGTGTAATGTGGGAAAGTGTGAAATTGTCCATTTTGGCACAAGGAAATAAAAAAAAAGAAACATTATCTAAATGGTGAGAGGTTGCAGAGCTCTGGGTGTCCTATTATGTGAATCATTGAAGATTAGTATGCAGGTACAGCCATTAATCAGGAAAGCTAATGAAATGTTATGGTTTATTGTGAGGGGGATCGATTGCAAAAGTAGGAAGGTTATTGCTTCGGTTAGGAGGGCATTGGTGAGATCACATCTGGAGTACCGGTCACCATATTTATTGATGTTAATGTATTGGAAACAATTCAAAGAAGGTTTAATAGACTAATACCCGCAATGAGCAGACTGCGTTATGAAATCTATATCTTCTGGAATTTAGAAGAGTCAGAGGTGACGTAATTGAAATATGCAAGATCCTAAGGGGATTTATTGGGTGGGTGCAGTAAGGATGTTTCCTCTCATGGGAGAATCTAGAACAAGGTATCATAATTTACAAATAAGGGGTCGCTTATTTAAGCGAGAGCATAGAATTTTACAGTACAGATGAGGAAACATTTTCTCTGTTGGAGGATCGTTAGAAATCCTTTCCTGAAAAGGCATTGGATACAGAATCTTTCAGGGAGAAGTAGATTCTTGATTACCAAGGAGATGAAATATATAAGGAATGAAGGGTTAGATTAAAATCAGATCAACCAGTATCTTAAGGAATGGCAGAATAAGCTCAAAAAGGCTGAATGGCCAATTCTTATAAAGAACATGACAGGACGGTACAGGCCCTACGGCCCTCGATGTTATGTTGACCTGTGAAATCAATCTGAAGCCCATCTAACCTACACTATTTCATTATCATCCATGTGTTTATCCAATGAACATTTAAATACCCTTAAAATTGGCAGGTCTACTACTGTTGCAGACAGGGCATTCCATGCTCTTACACTGAGTAAATAACCTACCTCTGACATCTGTCCTTTATCAATCACCCCTCAATTTAAAGCTATGTCCCCTCATGTTAGCCATCACCATTCAAAGAAAAAGGCTCTCACTGTCCACCCTATCTAATCCTCTAATCATGGAGACATATGCTGAAAGGAGGCTTTTTGAGGAAGAAACTAGAACTACATGACAGTTTGATAAGAGGTCTCTGTTTCAAGACAGTTCAGATTTTTTTTTCCTCAGAGGGTCAATAGGAATTATCTTCCCCAGGAGATAATGGAGATGGTAATTTAATTTATTCAAGGCTGAATGGAGTAGATTATTAATAAATAAGAGAGTCAAGGTTTTGGATGTAGGTTTGCTTGCAGAGCTGCAAGGTTCATTTCCAGATGTTTTGTTACCCTACTAGGTAACATCTTCAGTGGGCCTCAGGTGAAGCAATGCTGAAAATTCCTGCTTTCTATTTATATGTTTGGGTTTCTTTGGGTTGGTGCTGTCATTTCCTGTGGTGATGTTATTTCCTGTGATGAAGTCACTTCCTGTTCCTTTTCTCAGGGTGTGGTAGGGGGTCTAACTCGATGTGTTTGTTGAGAGTTCTGGTTGGAATGTTATGCTTCTAGGAATTCTTGTGCGTGTCGTTGTTCCAGTCAAAGTGGTGTCCTTCCTCATCCATATGTGAGGATATGGAGAGAGAGGGTCATATCTTTTTGTGGGTAGTTGGTGTTCATGTATCCTGCTGGCTAGTTTTTTACCTGTTTGTCCAATGTAGTGTTTGGAGGCCCATTGAAGAGGTTATCTAGTAGGGTAACGAAACATCTGGAAATTAACCTTGTAGCTCAGCGAGCAAACCTACATCCAAAACCTCAACCTGAACTACAAATTTTCTTAAAACTCATTAAGGGAGCCAAGGGTTGATGAGGTTTGGGGAAACCAAAGAGGTGGAGTGACCATGATCAGATTAATCAATATTTTACTGAAAGGAAGAATAGCTTGAAGGGCTGCATGAAATGTTCCTGCTGCTAAGTCCAATGTTAGTCCTTGGGTAGGAGAGATAATGTGTGTTAACAAACTGAGGGGAGGGAAGTTACAAGAAATGATACTTACCCATTTCTGTCATATTTTTTGAAGGAAGGAAAAGATGCTAATGGATCATTGAGCTTAAAATACAAAAGAGAAAAAGTTGCATTTAAATTTCTTTAAACAACACAAATCATGCGTTATCCCTTCCAAACCCATGTTGGCAAGTAAGACTAATATAGTTTGAATGCTAAATATGTAAAGTAAAAACAGAAAATACTTGAAATAATTAGGTGTGGCATCTAGAAAGAGAAACACAATGTTTCAGGTCTGCAATCAACATTCTGATGAAAGATCATGACCTAAATCTCAGCCCCACCATATCCCAACCCAACACCCACAAGCATGTCCAGTAGCAGCATTGATTGGATGGCGATCAGGTAGCCTCTTGGCTTTCCCCTCCCCGTCCTAGAACCAAGATGTGTCTTCAAAACAGAAATAAATTTAAAGCAGCTTGCAATCTGGCCTCTCTTGTCACCTGTACTCATAGGAGCTGGAGAAATCTTATTACATCAGTAATTCCTTTTTGGCAGCATTTGGCAATGTGGGACTATTCCCCCAATCCCAACACCAGCCCCTCCCCAAACCCAGCCTCCTCTTCTGTAATGGAGCCAGATCCTGAGTCCTAAACCCCAAGCCCAACAACCTCTAACTGAACTAAATGGCTCTCTGCCCTAAACCCATTATTCATCCCTGGTACTCAACCCCACAGCTGTCCCATTGAACCTCAACATCTAAGCTTGTAAATCCACTCCCTAAGTCCCTCACCATCCCTCAAACCCTAACTGTTTATCCCAAACAACAGCTGCTATCCATCTGCTCACCCCTCAGCCCATCTCTTTGAATATCAAGTGTCTTCCCTTACACAGCAACCCCTCAGACGTTTTTCTTGAAACTCCGCCTCCCCCAGAACCACCCCCCCTCCCCCCAGCACACACAATCCTATCTTGCTCAAACCTCCCCAGCTCTCACTCCATTCCTTCCTCCACCAGAGGGTCTGCAGGCAGTCCCTCCTTCAGCCTGCACATGCCCTCACTTGTTCCCTATCACATCCCTAAACTATTTTACCTTGTTTGCCGTTTCAACTTTTGCACAGACAGCATCCATTGCTGCTCTCTCCTCCAGTCTTCTTTGCTTCTTCTCCTTGGCTTTAGATGACTTTCTCTAGAAAAATCAATATCCAGAACTCAAATCATTTCTCAGGAAAGCAGATATCTATCTATCAACCAATCAACCAACCAGTCAGTCAGTCAGAACCAACAACCCGCATTAGCAGTAAGTGCCTGAGACATCTATGTAGATCGACATCATATTTCTTACCTCTGCAAATAACGCTTCAACAAACTCCTAGCACAGTCTCCCCTTTCTCACTACACCCTCTTCCTTTTCTGACAGAGGATGCAAAACTCCCCCCCCTCAATATTCCCCCTTCGCTGCCATCCCCTCCCACCAAACTTCCCCCCCCAAATCTTTCCCCCCTCCGCGGCCACCCCAATATTCTCCTCTCCGTGACCCTCCCTTTCTTTCTTTCATTCTCCTCCACGTCTTCGCTCACACCCTTTCTTTCTCATCCCTCTTTCCCTCACCCCCATGTTTTTCCGGACGGCGCTGTTCACAACCAGACGGAAATCAAGTTTTGCTCCTTCCGGTCCGTCCGTTTACACCTTCCGCTCGGTCCCAGGAGCAGCTGGGAGCTGAGGATTCGCTAAGTCGGACATTGGCAGGTAATTGTGTAAATTGGAGCATTCGGTCACCACTTGGCAGCTTCAGGAGACTCTGGAGTCAGTCTTTCACTGAGCTGAAGGACTCTTCGTCCTGAATGATCCACACCTTCTGGCTGGTTAGCTTTGAATGTCGGATCGAGCTTTGCTGACGTTGCCCCCATGAATTTTCAGTGCAGAAACAGACCAATCCGCCCACTAGCTCTGGTGGTTCTGCCCCATAGCAGCTCCCCAACACCCTCTCATCTGTGTAACCAGCGTCTCCCTTTAAAGAGTACGACACGATTCACTTTGTATCCTCTTTATAGGAGCGAGTTCCACATTCTGCTCTTTAGACGAAGAAGTTTCTCCTCAGTTCCCTCCCACCCCCATTTGATCTAATCGTGACTGCTTCCCATCCCGTCCTGGTTCCTTCCTCACTTTCTTGGTTATAAAAAGCCTTTCATAACTTCAAAGATTTATTTGTGACCATTCTTCAGCTGGGAAAGGAGAGACAACTTCTCCACACTCCCACCCCACAGATGTACTTCACACATGACATTTGTAAAAATACATTATAAAACATTTTAGCTTGGAATGTACAGAGTGCAATGAGATTCAACCAATCTGTAGAGCATGCTCCATCACTTAGGTGATGATCTTAAATAAAACAAAGAACTGAGGATGCTGGAGATCTGAAACAAAAACAGAAATTGCTTTTGAAATTCAGCTGGTCTGGCAGCATCTGTGGGAGGAAAGAAAGCAGTTAACGTTTCGATTCTTAGCAACTAAGGATTTTTCCTCGGGTACTGGAGTTCAAAACTATAGTGAATATTTTTAAAGTGAGAGAAGAAAGATTTAGAGACAACTTTTTCACATAGAGGGTGGAGCATATGTGGAATGAACTGCCAGAGGAAGTTGTACATACAAGTACAGTTACAACATTTAGAAGACATTTGGACAGGTATTTCATTAGGAAAGGGTCAGCTATGGGGCAATAAAATATGAAGCTGGAAAAAGCACAGCAGGTCAAGCAGCATCAGAGGAGTAGGAGAGTCGATGTTTCAGGCAGGACCTTTCATCAGGACTTCATCATGATGTTGCTTGACCTGCTGTGCTTTTTCCAGCTCCATGTTTTATCAATTGTCTTCCCAGCATCTGCAGTCCTCACTATCTCCAAGGTTTGGATATGGGCCAAACACAGTCAAATGTGACTAATTTAGTTTGGGAAACTTGGTCAGCATGAACAAGTTGGACCAAAGGGTCAGTTTTCATGCTGAATGACTATGGGAAATGGGCAGATATGTGGAGATGGACCCCAGAGAGAGCGTGAAAGAGATACTTGAAAGTGGTAGGCAGATGAGGGGATTAGAGTATCGATAGTATGTCAGAGAAGCTGAATAAGGGATAACGAGAACTGACAGAAAGGAAATAATGGATAGGCTGTGATGAAAGCAACCCATGTAAAGACAGAATAAATGTGTGGGGCTGGGCAAAAAACATATAAGGACATGTAAGTTCTTGACTTCAATGTTGAGTCCCAGACGCTGCAGGGAACCCAACTGGAAAATGAGATACTGTTTTCGAACTTGCAATGACGATCACTGGAACATTGCAGCATGCCTGCAACAGAAATGTTGGCTTGGGAACACAATGGTGTGTTGAAGTGGTATTTAACTGGAAGTTTGAAGTCATTTTTGCAGACAGAATGTAGGTGTTCTACAAAGTTATCACCCAGTCTTTATTCTGTCTCTGCAGAGTAGAGGAGACCTCGTTATCAACAGTGAATACAGTAGATTAGATTGAATGAAGTGCAGTAAATCTCTGCTGCGCCTGGAAGGTATGTCTGGGATAGTGAAGAGGGGAGAGGCAAATTGGCAAGTTATACCTTCTGCAATTGCATAAGAAAGTTCTCTGGGGATGTGCGGAGGTGTTGGGAATGGAGGAATATTGGACTAGGATATCCTGGAGGGAACAGTCCCTGCAGAATGCTGACATAGGAGGGGAAGGAAATACATGTCAGGTTGCAAAATCCTGCTGGAGGTGGTGGAAATGGCAGCTTATAAACCTTTAAATGTGAAAGCTATTGTTGTAGGAGGGGAGAGAAGGTATGGGAGTTGAAATACATGAGATGGGTTGACCCAGATCCATTACAGCCAACCCTTCTCTGCTACTGTCAGCTCTCATTATCATTTATTCCCTCTGTTCTAGCCTGTGATCAATAATCCCTTTGTCTGCCTATCCCTTTCACATCTCTATCTCTCTGGGCTCCATCTCCAAGTATCCGCTCACCTCTCTTCCCACGGCACGGTGACTCAGTGGTTAACACTGCTGCCTCACAGCACCAGGGACCCGGGTTCAATTCCCACCTCGGGCAACTGTCTGTGTCAAGATTGCACATTCTCCCTGTGTCTGCGTAGGTTTCCTCCGGGTGTTCCCGGTTTCCTCCCACAGTCCAAAGATGTGCAGGGTAGGTGAATTGGCTAAGCTAAATTTCCCATAGTGTTAGGGGTAAATGTAGGGGAATGTGTCTGGGTGGGTTGCTCTTTGGAGGGTCTGTGTGAACTTGTTGGCCCGAAGGGCCGGCTTCCATACTGTAGGGAATCTAATCTAATCATTCCCTCAACCTCATCTTCAGTATAAATACACCATTTTCCTCACTGCTCTCAGTTCTGATGAAAAATCACTGGACTCAGAACGTTAACTCTGCTTTCTTCTCATAGCTGCTGCCAGACCTACTGAAGCAGCAGTTTCTGCTTTTGTTTGTAATACACTCCTGGTATTTACAATAGACATTACATGAGAATGCTTATCTAGCCTGTTTATCCATGCAATTTTAAAAATCTTTTCCAGTGCTTCTGTAGCTCTTTTGTTAAAAGGTGACCAGAGCTGTGCATAGTATAGCATTCCAATTGTGCTCTAATAAGCTGAGTATAACGTACCAACTTTTCATTTCTATCCATCCAGAAATTAGCCACAGTGTTTGTGTTCTTTTCCTTTAATGAATTCAAATTCCTACATCATTCTCAAATTTAGAAACTATTTTTGATTCAGAAGTCTAAATCATTAATATGTATTGTAAACAATAATGGTCTTGTGGGAGTCAGCTGTAATTCTGAATAGGTACCTTCTACCTCTACATTGCTTGCTATCTTTTCTGCTACTTGTCACAATTTCACATGCTTCAACCTTGTTCATTTGTCTTAATTATGTGGCAACCAAGAATGTGCATCACCATTTAATGAGATCACAGTTGATCAGTAACTTGATCCCATATCCCCATCATTGCCCCATACTTTTGGTAAACAAAAATCTGTCAATCTACATTTTCAGTTTTGATGGCTTTTTGGAAACACAGATTACCTTTATTGTATTACCCTTGTCTACCCTTTGTTACCACTTCAAAGAGTTCAGTAAGGTTGAACAAATGAGACCTGACATTTTGAAAACTTTTTTGGATACTTCCCTGATTTTTTCTTTAGCAGGGATTTCATTATTTTCCCCACCATCAATATTTAAGCTGCTTGATAGTTCCTATATTATGCACTATATCCCTTCTTAAGACCATAAGACATGGGAGTGGAAGTAAGGCCATTCGGCCCCATCAAGTCCACTCCGCCATTCAATCATTGTTGATGGGCATTTCAGCTCTACTTACCCGCATTCTCCCCATAGCCCTTAATTCCTTGCGACATCAAGAATTTATCAGTCTCTGCCTTGAAGATATTTAGCGTCCCGGCCTCCGCTGGGCTCTACGGCAATGAATCCCACAGGCCCATCACTCTCTGGCTGAAGAAATGTCTCCGCATTTCTGTTCTGAATTGACCCCCTCTAATTCTAAGGCTGTGTCCACGGGTCCTAGTCTCTTTGCCTAACGGAAACAATTTCCTAGCATCCACCCTTTCCAAGCCATGTATTATCTTGTATGTTTCTATTAGATCTCCCCTTAATCTTCTAAACTCCAATGAATACAATCCCAGGATCCTCAGCCGTTCCTCGTATGTTAGACCTACCATTCCAGGGATCAACCGTGTGAATCTCCGCTGGACACGCTCCAGTGCCAGTATGTCTTTCCTGAGGGTTGGGGACCAAAACTGAACATAGTACTCCAAATGTTCAGGTACCTCTGGGGCCTAACCAGAGCTTTATAAAGTCTCAGTAGCACAACGGTGCTTTTATATTCCAATCCTCTTGAGATAAATGACAACATTGCATTCGCTTTCTTAATCATGAACTCAACATGCATGTTGATCTTTAGAGAATCCTCGACTAGCACTCCCAGATCCCTTTGTACTTTGAATTTATGAATTTTCTCACCGTTTAAAAAGTAGTCCATGCTTTTATCCTTTTTTCCAAAGTGCAAGACCTCGCATTTGCTCACATTGAATTCCATCAGCCATTTCCGGGACCACTCTCCCAAACTGTCTAGAACCTTCTGAGTATCCCCATTTCCTCAGTACTACCTGCCTGTCCACCTAACTTTGTATCATCGGCAAACTTCGCTAGAATGTCCCCACTCCCTTCATCCAGATCATTAATATATAACGTGAACAGCTGCGGCCCCAACGCTGAATCCTGGGGGACACCGCTTGTCACCGACTGTCATTCTGAAAAAGAATCTTTTATCCCAACTCTCTGCCTTCTGTCAGACAGCCAATCTTCAATCCATACCAGTAGCTCACCTCGAACACCATGGGCCCTCACCTTGTTCAGCAGCCTCCCGTGTGGCACCTTATCAAAGGCCTTTTGGAAGTCTAGATAGACCACATCCACTGGGTTTCCCTGGTCTAACCTACTTGTCACCTCGTCAAAGAATTCCAACAGGTTTGTCAGGCACGACCTCCCCTTACTAAATCCATGTTGACTTGTTCTAATCCGACTCTGCTCTTCCAAGAATTTAGAAACCTCATCCTTAATGATGGATTCTAGAATTTTGTTGACAACCGAGGTTAGGCTAATTGGCCTACAATTTTCCATCTTTTGTCTTGATCCTTTCTTAAACAAGGCGGTTACAATAGCGATCTTCCCTGACTCCAGTGACTTTTGAAAGATCCCAACCAACGCCTCTGCTATTTCCTCAGCCACCTCCCTCAGAACTCTAGGATGTATCCCATCGGGGCCAGGAGATTTATCAATTTTAAGACCTTTTAGCTTTTCGAGCACTTTCTCTTTTGTAATGGAAATCATACTCAACTCAGTCCCCTGATATTACTCATGTCTTCCACTGTGAAGATTGACGCAAAATACTTGTTAGGTTCTCCTGCTATTTCCTTATCTCCCATTACTGGGCTTCCAGCATCAGTTTGAAGTGGCCCGATGTCTACTTTTGCCTGTCGTTTGTTTCTTATATATTGAAAGCAACTTTTACTATCATTCCTAATATTACTGGCTAGCCTACCTTTGTATTTGATCCTCTCCTTCCTTATTCTCTCTTTGTTATCCTCTGTTTGTTTTTGTAGCCTTCCCAATCTTCTGATTTCCCACTGCTCTTGGCCACTTTATAGGATCTCTCTTTTTCTTTAATACATTTCCTGACTTCCTTTGTCAGCCATGGCTGTTTAATCCCTCCCTAGATAATCTTTCTTTTCTTGGGGATGAACCTCTGTACAGTGTCCTCAATTATACCCACAAACTCCTGCCATTTTTGCTCTACTGTCTTCCCCGCTAGGCTCTGCTTTCAGTCTATTTTCGTCAGTTCCTCTCTCATGCCCTCATGATTACCTTTATTTAACTGTAACATCATTACATCCGATTTTGCCTTCTCTCTTTCAAACTGCAGACTAAACTCTACCATATTATGATCGCTGCTTCCTAAGTGTTCCCTTACTTTAAGATTCTTTATAAAGACTGGTTCATTACATAGCACTAGGTCCAGAATAGCCTGCTCCCTTGTGGGCTCCATGACAAGCTATTCCAAAAAGCCATCCTGTAAGCATTCCATGAATTCCCTTTCTTTGGATCCACTGGCAACATTATTTACCCAGTCCATCTGCATATTGAAGTCTCCCATGATCACCCTAACCCTAACTCTCTCCCTCCCGGATGTGCCGCAGTGTTTGAAGCTCAGATTCCAGATCATCAACTCTGATCCGGAGTTCTTCCAGCAACCAACACTTGCTGCAGATGCGGTCACTGCCATTCACAATGGGATCAGCCAGCTCCCACATCATACAGCTACAGCACATCATCTGCCCAGTCATCTCTGCTTAGTCAATTATTTTATTACTTTGTACAGGTTTGAGTTAAAATACTTTCTGATACCTCTCTGCTATAGTCTTTTTCTAAAAAAACAATTAATAGATAAACAAAAAAAGTAAATTTTTAACCAGTCACTGATAAAGAAATAGAAAATCCTTACCTTAAAAGACCAGAGTACTTATTAAATATGTTGTTATCTATCTATCTCTATACTGCAACCTTCTCTGTATGTAATATTGCTTCTATATTTCTTCTTGAGATAATTTTAAAATTCATATATTTCAATCTGTTGAGACCAAGGGCATTATCTTCTTTGATTTCTTTAATAGTTTTGCTATTTTAAGTAGTTATATCATGCCTAATCTCATGTCCTGATATCTGATCCTGCTGAACCATCTTTTAAAAATTAAAAAAAAACTCTTTTATAGTTAGCAAGTGTTATAGGAAAGATAGACATTTGTCGTCCGCTCCTATTTCCCAAATTGCTCCTGAGGAGATGGTACTGATCTACTTTACTGAACCACTTGCAATCTTTTGGGTGTTGATGCACACTCAGTGCTGTTAGGGAGGGAGTTTCAGAATTTTCACGCAGTGATAATGAATATAGCTGACATTCTAGTTCCCCAAATGTTGATACAGTTCCAAGTCAGGGTGGTGTGTGTCTCAGAGGGAAACATGCATGGTATTCCCATGTAATTGTTGTCTGTTGTCCTTGTCCTTCTCGGTGATTGACATCGCATCGCCTGTAAGTTGCTGTTGAAAGCAGCCTTGGTGATTTACTGCAATTTATCTTGTAAATGGTTCTTATTGATGCCACTGTACTCTGATAGTGAAGGAAGTGCATGTTAAAGATGGTAAATGATTGCCAATTAAATGGGCTGTCTTGTCCTGCATGATGCTGAGCTTCTTGATTGTAATAGGAATTACAGTCATCTGGCAAGTGGAAGAGTATTCCTTGCTTCGTGAGATGTAGATGGTGGACAGAATGAGACGTCAGTTACTTTCTGCAGAATTCTTAATCTCTAGCATCCTCTTTTAACCACAGTATTTAACTGGCTGGTTCAGTTTCTGATCAGTGATACCCCTTTTGAATATAGATGCAAGGGCGTGTATCAATTGTAATGCAGGTAAAATATTAAGAGCTAATGGTGAGACTCTCTATTATTGCACTTGTGTGTCATGAATATTACTTTCTAGGTGACAGTCCAATTCTGGACATTGTCCGAGCCTTGATACTTTTGAACACAGACTGCTTGGATATCTGAGAAGTTGTGAATGGTGCTGAATTTGTGCCATAATAAGATGATGAGCAGCATTCTGAAAGTTTGTGATTTAAATAAATCTGTTGGACCATAACCTGTTGTCGTGTGACTGCTGACTTTGTCCTTTCCCAAACGGCATGAATGAAACAGATGGGTTTTCCTGACAGTCAACAGCAGTTTCATGTTCACCATGGACTTTTTATTCCAGATTTTTAGTGAATTCAAATACTACAATCTGTTGTAGGGGAATTTGAACCCGAATCCCCACAACGTAACCTGTGTCTCTGCATTAATACAAAAACAGAAATTGCTAGAAAACCTCAGTAAGCTATCTTTGTACTGAAAAAGGGTCGCTGGACCTGAAAGGTTGGGTCTGTTTTTTTCTCCATAGATGCTGCCAGATCGACTGAGGTACTCCTGACATTTCTGATTCTGTTTCACATTTCCAGCATCTGCAGTTCTCTGGAAGTCTGAAACATAAAACAGAAATCTTTTTGTTCTCTAGATTAATAAATTAGCAATAGTGCCACAAGGAAATCAAAGTTGTGATGAGGCTGCAGAGAGGTTTCAAGGAGTTTTGGATAAGGTCAGTGAGTGGACAGGAATATGGCAAATGGAATATAATGTGGTAAAAGGTGAGGTTATCAACTTTGGTAGAGAAAACTGAAATGCAATGTATTTTTTAAATAAGTATTTAGGAAGTATGGATGTCTAAAGGGGCTTGTCTTTAATGAGTCACGAAAGCTAACATGCAGGTGCAGGAAACAATTAGGAAGACACAAAGGTATATTGGCCTGCATCACAATGTTATTTGAGTATAGAAGTAAAAGTATCTTACTACAATTACAAGGTGAGACTGCTTCTGAGTATTGTGTACTATTCTAGTCTCCTTGCCTAAGGAAAGATATCCTGTGTTTCCTTGGGATGATGGTACTGTCCTGTTAAGGAACTTGCACCTGTACACTCTGGTGTTTTGAGAAACAAGGCAGTCTCTTAGAAATTTACAAAGTTCTTGACAGAGATTGACAGAGTAAATGCAGAAATAATATTTTCCCTGGCTGTGGTATCTAGACAGGGGATAGTGCTATAGTAAGGGGATAGACCATTTATGAGTGAGATGAGTGGGACCAACTTCGCTCAGAGGGTGATAAATCTTTGGAATTCTTTTTCTTGGCGGGCTGTGGAAGCTCCATCATTTGGTGATTTCAAGACAGAGATTGATAGATTTGTAGTTACTCATGATTTCAAGGGATATAGGAATCCCATGAGAATGTAGCATCAAGGTAGACAATAAGTCATGATTTTGAATGGCTCAGCAGGTTTGAGGAGTTGACAGGCTTGATTCTGCTCCTGTGTTGCTGAAAACATTAACCTCTGGTGGCTATAGCACAACAGGAAGCAGTTTCATACAGGAACCTAGTTGGCACATCACCTGTTTCTCATCAAGATATTTGGTTTAGGTTTGTTTCAGAAATGGCAGAATGTTCTCAAATGCATAGCAATCAATGCCTAGAGTTTAGGCTTATGTAAGTGGATGCCCCAACGCAAAAGGTTCAGTAAACTCATGGATGGTCCCTGGAGCATAGAAAGCTGAGGGTGACCTTATAGAGGTTTATAAAATCATGGGAGGCATGGATAGGTAAAAAAGATAAGGTCTTTTCCCTGGGGTGGAAGAATCTAGAACTAGAGGGCATAGGTTTAGGTAAGAGGAGAAAGATTTAAAAGGTAACTAAGAGGCAAAGTTTTCTTGTGAAGTGTGGTGCATGTATGGAATGAGCTGCCAGAAGAAGTTGTGAACGCTGGAACAATTACAACATTTAAAAGACATCTGGAAGGGTATATGAATAGGAAGGGTTTAGAGAGATATGGGTCAAGTGCTGGTACAGGATTCTGGGTAATCCAAGATGGAGGACGGGAAAAATTTCTGGCTGTAACCGTAGCTCCTTTTTTGAGGTATTTTATGGTTTCGAGGTGATTTCCTCTAATTCCAGGAGCAGCAATTACTGTTTTATATGCTGTTGCATTGCTTTGGAACTTTGGAGAAAAAAATAGTCAAAACAACAGCACTTTTAAAAGGGCGAAGAACAAACAAAGGAAGCACATGGTGAGGTCAGTGCAGGAGAGAGAAAGAAACTCGCATTGCTAACTGACAGAGTTAGCAGTTCCTGCCTTTGCTGTTGAATTAATGTATCGCTGGACATCAGACTATGTCGGGAAAATGAAAAAACTGTGAAATTCACAACTGATCTTGGAGGAACCTGTCTGTGCGAGGTCACAGCACAAAAGTAGATAAGTCTATAGTAGTAAGTAAAGTGGGATCTTTCTTGATTATATGTTTTATTGAGCTATGTCTCTTGATAAAAGTTAAAATATAAGCCATAAGTATTAATTTAATCTGGAGCAGTGTTTTGTAGAGGAATAAAACAGTGCTATTTTCTGGGTATGTAGATTGAAAGAAGCAAAAATGGGCATTACTAGATTAGATTAGATTCCCTACAGTATGGAAACAGACCCTTGGGCCCAATCAGTCCATACCGACCCTCCGAAGAGTAACCCACCCAGACCCATTTCCCCTCTGACTAATGCATCTAACACAATGGGTAATTTGGCATGGCTAATTCACCTGATTTGCACATCTTTGGATTGTGGGAGGAAATCGGAACACCCGGAGAAAACCCATGCAGACTCGGGGAAACGCCCGAGGCTGGAATCAAACCTGGGACCCTAGTGCTATGAGGCAGCAGTGCTAACCACTGAGCCACTGTGCCGCCCACATTGATATGCTCTTCTTGTTGGATGTGGGAGTTTAGGGAGAGTTTACGGGTTACTGAGTTTACAGATTATCTGCAATGAATGTTGTTGGTTGCGAATCCTATCAGATCGAATGGATCAGTTGGAGAGGCTGTTAGAGGCAATGAGGAATTTACAAGAGCAAGGGGAATTGATGGATGACAGGGAGGGGGGGAGGGTGGATGTCTTAGATACAGTCACATAGATGGGTTAACTCCAGGAAAGGTAAGCGAGGTAGGTAGGTGGTGCAGGATCTTCTGTGGCTATCCCCATTTCAAACAATATGCTGTTCTGGAAAGCAATTGATTGTGTTAGGGTACTCTCTAGTGCAAGGTACAGACAGACGTTTCTGTGGCCAGCAGCAAAAACCCTGCATGATGTGTTGCTTCCCTGGTGCCAGGATCAAGGATGTCTCAGAGATGGTGCAGAATGTTCTCAAGGGTGAGAGGGACCAGCAGGAGGTCATTGTACACATTGGAACCAACGACATAGGAAGGGAATAGATTGAGATTCTGAAAGGTGATTACAGAGAGTTAGACAGGAATTTAAAAAGGAGGTTCTCGAGAATAGTAATATCTGGATTACTCCTGATGCTACAAGCTACTGAGGGCAGAAATAAAAAGATAGAGCAGATGAATGCATGGCTGAGGAGCTGGTATACGGGAGAAGAATTCACATTTTTGGATCATTAAAAGCTTTTTTTGGGGTAGAAGTGACCTGTACAAGAAGGACAGATTGCACCTAAATTGGAAGGGAACTAATATACTGGCAGGGAGATTTGGGAGAGCTGCATGAGAGGATTTAAACTAGTAAGATGGGAGTGGGTGGGACCCAGGGAGATAGTGAGGAAAGATTTTAGTCTGAGACTGGTATAGTTGAGAACAAAGGTGAGTCAAATAGGGCAGGTAGGGACAAAGCAGAGAATAAGGTAGGACTGATAAATTAAAGTGCATTTATTTCAATGCAAGAGGCCTTACAGGGAAGGCAGATGAACTCAGGGCACGGTTAGGAACATGGGACTGGGATATCATAGCAGTTACAGAAGCATGGCTCAGGGATGGACAGGACTGGCAGCGTAATGTTCCAGGGTACAAATGTTACTGGAAGGAGAGAAAGTGAGGTAAGAGAGGAGGGGGAGTGGCATTTTTGATAAGGGATAGCATTACAGCTGTACTGAGGGAAGATATTCCCAGAAGTACATCCAAGGAAGTTATTTGGGTGGAACTGAGAAATATGAAAGGGATGATCACCTTATTGGGATTGTATTATAGACTTCCTAATAATCAGAGGAAAATTGAGAAACAATCTTGTAAGGAGATCTCAGCTATCTGTAAAAATAATAGGGTGGTTATGGTAGGGGATTTTAACTTTCCAAACATAGACTGGGACTGCCATAGTGTTAAGGGTTTAGATGGAGAGGAATTTGTTCAGTGTATACAAGAAAATTTTCTGGTTCAGTATGTGGATGTACCTAAAACTTGACCTACTCTAGGGAAATAAGGGAGGGCAGGTGACTGAGGTATCAGTGGGGTAGCACTTTGGGGCCAGCAACCATAATTCTATTAGTTTTAAAATAGGAAAAGGATAGACCAGATCTAAAAGTCCTAAACTGGAGGAAGGCCAATTTTGATATTATTAAGCAAGAACTTTCAAAAGCTGATTGGGGGCAGATGTTCGCAGGTAGAGATGGCTGGAAAATGGGAAGCCTTCAGAAATGAGATAACGAAAGTCCAGAGAAAGTATATTTCAGTTAGGGTGAAAGGAAAGGCTGGGAGGTATAGGGAATGCTGGATGACTAAAGAAATTGAGTGTTTGGTTAAGAAAAAGAAGGAAGCATATGTCAGGTATTGACAGGAGAGATCGAGTGAATCCTTAGAAGAGTATAAAGGCAGTAGGAGTGTTCTGAAGAGAGAAATCAGGAGGGCAAAAAGGGGACATGAAATAGCTTTGGCAAATAGAGTTAAGGAGAATTGAAAGGGTTTTTACAAATACATTAAGGACAAAAGGGTAACTATGTAGAGAATATGGCCCCTCAAAGATCAGCAAGTCGGCCTTTGTGTGGAGCTGCAGGAGATGGGGCAGATACAAAACAAGTATTTCGCATCTATATTTACGATGGAAAAGGACATGGAAGATGTAGAATGTAGGAAAATAGATGGTGACATCTTGAAAAATGTCCATATTACAGAGGAGGAAGTGCTGAATGTCTTGAAACACATAAAGTTGGATACATCCCCAGGACCTGATCAGGAGTACCCTAGAATTCTGTGGGAAGCTAGGGAAGTGATTGCTGGGCCTCTTGCTGAGATGTTTGTATCATGATAGTCACAGGTGAGGTTTGGGAAGACTGGAAGTTGGCTAACGTGGTGCCATTGTTTAAGAAAGGTGGTAAGGACAAGCTAGGGAACTATAGACCAGTGAGCCTAATGTCGGTAGTGGGCATGTTGTTGGAGGGAATCCTGAGGGATAGGATGTACATGTATTTGGAAAGGCACGGACTGATTAGGAATAGTCAACATTGCTTTGTGCGTGGGAAATCATGTCTCACAAACTTGATTGAGTTTTTTGAAGAAGTAACAAAGAGGATTGATGAGGGCAGAGCGGTAGATAGTGATCTATATGGACTTCAGTAAGGCGTTTGACAAGGTTCCACATGAGAGACTGATTAGCAAGGTTGGATGGCATGGAATAAAGGGAGAACTAGCCATTTGGATACAGAACTGGCTCAAAGGTAGAAGGCAGAGGGTGGTGGTGGAAGGTTGTTTTTCAGACTGGAGGCATGTGACCAGTGGAGTGCCACAAGGATCGGTGCTGGGTTCTCTACTTTTTGTCATTTACATAAATGATTTGGATGCGAGCGTAAGAGGTACAGTTAGTAAGTTTGCAGATGACACCAAAATTGGAGGTGTAGTGGACAGCGAAGAGGGTTACCTCAGATTACAACAAGATCTGGACCAGTTGGGCCAATGGGCTGAGAAGTGGCAGATGGAGTTTAATTCAGATAAATGCGAGGTGCTGCAGTTTGGGAAAACAAATCTTAGCAGGACTTATACACTCAATAGTAAGGTCCTAGGCAGTGTTGCTGAACAAAGAGATCTTGGAGTGTGGGTTCATAGCTCCTTGAAAGTGGAGTTGCGGGTAGATAGGATAGTGAAGAAGGTATTTGGTATGCTTTGTTTTATTGGTCAGAGTATTGAGTACAGGAGTTGGGAGGTCATGTTGCAGCTGTACAGGACATTGGTTAGGCCTCTGTTGGAATATTGTGTGCAATTCTAGTGACTTTCCTATCGGAAAGATGTTGTGAAACTTGAAAGGGTTCAGAAAAATTTACAAGTATGTTGCCAGGGTTGGAGGATTTGAGCAATAGGGAGAGGCTGAACAGGCTGGGGCTGTTTTCCCTGGACCGTTGGAGGCTGAGAGGTGACCTTATAGAGGTTTACAAAATTATGAAGGGCATGGTTAGGGTAAATAGACAGAGTCTTTTCCCTGGGTTCGGGGAGTCCAAAACTCGAGGGCATAGGTTTAGGGTGAGAGGGGAAAGATATAAAAGAGACCTACTGGGCACCTTTTTCACACAGAGGGTGATACATGTATGCAACAACCTGCCAGAGGAAGTGGTTGAGGCTGGTACAATTGCAACATTTAAAAGGCATTTGGATGAGTATATGAATAGGAAGGGTTTGGAGGGATATGGGCCGGGTGCTGGCAGGTGGGACTAGATTGGGTTAGGATATTTGGTCGGCATAAACGGGTTGGACTGAAGGGTCTGTTCCCATGCTGTACACCTCTATGACTCTATGACAAGTATTGACTAGGGATTGTGAACATGGCTTTATGCATGGGAAACCATGTCTCACAAACTTGATTGAATTTTTTAAGGAAGTAACAAAGAGGATTGATGAGGGCAGAACGGTAGACATGATCTGTTTGGACTTCAGTAAGGTGTTCAACAAGGTTCCCCATGGGACGCTGGTGAGCAAGGCTACATCTCATGGAATACAGGGAGAACTAGCCATTTGGATACAGAACTGGCTCAAAGGTAGAATACAGAGGGTGGTGATGGGGGGTTGCTTTTCAGACTGGAGGCCTGTGACCAATAGAGTGCCACAAGGATCGGTGCTGGGCCTTCTACTTTTGGACATTTACATAAATAATTTGGATGTGAGCATAAGAGGTACAGTTAGTAAGTTTGCAAATGACACCAAAATTGGAGGTGTAGTGGACAGCGAAGAAGGTTCCTCCGATTACAACGGGATCTTGATCGGATGGGCCAGTAGGCTGAGAAATGGCAGATAGAGTTTAATTTAGTTAAATGTGAGGTGCTGCATTTTGGGTATGCAAACCTTAGCAGGACTTGTACAGTTAATGGTAAGGTCTTGGGGAGTGTTGCTGAACAAAGAGATCTTGGAGTGCAGGTTCATAGCTCCTTGAAAGTGGAGTCGCAGGTGGATAGGATAGTGAAGAAGGCGTTTTGTATGCTTTCTTTTATTGGTCAGAGTATTGAGTGCAGGAGTTGGGAGGTCATGTTGCGGCTGTACAGGACATTGGTTAGCCACTGTTGGAATATTGCGTGCAATTCTGGTCTCCTTCCTATCGGAAAGATGTTTTTTAAACTTGATAGATTCAGAAAAATTTACAAGGATGTTGCCAGGGTTGGAGGATTTGAGCTACAGGGAGAGGCTGAACAGGCTGGGGCTGTTTTCTCTGGAGCGTCGGAAGCTGAGGGGTGACCTTATAGAGGTTTATAAAATTATGAACAGCATGGATAGGATAAATTGACAAAGTCTTTTCCCTGGGGTCGGGGAGTCCAGAACTAGAGGGCATAAGTTTAGGGTGAGAGAGGACAGATATAAAAGAGACCTACGGAGCAACTTTTTCACTCAGGGGATGATACGTTTATGGAATGAGCTGCCAGAGGATGTGGTGGAGGCTAGTACAATTGCAACATTTAAGAGGCATTTGGATGGGTATATGAATAGAAGGGGTTGGAGGGATATGGGCCAGGTGTTGGCAGGTGGGACTAGATTAGGTTAGGATATCTGGTCAGCATGGATGAGGTGGGCCGAATGCTCTGTTTCTGTGCTGTACATCTCTATGATTCTGGATATAGGTTTGCTCGCTGAGCTGGAAGGTTCATTTCCAGACATTTCATCACCCTACTAGGTAACATCTTCATTGGGCCTCAGACGAAGCACTGCTGATAATTTCTGCTTTCTATTTATATGTTTGGGTTTCATCAAACCCAAATGAACCTTCCAGCTCAGCAAGCAAACCTACATCCAGAACCTCAATCCAAGCTACAAACCTTCTCAAAAAAAATCTCAGACTCTAAATAGGACTAGATTAATTTAGGATATCTGGTCAGCATAAACGAGTTGGACCAAAAAGTCTGTTTCCGTGTTGTACATCTCTATGTCAGTTACTTAGTCCAATGATACTTCCTGGGAACCAACTTTATTTTCCAACACTCAGGCCATCCTTATCTCACTCACTGAGTTATTGCACCTGCATTTGAAGGTCAGTTAAGATGGTCAGTAATGTCTTATCTTGTTGAGTTATTTTTATGCTTTAAAGGGCACATTGTCTGCTAATCTTTATTGAACCAGACTGCGGTAAGTACTTATGCAGCTATTGCAGAATTAGCAGTGAGTAACTTAAAAGCCATTTTATGCAGCTTTCGCAGAATTGTCAGTTTGCAGCCTAGAAGCCATTTTGTCATGTTATTTGCATCGAGAAGCCATCTTGTTGCCACCTAAGTTATTAAGAGCATCTGTTAAATGGTTGCCCCTGACAGCAACTAGTCCCCTCAACCTGTATTCAGGTTTCAAATCCTCACCTCCTCATCCCCATCCAAACCCCTCACCTCCCTATCCCCATCCCCATTCAAACCCCTCACTTCCCCATCACCATCCAAACCTATTGCCTCTCCATCACCATCACCTTCCAAACCCGTCACCTCCCCATCACTATCCAAGCCCCTCACCTTCCCATCACCATCAAAACTCATCACCTTCCATCACCATCTAAACCCCTCACCTCCCCGTCACTATCCAAACCTCTCACCTCCCCATCACCATCCAAACCCATCACCTCCACATCACTATGCAAACCCATTGCCTCCCCATCACCATCCAAATCCATCACCTCACTGATACCATCCAAACCCATCAAATCTCCAACACCATTCAAACCCACCACTACCCTGACACTATCCAAACCCAAACACATCAAAAACACAAAGGATATAATAGGTGTAGGGCTAACCAAGGGACTAAGAGAGTCAGGAACTTTAAATCATTAACATTAGAAATATTAGAAAAATGTAAGGGATTAAAAGCTGACAAGTCCCCATGCCAGAATGGCCAACATCCTAAGGTTAAAAAAGAGGTAGCTGCAGAGAGATACTGCTCATTTTCCAAAATTTCTCAGATTCTTGAGCGGTCCCAGTGACTGGAATTTAGCAAATGTAACATGCCTATTCAGAAAGGGAAGAAAGAGAGAAAACAAGGACTGACAGGGCAGTTAATCTGATAGCATGTTATCAGGAAACTGCTTATGGTCATTTGATAAGATGCCATTTTTTAGATTAGATTACTTACAGTGTGGAAACAGGCCCTTCAGCCCAACAAGTCCACACTGACCTGCCGAAGCGCAAACCACCAATTCCCCTACATTTACCCCTTCACCTAACACTATAGGCAATTTAGCATAGCCAATTCACCTGACCTGCACATCTTTGGACTGTGGGAGGAAACCCACGCTGACACGGGGAGAATGTGCAAACTCCACACAGTCCGTTGCCTGAGGTGGGAATTGAACCTGGGTCTCTGGCGCTGTGAGGCAGCAGTGCTAACCACTGTGCCACTCATTTAAAAGGCTAATATGAAAAATAAAAGTTCATGGTGCAGAGGGTAAGAAAAATATTTGATATTGTGCCACAAAGATTTTTGGTTAGCAAATTAGAAATGTTCAGGATTGATAGGCTCTTGACGTCATGCATTAGAAGTTGGCCGAAAGATAGGAAACAGATAGGTATAGATGGGCATTTCTCAGATTGAAAACAAATTGAAAGCGATGTTCCAAGGAATTGGTATTAGGACCTTTGCTTCTTTTGATTTATTTCAACGACATGGAGATGGCTTTTGAGGGTAAAATCTCTAACTTTGTTTATGTACTAAACTAGTGAGAATATTAAATTGTGAGGATGATGCTGAGTGACTTGAGAGGGACATTGATAAGTTGGCCAAATGGACAGACACCTGGTAGATGAATCTCAATGCAGAGAAATGTGGAGTAACGCATTTTGATAGAAGGAACATGGAGACATATACAGGTTCAATGGTCCAACTTTGAGGAGACAACAGCAGCACAGGGACCTCAGGGTTCATGTGTATGATTCTCTGAAGATGGCCAGGCAAGTTGAAACCGTTGTTAAGAAGGCAATAGGATTCTTGGGTTTATAAATAGAAGCATTGAGTATAAAAGGAAGGAAGTGATGCTACCTCTGCAAATTATTGGTCAGACCATATTTGAGTATTGTGTTCAGTTCTCAGTACCTTTTTTAAGTAAGGATGTTAAAGTCCTGGAGAAAAGTTAAAGGTGATTTACTGGAATGATCCCAGGAATAAAGGATTTTCAATACAAGGAATGATTAGACAGATAGGGCTTTTTCTTCTTGGAGCAGAGAAGGTTAAGAATTGAGGTGGTCAGAATTATGAACAATTTTGACAGGGTAAAGAAGGCTATTCTGTTTCTGCTAGTTGGTACATCAGTAAGTAGGGGTCACAATTTCAAGATTGTCAACAATGGAGCTAAGAGTGAGATGAAAAGAAACTTCTTTAATCAGAGAGTTGTTAGAATTTGGAATGCACTAGAATTTGGAATTTGGGAGAGTGGTGGAGGTGCACTCCATAGGCAGTTTCAAAGAGAGTTGGATACATGTTTGAAAGTGATGAAGTTAGAGGGCTACAGAGTTAGGCTGGAGAGTAGGCCTAGTTAGGGAGCTGTTTTGGGAGCTTTTACAGACACAGTGGATCAAATGACCTCCTTCTGTAATGTAAAATGTTATGATTCTATATTAGCATGGATAAAAGACTAGTTAGCTAATAGAAAATGGAGTAGTTATAAATGGGTCACTTCCTGGTTGGCAAGAACTTATGAGCAGTGCATAACAGAGATCAATGCTGGGACCTCAACTATTTAGAATTCATAGAAATGATTTGAATGAAGGGGTGGAAGTAAGATTGCTAAGTTTGCTGATTACACAAAGTTAGGTAGCACTGTACATTGTGAAGATGACATAAGGATGTACAAGGGAATATTATTTAAGTGACTAGGCAAAGATCTAGTATATGGAGTTTATAGTGTGAAACAATGTAAAATTGTCTATTGTGACAGGAAGAATTAAAGTAAGTATATTAATTAAATGGTGAGTTATTACAGAGCTCTGAGATGTGGAGGGATCTGAGTGTCCAAGTCCATGAATCACAAAAAGCGCAGCAAGTAATCAGGAAAACTAATCAAATGTTATCTTTTTTTGTGAGGGGAATTGAATACAAAGCATAATGAGGTTATGCTTTCATTATGCTGGGTGAGACCGCATCTGGAGTATAGTATACATTCCCAGTATCAGTATCACTTTATCAGTATAAAAAGTGTCGGGGCATTCTTAAGAGGGAGATCAGGAAGGCAGAGAGAGGATATGAGATAGCCTTGGCAAATAAGGTTAAGGATCATCCAAAGAGACTCTACAAGTACATTAAGAGCAAGACAGCAACTGGAGAGAGAGTAAGGCCCCTTAAAGATCACAGAGCTCGTCTTTGTGTTGAACTTCAGGAGATGGGATAGATATTAAATGAATATTTTGCATCAATTTTTACTGTGGAGAAAGAAGCTGAGGCTGGAGAACTCAGGAAAATAAATATTGATGTTTTGAAAACAGTTCACAATGCAAAAAAGGAAGTGCTGGAGGTCTTAGAAGATATAAAGGTGGATAAATCTCCAGGACCTGATCTACTATATCTCAGGATTTTGTGGGAAGTTAGGGAGGAAATTGTGGAATGTTTGTATCATCTATAAATACAGGTGAAATGCTAAATGACTGAAGAGTGGATAATGTTGTGCCGTTGTTTAAGAAGAGATGTAAGCAGAAGTCTGGGAATAATATACCTGTGAGTCTGACTTTGCTGGTGTGTAAGATGTTCAAAGTGATTCTGAAAGATCGGATTTGTGTGCATTTGAAGAGGCAACGAATGATGAGGGATAGTCACATGGGATTCAGAGTGAGCTTGCCAATTGGATGCAAAATTGACTTAATAGCAGGAGTCAGAGAGTGATGGTGGAGGGTTGTTTTCTTGGGCTGGAGACCTGTGACCAGCGGTGTTCAATAGGGATTGATGCTGAGTCCACTTTTGTTTGTCATTTATTTAAATGATTTAGATTAAAAAATAGAAAGCATGGTTAGTACTTCTGCAGAAGACACCAGGATGGGTGGTATGGTGGATAGTGAAGAAAGTTACAAACTCTGAGGTTCTGATTTTTCTCCACAGATGCTGGTAGACCTGCTGAACTTTTCCAGCAATTTCTGATTTTATTACAAAGAGATCTTGATCAATTGGGTCAATGGTCTGAAAAGTGGCAAACGGAGTTTAATTTGGATAAATGTGAGGTATTGTATTTTGGTAAAATAAACAAAGGCAAGACTTATACAATTAAAAGTAAGGCGTTGGGCAGAGTTGTAGAACAGAGACCTCGGAATTCAGGTACATAATTCTTTCAAGTTTGCATCACATATGATAGGATGGTTAAAGAGGTATTTAGCATGCTTGCCTTCTTTGCTCAGACCTTTGAGCAAAGGTATCTCTTTCCTGGGTGGGAAATTTCAAGACTAAGAAGCATTTGGATGGGTATATGAATAGAAGGGATTTGGTGGGATAAGGGCCGGGTGCTGGCAGGTGGGACTAGATTGGGTTGGGATATCTGGTCGGCATGGATGGGTTGGACTGAAGGGTATGTTTCCATACTGTACATCTCTGTGACTGTATGATCTATGACTACGGGGCATATTTTTAAGGTGAGAGGAGAAAGATTTTAAAAACACATGAGAGATAACTGTTTTACTAGAGAGTGGTTCGTGTGTGGAATGAACTTCCAGAGGAAGCGGTGGATGTGGGCACAGTTACAACATTTAAAAGATACTTGGATAAGTACATGAATAAGAAATGTTTGGAGGGATAAGTGCCAAGTGCAGGCAGGTGGGACTTTTTTAGTTTGGGATTTTGGTCAGCATGGACTGTAAGGACCGAACGGTCTGTTTCCATACTGTATGAGTTTATGATTCCATGATTTATCCAATTACCTTTTGAAACTTTCTATTGAATCTGCTTCTACCTCCCTGTCGAGCAGCACATTCAAGATAACAACAAATCACATTTTAAAAATGGGTCATTCTTGCATGGGCAGGCTCTCTGTGGGGGAGTATTGCAAGGATCAGTACTAGGACCCCAAATGCCTTCAGTCTATGTCAGTGATTTGTATGTGGTAACAGAATGTAATAATTTCAAGTTCACAGATGACACAAAATAAGGTCGGAATGTGTGCCCATAAGGAGGAGGCAAAACAGCTTCAAGAGGATTAGGACAGATTTAGTGTGTAAGAGCATGGCAGATGGAATATAGTGTGAAAAAAGTGAGGTTTTCAATGTTAAATGGAGAAGCTGATGTACAGAGTATTTCTTAAATGGTAACAGGTTGGATATCGTAGTGTGTACAAAGGGATGCAGGTGTCCTTTTCGATGAGTAACCTAAGACTTAAATGCAAGTGCAACAAGTTATTAGAAAGGTTTATGGTATGTTTATCATAAGAGGATTAGTGAACTCTTGCTTTAATTGTATAGGAGTTTAATTAGGCTACACTTGAAGTGCTATGAGCCATGTTGATCCCTGTAGCTCAGGAAAGATATTATTGCCATAGAGAGAGTGTAATGAAGGTTCACCAGACAAAAAACTGAAAGAACTGCAGATGCTGACAATCAAAATGAAACACAGAAATTGCTAGAAAAACTCAACAGGTCTGGCAGCATCCATGGCGAGAAAGCAGAGTCAATGTTTCGGGTTCCAGTGACTCTTCTTCAGAACTGATTGTAGCTAGGAAATTGTTGATATTTATGCAGAAGTTGGGGGAGGTGGGAGAGGAGGAAATGATACGTGGAGATAGACCCAAAGAGAGAGAAAAACAGTTGGACAGACAAAGGAGTGGATAAAGGTCAGGGTGGGAGAATGGGGACTATTAGTAGCTAGCAATGGGTTGTGTGTGGTAGCAGGCCATTTGATGTCAAGGCCTGGTATTGTGAGGGTTGGGGTCAGCACAGGGGAGGAAGGTGCTCCAGCCCTAAAATTGTTGAACTCAATATTGAGTCCAGAAGTCTGCAGAGGTCCCAAGTGGAAAATGAGGTGCTGTTCTTCCAGTTTGCGCTGAACTTCATTGCAGCAAGCCTGAGACAGAAATGCTAGGCAGGAAACATGGTGGATTGTTGAAGAGGCAGGCAACTGGAAGCTCAGGGTCATTTTTGTGGACAGTACATAGGAGTTCTGTAAAGCAGTCACCCAGTCTGTGCTTTGTTTCCCCAGTGTAAAGGAGACAACATTTGTGAGCAGCGAGTACAGTAGACTAGATTGAGTGAAGAGCAGGTAAAGTGCTGCTTCACCTGGATACTCAGGAGGGAGGAAGTAAACAGGCAGATGTTACACCTTCTGCAATTGCAGGGGAAGATGCTGCAGGCTGAGGGGAGTGTTGGGAGTGAAGAAGGGTGGACAAGGTGTACCAGAGTGAACGGTCCCTTTGGAAGGCTGACAAGGGAGGGGCGGGGAATATATGTCTAGTGGTGGCATCCTTGTGGAGATGGGTGAAATAGTTGCTGAAGATCTTATAGAGTGGATGCTGGTTGGATGGTTGGTGAGAACAAGGTGAATCCTATCGCTTTTGTGGAAGGGAAGAGAGAGGGTGAGGCCAAATATGGGAGATGGGTCAGACCTGGCTAAGGGCCCTGTCAACCACCTGTATTTGTATGTATGTTAAAGGTTCATCAGACTTCTTCTTGGGGTGACATGACCGTCCTATGAAGAGAGGACCTGTATTTTCTAGAGTTTTGAAGAATGAAAGGTGAACTCATTGAAACTTAAAAATTACATAAAGAATTAGGTAGGATAGATGCTGGTAAAATATTTCCACTGGTTGGGGAGTCCAAAGCAATTTTGAAAGTAAGGGAAACGCCACTTAGAACTGAAATACACAGATTCTGTTTTACTCAGAAGGTGGTGAATGTTTGGTAAACTATAATCTTGAGGGCTGTAGAATCTCAGTTATTGGCTCTGTTTAAAGTAGAGATAGATTTAAAAATACAGGAAATATAAAAGGAAAGAGTAATTGAAGTGGATGATCACTATGATCTTATTGAAAGACAGCACAGCCTTGAAGAGCTGAATGGCCTACCCCTCTTCCTATGTTGTCCCTTTTGTTCTTTTGCTGATTCTCTTTAGCTTTGGTCTCTCTGGTTACTAACCTTTCTGCTCTGGAAACAATATCTTCCTTTGTAATTAGACCTCTTCCTGATTTTGATTGCTTCAATTAAACCTCCCCTTCACACTCTCTGCTCTAAGAAGGACAATCACATCTTCTTCTGTCTCATTGTTACATGCTAGTGTTAATTTTATTGGAAGTAATGTAATCATAGGTTTCTAATATTATTGAAAATACGAACATATTTGAGGGAGTGAGTGAGAGAGAGAGAGAGAGAGACTGTAACATTGCCAACATTTAATCTATTTCTTTATATTGTGGGTTAGTCTCCAGATTTATTCACTTGTACACCTAATGGTAAGTTTCTGGAGTATTACTGAACAAAGAGACCTTGGAGTGCAGGTTCATAGTTCTTTGAAAGTGGAATCGCAGGTAGACAGGATAGTGAAGAAGATGTTTTTTATGCTTGCCTTTATTGGTCATTGCATTGAATATAGGAGTTGGAAGGTCATGTAGAGGACATTGGTTTGACCTGTATTGGAATACTCTGTTCAATTCTGGTCTTTCTGCTATAGGGAGGATGTTGTGAAACTTGAAAGGATTCAGAAAAGATTTACAAAGATGTTGTCAGGGTTGGAGGGTTTGAGCTATAGGGAGATGCTAAACAGGCTGGGGTTATTTTTTCTGGAGCGTCAGAGGCTGAGTGGTGACTTTACAGAGATTTATGAAATCATGAGGGCATGGCTAGAGTGAGTAGTCAAGGTCTTTTCCTAAAGGTAGGGGAATCCAAAACTAGAGGCATAAATTTACGGTGGGAGGAAAAAGATTTAAAAGGGACCTAAGGGACAATTTTTTCATGCAGAAGGTGGTGCGCATCTGGAATGAGCTGCCAGAGGAAGTGATGGATGCTGGTACAATTACAACATTTAAAAGACATCTGGATAGATATATGAATAGGAAGGATTTAGAGAGATATGGACCAACTGCTGGCAAATGGGACTAGATTTATTTAGATATCTGGTCAGCATGGACAAGTTGAATTGGAGGGTCTTTTTCTGTGGGGCTTATGCCCAAAACGTCGAATTTCCTGTTCCTTGGATGCTGCCTGACCTGCTGCGCTTTTCCAGCAACACATCTTCGGGTCTTTTTCTATGCTGTGCATCTCTATGACTCCAGGACTCGATTTGAAACAGTCTCCTTGATAACAGCCAGGTGGCACTGTTCAGCTTTCTTTGGTTCCATCTTCTGTTGAGCTTTTCATGCTGAAGCTTCTGCACAGTAACACCTATCACAAACTTGTCAAAATCAGACCACCTGCTGATGGCATCTTTTTTTTGCCTTCCATCGACCCATTTCCTACCTCCCTCATTCTGTACCTTCTCTTCCTCCTACCTCTCCTTGCCTCCCCTTCCCCATATCCACAACACCCACTTCCCTGCCTCTTCCTCCCTTACCCCTCCCCACTCTTACAAATCGAGGCTAGTAAAGAAGACGTTTTATATGTTTGCCTTTATTGGTCAGTGAATTGAGTATGGTTTAATGTGGTTTGCAGCAATAGCTAGCATCACAAATGTTGTGTCACTACAATGGGCTGAGTCGTCTGGTGTAAAGGATGCCCTCAGTATTGGGAATTTTAGATATTCATCTGGTGCTTACTTCCTCAGGTCAGTGCTGGGAATAAGAAACACACTCATCTTATGTCTATACCTCCCTTTCTGAACCTTATCTTCCCAAAAATACTGAGCACTTTTTTTCTGAATTGAGATTCCTTTGAACATACGAGTTTCCTCACATCAAATCCTGATTCGTGCTTACATTAAAGATATTTTTCCAGATGTCTCATCTTTCTTGGATTATGTCTTCTCATCCCTCTCTTTCTCCCCAACACAATATCACCTCGTCTTATAAAGAATTGCAGTGAGTGTGAGAGGTGTTGCAATTGTCAACACAACAAGAAAGGTTCATGGAGAATCTCGTGATCCCTGTTCCAGACTTGGGTTTCTCCATCTCCTGAGTGGATAACTGAAATCTGCCTTCACTAACATCATTGGCTTTCTTGTTGATTTGGTTGCAGTGTTCCTCCCTCTGTTGATCTACAGCGCAAATCCAGCAATACTCTGATATCTCTGTTTAACTCCAGTTAGAGCTGGATGGCAAGAATGTCCTGGGCAGAACCTTGAGTTGGAATTTTTGTAGGGATTGGGAGTGGGTTCGGGAGAATAGGGCAGCAGGGGAACCAATGATGATTGCAAACATGGAACATGAAAGCTTTGACACAAATTGCACCTAACAGTGTCAGCACAGAAGTGATTAGCCTCACATTTGGTTTTCATTGCCAACTAAGAAAGCAAATGCAATGCAAAACAGGAACTAGTAAGCGCAGGAATAATATGCAGTATCAACAGAGACGTAAACTAATGTCTGAGGAGTGTACATTGACTTCAAACCGATGGATGTGGTGCTGGAAGATTGGCTATAAGAGGGGCAATAAAAAGGCCTGTAACATTTGTTTATTCTTGATGGTTAATGTTCTGAAAGAAATGTAACTGTTGCTGGAAGATACAGAAATAAATCCGCCACAGAAGGAGGCCATTTTGCCCATGGTGCCTGTGTTAGTTTCACTTCTGCATTAATGCTCACCTTTCTTAATGCCACCTCCCTCTATCTTTTACTATTCAGGGTTTAAATCTAGAAGCAGCCTTCATTACCATGATCAACTAGATTCAGAAATGGTGGTACAAGTACAGGTACACAATCCTTTATCCGAAATCCTTGAGGCCAATTGTTTTCGGAATTCGGAATTTTTCAGATTTCGGAATAAACATTTTCACAATGAAATTTTAAAAATTACCAAACAACAGATGCACATGTGAATAGTACGAGTGCTGAGACACAATTGACGCCTGCCAGTGCTAGGCCACGCCGCCACGTCACATCTGATTGATGTGGTTTGAGTGGGTGTGGGGTTAGGTCACCTGATTGCATGCCAAAATAACGTTCCACACTCTATGAAAAATATTACAGAGCTTTTTGGATTTCAGAATTTCGGATAAAGGATTCTATACCTGTAATAGTATCCATTGTGTTATGACATGGAGACAGACAACCAATCCAAATCAGCCTTTCTACCTCTATGTTTGTAACACAATAAGATTAAATTGAGATCCTCAAAATTGACCCTAGTATTTCCTAACCAGACTTTTGAATAACCAATCCCAGACTCTAAATAATAAATTCTAGACACTAGTTTGTATCTTAAATAAAAAATTTAGCAATTTATTAACAGGTTGTCAATTTGCTCGCTGAGCTGGTAGAATGTAGAAGATTTGTTCTCAGACGCTTCATCACCACATTAGGTAACATCACCAGTGAGCCTCTGGTGTTCTGTCCCACTTGCTATTTATCTGTCTCGATTTATTGTGGTAGGATCTTAGCAGAGGCAGTAATGCAGAGACTCGAACAAACAACTCTGCCAACCATCCAACCCAAACTTTGAGTTCGCTACATGGATGACATCTTTGTCATCACTAAACAAAACAAATTACAGGAAACGTTCAAGACCATCAATAATACCCTTACCGGCATAAAATTCACAAAAGAGGAGGAAAACAACAACAAACTGCCATTCCTAGATGTCGCAGTAGAGCAAACAGCCAATGGGGAACTTCAAACCAGAGTGTACAGGTAAACAACACATACAGAGCAAATACTGAACTGCAGAAGCAGTTATCCCAACGCCCACAACCGAAGCTGCATTAAAACATTATTTCAATGAGCCACCACACACTACAGCACAGAGGATCTACGAAGAGCAGAGGAAAATCACCTATACAGTATATTTAAAAGAACAGGTGCCATTGAACACAGTCTGCTGATTTCTCAGCAACAAACTCAAACAAGCAGACAAAACATTCCAGAAACCCTAGCCACTCTCACCTACGTCAAAGATGTCTCAAAAATGAATGCCAGGCTACTCAGACCTCTTGGCATCATGGTAGCCCACAAACCCACCAGCACACTAAGACGGCAGCTAATGAACTTGAAAGATCCTATACAGACAACAAGCAAAACTATTGTCATTTACAAAATACCTTGCAAGAACAGTAACAAACACTACATTGGACAAAACAGGCAGAAAACTAGCCACCAGGATGCATGAACATCAACTAGCCACAAAAAGACATGACCCACTCCCACTAGTATCTTTACATACAAATGAGGAAAGACACCACTTTGACTGGGACAACACATCCATTCTAGGACAAGCCAAACAGAGACACGTACGAGAATTCCTAGAAACAAGATATTCCAACCGGAATTCTATCAACAAACACATTGACTTGGATCCCATTTACCACCCCTGAGAAAAGGAACAGGAAATGGAATCACCATAGGAAATGACAACACCAATGCAAGGAAACCTAAACACATAAATAGGAAGTGAGCCATACCACCAGTGCTTCATCCAGAAGCTCAGTCATGATGTTATCTAGTATGTTGACGAAACATCTGAAAACAAACCTTCCAGCTCAGCAAACATACATCCAGGTGATATCATTTCCTGTTCTATTTCTGAGAGGTTGGTAAATGGTTGGGAAATGAAACAGCTCTTGATGAATTTAAAGTACCCTGTACCAACAAGCAGCAGAATGAACATCATATAGAAAATACCCTGCAAGGATTGCAACAAACATTACATTGGACAAACGAGCAGGAAGCTATCCACCAGGATACATGAGCACCAACTAGCCACCTAAAGGCATGACCAACTATCACTGGTATCCATACACACAGACGAAGAGGGACACCAGTTCGACTGGGACAACACATCCATCCTGGGACAGGCTAAATAAAGACACACAAGGGAATTCCAAATGGCCTGGCATTCAGACTGGAACTCCATCAACAAATATATCAATTTGGACCCCATTTACCAAAATCTCAGAAAGCAACTTTACAAATTGATCCACAACCTGAGCTACAAATTTTCTCCAAAATCTCAAATTTATTAACAATATAGTAACTTCAGCAGAGCATAAATGCCAAATCTAACTGGCCTGTGCTATAGACCCAAAAGCCTTTGTTTCACCTCCATTCACACAAAAAATGGACAGAAACAAACACAGTTAAGGGATAAATAAAAGAAAATAACAAAACTGGCCAGATTATTTAAGTTGTTTCCATAATGCATTGTTCCACAGGCCACAGAGTCACCTTTACACTTAGATAAAGACAATAATACACAAAATTTAGTTTTCTATTCTCTGAGCTTCCAAGAGCTGATTATGGGAAGTTAAGGAAAGGAGATTTCAAATTTTCATGCTGTAGCATCAATAGTTAGATTCCTTTTCTCTCATAAAACACAGTCCAAAATCCATTTACTCTGACCATTTCCTGAAACACTGTCCATCTTCAGGAGAACCTGATTACCATTCAACATCTGCCATCTGCTTGAGCATAAGATCTTATCCAGACTTACTGGAACCAATTCCCAGGTACTGATCTTGTTGATAGCCAACTTCTGCTATCAGTTTAACATAATGTTCTTCTCTGGTGATGAAACATCTGCAGAATCTTTTGATTAGGAACCAACCTGCAATTAATGAATAAATAAAAGCCAATTTGGGTTGTTTTCCTTTTAACACAAGCCTGTTAGCCACAGTCCAAAACTCATCTTTGGCTCACAGTTCCCAGTTCCAAACCAAAATGATAAAAGAATAAAATTAAAAAATGCAAAATCAGCAAGGCATCTAACAATTGAATAAAAAATAGAGCCTTTTAAAAACTATATAATATTAACCAAGTGCAGTAAGAGTTCAGTGAACAAAAAATGTTAAAAAAATACGGGAACAAGAGTCACTATTCTTTCGTTCACAATTTACCCTGAAGAATAAGCAGACAAAGCAGGTTTCAAAATGGAGGAGCAGGTAATTTAAAATGCCACTGAGAAAGGAAAACTTAGTATGAACAGTTCGAAAGACGATAATCACTATTGACTTAAGGGGCGGCACGGTGGTTCAGTAGTTAGCACTGCTGCCTCACAACAGCAGGGTCCCAGGTTCAATTTCAGCCTTGGGCGACTGTGTGGAGTTTGCACATTCTCCCTGTGTCTGTGTGGATTTCCTCCGGGTGCTCTGGTTTCCTCCCACAGTCCAAAGATGTGTAGGTCAGGTGAATCGGCCATGCTAAATTGCCCACAGGATAGATGCGTCAGTCAAAGGGAAAGGCGTTACTCTTCGGAGGGTCGGTGTGGACTCGTTGGGCCGAAGGGCCTGTTTCCACACCGTAGGTAATCTAATCTAACCTTAACTTTGATGATATGACGTTTTATCTGAAATAGAGCATGTAACTACTGAAAATTGACATGCGATATTCATTGGCTTCACTGGTTGTGCCAGTATTTATTGGCGGGCATTAGCCCTGGAATAGTTAGTTCCTGATAAAGGGCTTTTGCCCGAAACATTGATTTTCCTGCTTCTCGGATGCTGCCTGACCTGCTGTGCTTTTCCAGCATCACTCTAATCAAGACTGGAATAGTTAGTGCTGAGATGCATTCTTGAACTACTGCAGTCCATGTGTAGGTAGACCCACAGTTATATTAGTGAGAGCTAGAATTTTGACTGAGCGTCAATATTTTTCTAAGTCATGATGTGAGTGACTTGGAGGTGGATTATATGTATCCACTGCCTTTTCTTCTGCATGGTAGTGATCATGGTTTGGAAGGTGTTGTTCGAGTAGCCTTGATGAGTTGTAGCTGTGCATCTTGTAGCTGGTGGACACTGCTGCCACTGAGCATCAATAGTGGCGGGAAGTGTTGGTGAATGTTTGTGGGTGTGTTAGTCAAGTGGGTTGCTTTGTGCTGAATGTTGTCAAATATTTTGACTAATGTTGGAGCTACACTTTTCGAGGCCAGTGAGGAGTATTCCCTCGTAGTAGATGAGGGGCTGATGAAGGGCTTTTGCCCGAAACGTCAAATTTCCTGTTCCTTGGATGCTGCCTGACCTGCTGCGCTTTAACCAGCAACACATTTTCAGCAGTATTCCCTCGTAGTCCTGACTTGCAACTGGTATATGGTGGTGAGTTACTTGCTACTGAATTCCTAAACTCTGACCTGATCTTGTAGCCACAGTATATCTATGACTTGGCCTGATAAGTTTCTGGTCAACATTCCTGACTCTCAGCCCAAATAGCTAAACCATATTAAATTCATTTGCTACTTCTGGAACCATGTGTTTAAATTAGCTGTTGTGTTAGACTACACTGTAAAAAGTCATCTATTATGTGAAAAGTGCTTTGAGGCATTTCACTTAGAAAGGACCTGTCTAAATGTGAATTTTATTTGTTTTAACAGATTAAGAAAGGTCACAGGACACCAGAAATGAATGTACCAAAAGATGGTAAGCAGAATATCAAAACAGTATAACGTTTTAATTTATCTCCAGTGATGTTGATATCTTGCTATCTACTAAAGAACAAAGGACAAAGAAAATTTACAGTCCAGGAACACGTCCTTCGACCTTCCAAGCCTGAGCCCATCCAAATGTACTGTCTAAATCAGTCGGTCAATTCCTAAGCATCTGTTTCCCTCTGCTCCCTACCTATTAATGCATCTGTCCAGATGCATCTTAAATGAATCTACTATGCCTGCCTCAACCACCTCTGCTGGCAACACGTTCCAAATGCCCACCACCCTCTGTGTGAAGTACTTGCCACGTGTATCCCCCTTAAACTTTCCACCTCTCACCATGAAAGCGTGACCTCTCGTTATTGAATCCTTCACCCTGGGAAAAAGCTTGTCTATACCCTTCATGATTTTGTAAACCTCAATCAGGTCCCACCTCAATCTCCTTTTTTCTAATGAAAATAAACCTGACCTACTCAACCTCTCTTCATAGCTCGCATCTTCCATACCAGGCAACATCCTTGTAAACCTTCTCTGCACCCTCTCCAAAGCATCCAATAATGCATTAAATTATCTGTCCTTGCTCTGTTTCTGTGAACTTTCCTGTTGAAATCCTATGACCAAATTTATAATGGAAATTGCAAGTCATATTGTAGTTATACTGTCCCACTACTGAGGTTCTACAACACAATTTGCAACATGATAATCAGCACCAATTGGAATTCCTCTCTTAAACCTCTTGGACTCTCTTAATCTCTTCACGTCACTACTTAAAATCAAAATCTTGGACCATGCTTTTAGGTCTAGTAGCTCCCATGTTTACTGTTAGCTTTTGATCACATTATAATGAAGCACCTAGGGATATTTCCTAAATGAAAGTTGCTCCATAAATGCAATTTTTAGTTATTCATCTACAACATTATTTGCAGCTAGTGCTGTTTAATTTCTATTTTAGTTGTAATTAAAGACCTGGAACTCAGATATTCTTCATTGGAGGAACACTCTAAGTCTGCATAGGAGATGGTGGGGACTGGAGGCCAATACTGTATAATATGAATTAGAAAGAAAACTTAAGAAGACAAAATGGACATTTGTTTGGTTGTTTGATCAGTCAGATATTGGATTCCTCAGGATTAAATTCTTTGGTGCTTATCTACAGGTTCTCCTGTTCCCATTGGAGTCCGAAGTTACAAGGATCATTGGCTGACTAAGCGGACTACATTGATAAGTAAGTGAGATCCCTCATTTTGAAAAAGATTTCTCTCTGATACCTTATTAGGTTGCTTGGCCATGAGATGAGGCTATTAGTTACTTACTTTTAGGGAGCATTATTATGAGGTGTAATCCTTCTTTTGTGCAGATGTACCCATGACCTTGCCCTTCAAGTGGGGTCAGGAAGCTGTGGCAATCCCTTTTTTTATTCCTTTTGAAAATGGCTGTAAAAATGCAGCACATTCATTTGGTGAGAGTCCGAATTTGATGTTCTCTCCCGAATGCTCCTCATTGTGGTACTGAAAAGGACAGTAGTTAACTGTGGCACTAGTTAAGATTCACTTTCATACATTTCATCTTAGGAGGCGAAATAGTCCATTCGAGCCTGTTCAGCCATTCAGCTGATTTGATTACTCCACATTCACACCTACTCCCTGATAACCTTCCACTGCCCCCTTACTTATCAAGAATCAATATTCAAAGACTCTGCTTTCACTACCTTTTGAGGAAGAGAGTTCACAATGGAACACAGCAGTAGCTTATCAGAAATTCAAGAAAGTCAGGTGGCAGAGGTGAGGGTTGTGGCTGTCACTAAGGAGACAGTGCTAGGGAAGCTGAAAAATCAACAGTTGGAAAATCACTGGGACCAGATGGACGACACCCCAAATTTCTGGAGGAGATAACTGAGGAGATGATGGAGATATTGCTGGTGGTTTTCCAGGAATCACGAGAGTCAGGGAGAGTCCAGAGGGCTGAAAAATGGCTTATCTAATGCCCATGTTTAAGAAGGAAGGGGGGCAGAAAATTGGAAATGATAGGCCGGTTAGCCTGAACTTGATCATTGGTAAGATTTTAGAGTCCATTATTAAGAATGAGATTGCGGGGTATTTGGAAGTGCATGATAAAGTAGGGCTGATTCAGCGTGCCTTCTTCAATGGGAGGTCATGCCTGACAAATCTGTTAGAACTCTTTGAGGGGGTAATGAGCAAATTAGATGAAGGAAAGCCAATGGATGTGATCTATTTTGATTTCCCAAAGAACTTTGACAAGATGCCATCACAGGAGGCTGCTAAATAAGATAAGAGCCCGTGGCTATAGAGATAAGGTACTGACCTGGGTATAGGAGCAGAATAAGGTCATTTGGCCCATCAAATCTGCTCAGTCATTTGATCATGGTGTATATATTTCTAAAATCTATTCTCTTCCCTTTTCCCCATAACCCTAGATCCCTTACTAATCAAGAATCTATTTATCTCTGTCTTAAATACACTCAATGACTTGGTCTCCCAATCCTTCTGTAGCAATGAGTTCTATAAATTAGCCATCCTTTGGCTGAAACAATTCCTCCTTATCTCAGTTCTAACATGCAGATTCAGTGGCACTTAGGAAGGCAAATATAATGTGAGCATTCATTTTGAGAGGGTTAGAATACAAGAACAGGAATGTACTGCTGAGACTGTATAAACTCTGGACAAGACCACATTTGTGACCATTTTGAGCTCCTTATCTGAGGGAGAAATCTCATCCATTGTGAAGGATGAGATTTCTGAATACTTGGAACTATATGGTAAAATAGGGCAAAGTCAGCATGGTTTCATCCACGGGGAGGTCATGCCTGATAAATATGCTAGAATTATTTGAGGAAGTAACAAACAGGTTAGACCAAGGAGAGCCAATGGATATTATCTACCTGGACTTCAAGAAAGCCTTTGACAAAGTACCACACAGGTGGCTACTGAGGAAGATAAGCGCCCATGGTGTTTGAGGCAAGGTGCTAGCACGGATGGAAACTTGGCTGTCTGGCAGAAAGCAGAGAGTCGGGATAAAAGGATTGGCGGCTGGTGACAAGTGTTGTTCCACAAGGCTCAGTGTTAGGACCACAACTTTTCACTTTATACATTAACGATCTAGATGAAGGAACTGAGGGCATTCTGGTTATGTTTGCAGATGATTCAAAGATAGTGGAAGTACAGGTAGCATTGAGGAAGCAGGGAGGCTGCAGAAGGATTTGGACAGGTTAGGAAAGTGGGCAAGTGGCAGATGGAGTACCGTGTGGGAAAGTGTGAGGTTATGCACTTTGGTAGGAAGAATAGAGACATGGGCTATTTTCTAAATGGGGAGAAAATTCAGAACTCTGAAGTGCAAAGAGACTTGGTAGTTCTAGTCCAGGATTCTCTCAAGGTAAACTTGCAGGTTGAATCAGTAGTTAAGAGGCAAATGCAATGATGGCATTTATTTTGAGAGGACTTGAGTATAAAAGTAGAAATGTATTTCTGATGCTCTATAAGGCTCTGGTCAGACCACATTTGGAGTATTGTGCACATGTTTGGGCCCCATATCTCAGGAAGCGTGTACTGGCCCTGAAGCGTGTTCAGAGAAGGTTCACGAGAATGGTCCCAAGAATGAAAAGCTTAACATATGAGGAGCTTTTGAGGACTCTGATTCAATATTCGATGGAGTTTCGAAGGATGAGGGGGGTATCTAGTTGAAACATATAGAATTCTAAATGGCCTGGATAGAGTAAATGTTAGAAAAATGTTTCCATTGCTAGGACAGACTAGGACCCAAGGGCACAGCCTTAGAATAATTCCTTTTAGAATGGAGATCAGGAGAAACGTCTTCAGCCAGAGATTGGTGAATCTATGGAATTTATTGCTACAGGAGGCTATGGAGGCCAGGTCATTGAGTATATTTAAGACTGAGAAAAATAGATTCTTGAGTATCAAGGGATCAAGGGTTATAGGGAGAAAGCACGAGAATGGGATTGAGAAACCTATCAGCCATGATTCAATGGCATAGCAGGCTTGATGGGCTGAATGGCCTAATTTCTGCTCCTATGTCTTATGGTTTTATGGTCTTAAGATGTGTTAGCCTTGTAGGGGATCCAGAGGAGATTTTAAAAATTATCGTTGGGATGAAGGACTTGTCATATGAGGAGCATTTGAGGACTCTGGGTCTGTACTCAATGGAATTTAGAAGGATGGGAGGGTTTTCATTGAAACTTCCAGAATACTGATAGAATGGATGTGGAGAAGACGTTTCCTCTAGTAGGAAACACGAGCTTCAGAGAGAATGAATGACCTTTTAGAAGCTTACAGGGAGAAGGCAGGAGAATGAGGTTGAGAAACTTATCAGCCATGATTGAATGATGGAGCAGATTTTATGGGCCGAATGGCCTAATTCTACTCCTATATCTTATGGTCTTTTGGAATATCTGCCTTCTGTGAGAGAGAACTTTTGCCCATCTCCATCTTAATCCAGCTTGACAGTATTCTGGCTGATGACAGAACAGGAGTTTGTTGTCAATCAGATCACAGCTGATTGGCTTTTTAACTCAATTTTCTTAGTTCAACTAACCTTGCACTGGTTGCAAGAAGATTGGGGTGGTGATGAAGAAAAAAATTAAATTGGGCTACCCCAAGTTGGGTAACACAAAACCACACCAGATGGTTGCTTTGAGAAAAGGTTGGAGGAAATAATCTCTTATTAGCTTCCTGCATTACAGTGGTTTGTCTCTTTAAGAGAGACCAGCTGACTTGGTGGCCTATGTGGGCAGGCTGTCTGTAGTGGCTCTTTGTCAAGTCTCAGACAAAAGACCTTCTGCTGCCTCTTCAGTCTGTCTGAACTCACAGGCAGTGTGTGTGCGCGTATGTGTGTGGGTGGGTGAAAGTGGGGGCAGGGAATCACATCAGTCCTGATCCCTTCACTGCACTTCAGCATCCTAAATCCCCACCCAGCAAGCCACATCAAATGATCCAAGCACAGTGTTCCCGAGAGCCAGCATTTTTTTAAAGAAGTCATGCATTTTGGTCTGCCCCAGTAAATTCCCTCTCTCCAGCTCTATTTACAAGAGATTTCTGATGTGAAGCTTTAAAAATAGGACAATAGCAATTACACGCAACATGGCAGCAATCATTGCAGGATAAGTACCATACTGAATCCTGGTGCAATCCTGATTCACTCTTCTCACCCTGTACTTCTAACCCAGTGCTCCTGAGACACCCCGCCCCCTACTTAAGGGTTTCTTCTTGGCCTTTCCCAGGAGATTGCATTGTGGCTGGAATATGAGGGGGGATGGGGAAGTGGGGTGTGGGAGTGCTGTGAATAATGGTGCTTAAGGCATCTTAAAAGTATGCGAGTTAGGGAAATGCTCAATGCATTGTGTGGTGTGTTCTTGTCCTTCATTTCTGAGGCTTTGTTTTCCTCATGGCTCCCTTGCTTTTCCATGCTCCCCTTCAAGGCTGCTGCTGCCTCTGCCAGTACAAGACCGAGTCCGTTCCTTGGTCGCTGCTGGGGTTTTTGGTCTCATCTGGGACAGGGTGAGGGTGTCAACAAGGTTTTTACAATTGACCTCACTGACCTTGGGGGGATTTGGACAGCGTTTATCTACTCTGATCCCTGCTACTGTCCTTCTGCCAAACTGGTTGAATGTGTAATGTGAACAGGGTTTGGCTATAATGCCCCCTATGGTTGATGGTATGTCAGGAGCTCAGCTGGCATCTTGGTAAAGAGTCAATGGTTTCAGGAGGAGGAGCAGGAGCAGGGGATTTAAGAGCAGAATTAAAATTGGTACCATGGAAATAGTCACGAGGTGATTCCTGAAGATGTCATTCCCTTCAGTTCCTATTAAGAATGTGTGCAAATCTCATTGGTCAACTTTCCAAGAATGGAAAGATCCCATGGGACACTGCTTGTTCATTGCTGTCTTGCCTTCTTGACGCTGGACAAAGAGCCCTTCCTCCATTGAGGGTAAGATCATTAACAGACGCAAGCACTAAACTGATATCATCCCCATCTGACATCATCTGAGCTTCTCCAGACTGTCCAATCGCAGACTATATGCTGCCTTTCTCTATATCACATGAGGCTAAACATTGATTTTTAGCAGCCTGTTCAGCTATGGTTGGCATCACAGTCATGCTCGATTTCAGTCTCACCAAATAACATACTTTCCAGTAGAGAGTGGGGATTCTGGCATATTAATTACATTCTATCCAGTTCAGGTGTCTAGTTACAGACAGCCTCTCAGTGACAGAACTCAGAGCACCTATGTTCTTTCTCCCTTTTTGTCTCTTCAGGTTCCCCCCTTCCCCATTTGCTCCCAAATCTCATTTACACATATGAACAAAGTGTCAAAAAAGTACATTATGGGGTTGTGTTGACCTAAAATGAAATGTCGTCTCCAGTGTGTAACTCTTTGACTTCCTGTTTCCTCTAATCCAGGGTGAAGTCAAAAATACATGAGCATTATTATACATGCACCCTTTGCTTTGGCCAACCCATCCCTAGTTATGTTGAAAATGCCAGTTGCCAGTGCCAGTTATATTAAAAAACACAGTTCTGTTTATTATTAATTGGCTGTGGTCCAGTGATAATTGTCTTAAAAAGACCGAGGCCCAGTGATGGTTGTACTGAAATGGTCAGTGGCTATTGCTTTTTGTATTAAAAAGGCCAGTTCTGGTTGTGTTGAAAAGGTCAAGACCCAGCACCAACTGTATTAAAAAAGACCAATACTCGACTGTATTGAGATGCCAGTGTCCTGTGCTGGTTGTATTTAAAAAGGCAATGCTAGTTTTATTGAAAGGGAGATTTCCAATGCTGGTTGTATGGAGATAGCTAATGTCCAGTGTTAGGTGTATTTAAAAGTCAAGTGCCAGTTATATTAAAAAGCACAGTGCCCAGTGAGGGTTGTATTGAAATAGCCAGTAACCATTGTATGTAGTATTTACAAGATCACTTATTTTGAAAGGGCCATTGTCCAATGCTGGTTGTATTGAAAAGGTCAATGTCAGTTGTACTTGGTCCTGTAGCTACTGCTCAGGTGTATTGAAGGAGCCAGTAATAAGTTGTTTTGACGGGGTCAATGTTCGAAGCCCAGTGTATTGAAGGGATTATGTCCAGTTGTAATGAAGTGGCAGTGTCCAGTGTTAGATATGTTGACAGGGCCAATATCTGGTGCCTCAATGCATTGAAGAGTCCAGTGCCCAGCTGTGTGGACAGTCAATGTGCAGTGGGACCAGTACCATGTTGTGTGGATGGAGCTGTTGCCAAGTTGGGGTCAATGGCCAGTTGTCTGGATAAAGCCAATGCCTAGCTGGGGCTAATGCCCAGTTGTCTGGACAGGGCAAGGCCACTTCCCAGTTTTACCATCAAGCCAGTAGATAAAGCGGGCATAGTGGTAGTCTGGCGCACTGACCTCTACACCGCTGAAGCCAAACGCCAACTCGAGGTCACCTCTTCCTACTGTCCCCTCGACCATGACCTCACCCCCTATCACCAAACCACCATCTCCCAGACCATAGAGAACCTCATCACCTCAGGAGATCTCCCACCCACAGCTTCCAACCTCATAGTCCGGGAACCCCGCACTGCCCGGTTTTACCTCCTTCCCAAGATCCACAAGCCTGACCACCCTGGCCGACCCATTGTCTCAGCATGCTCCTGCCCCACTGAACTCAGCTCTACCTACCTCGATACTGTCCTATCCCCCCTAGTCCAGGAGCTCCCCACATACGATCGAGACACACCCACGCCCTCCACCTCCTCCAAGACGTCCGTTTCCCCAGCCCCCAACGCCTCATCTTCACCATGGATATCCAATCCCTCAACACCTCCATCCGCTATGACCAGGTCTGCCATGACCAGGGCCTCCAAGCCCTCCGTTTTTTCCTCTCCCGACGTCCCCAGCAGTACCCTTGCACCGACACTCTCATTCGTTTGGCTGAACTGGTCCTCACCCTTAACAATTTCTCCTTCGAATCCTCCCACTTCCTCCAGACCAAAGGGGTAGCCAAGGGCACACATATGGGCCCCGGCTATGCCTGTCTCTTTGTTGGCTACGTAGAACAGTCGATCTTCCATAATTACACTGCCACTACTCCCCACCTCTTCCTCCGCTACATTGATGACTGCATTGGCGCCACCTCGTGCTCCCGCGAGGAGGTTGAGCAATTCATCAACTTCACCAACACATTCCACCCAGACCTTAAATTTACCTGGACCATCTCTGACACCTCCCTCCCCTTCCAGGACCTCTCCATCTTCATTAATGACGACCGACTTGACACTGACATTTTTTACAAACCCACCGACTCCCACAGCTACCTGGATTACACCTCTTTCCACCCTACCTCTTGCAAAAATGCCATCCCGTATTCCCAATTCCTCCGCCTCTGCCATATCTGCTCCCAGAAGGACCAGTTCCACCACAGAACACACCAGATGGCCTCCTTCTTTAGAGACCGCAGTTTCCCTTCCCACGTGGTTAAAGATGCCCTCCAACGCATCTCGTCCACATCCTGCACCTCCGCCCTCAGACCACACCCCTCCAACCATAACAAGGACAGAATGCCCTTGGTGCTCACCTTCCACCCTACCAACCTTCGCATAAACCAAATCATTCGCCAACATTTCCGCTACCTCCACATTGAACCCACCACCAGGGATATATTTCTCTCCCCACCCCTTTCTGCCTTCTGCAAAGACCGTTCCCTCCGTGACTACCTGGTCAGGTCCACGCTCCCCTACAACCCACCCTCCCATCCTGGCACCTTCCCCTGCCACCGCAGGAACTGCAAAACTTGCGCCCACACATCCTCCCTCACCTCCATCAAAAGCCCTAAAGGAGCCTTCCACATCCATCAAAGTTTTATCTGCACATCCACTAATATCATTTATTATATCCGTTGCTCCCGATGCGGTCTCCTCTACGTTGGGGAGACTGGACGCCTCCTAACAGAGCGCTTTAGCGAACATCTCCGGGACACCCTCACCAATCAACCACACTGCCCTGTGGCCCAACATTTCAATTCCCCCTCCCACTCTGCCGAGGATATGCAGGTCCTGAGCCTCCTTCACCACCGCTCCCTCACCACCAGACACCTCATCTTCCGCCTCGGAACACTTCAACCCCAGGGCATCAATGTGGACTTCAACAGTTTCCTCATTTCCCCTTCCCCCACCTCACCCCAGTTCCAAACTTCCAGCTCAGCACTGTCCCCATGATTTGTCCTACCTGCCTATCTTCTTTTCCACCTATCCACTCCACCTTCCTCCAGCTCCCGACCTGTCACCTTCATCCCCTCCCCCACTCACCTATTGTATTCAGCAGCTGCCTGAACTGCTGTGCTCTTCCAGCACCACTAATCCAGAATCTGGTTTCCAGCATCTGCAGTCATTGTTTTTACCTACTTTTATGGATGAGCCTAGTGTCAGTTTGTAATCATAGAAATCTAATGCATAGAAAAAGGCCCTTTGGCTCATCACTTCCATGCCAGTCAAAAAAACCACTAACTATTTTAATTCCATTTTCCAGCACTTGGTCAGTAGCCTTGTATAGCTTGGCATTGCAAGTTGTGTCCAGATTCCCCCAAGACCCATCCTCCACCCCCTTGGATGTCAGTCCGGTTACCACTCCCTCTGATTGTAAGGTAGTAACAAATAGGAATAGAATTAGGCCATTTAGCCCATCGGATCTACTCCACCATTTGATCATGGCTCATAAATTTCCCAAACCCATACTTGCCTTCTTTATCTATCCATGGCCTGGCCTCCATAGCCTTGTGCAGGAATGATTATTGATTAGCAAGGGATCAGAGTTCTGCAGATTCACTACCCTGGCTGAAGAAATTTCTCCTCATCTCTGTTCTACTCCGTCATCCTCCCCCTCCCCCTTCCGCTGTCCCCTCCCTCATCCTCCCCCTCCCCTCTCAGCCTCCCTCTCACTCCATCCTCCCCCTCCCCACCCTCTCCCCTCCCCTCCATCCCCCTCCCCCACTCCCCACCCCCTCCCTACCTCTCCCCTCCCCTCCATCCCCCTCCCCCTCCCCACCTCCCCCTCCCCCTCCCCACCTCTCCCCTCCCCTCCATCCCCCTCCCCACCTCTCCCCTCCCCTCCATCCCCATCCCCCGCCCCACTCCCCCTCCCCTCCATCCCCACTCCCCCTCCCCTCCATCCCCATCCCCACCTCTCCCCTCCCCTCCATCCCCACCTCTCCCCTCCCCTCCATCCCCATCCCCCTCCCCACCATCCCCACCATCCCCATCCCCCTCCCCACCTCTCCCCTCCCCTCCATCCCCATCCCCCTCCCCACTCCCCCTCCCCTCCATCCCCACTCCCCCTCCCCTCCATCCCCATCCCCACCTCTCCCCTCCATCCCCATCCCCACCTCTCCCCTCCATCCCCCTCCCCACCTCTCCCCTCCCCTCCATCCCCATCCCCCTCCCCACCATCCCCATCCCCCTCCCCACCTCTCCCCTCCCCTCCATCCCCATCCCCCTCCCCACCTCTCCCCTCCCC